>NC_042531.1:10184479-10498479 GCF_900963305.1 Echeneis naucrates
CTTCTCCTCCCTCCGCACTGTATGCATGGCGTGGCCCATGTAGATGAGGGATGGCGTTGAGACGAAAACAATCTGCAGCACCCAGTAACGGATGTGGGCAATGGGGAAGGCCCTGTCATAACAAACGTTAGTGCAACCGGGTTGCTGGGTGTCACAAAGGAAATCGCTCTGCTCGTCCCCCCACGACGACTCAGCTGCTGTGCCCAGCACTAGGATGCGAAAGATGAAGAGAATGGTAAGCCACACCTTCCCGACCGAGGTGGAGTGTTCCTGGACCTCCTCCAAGAAATTTCCCAGAAGACTCCAGTCCCCCATAACTGCTCACAGGCCAAGCACACACCTGAGACACAAAGATTGGAGAGGTTGGAGCAAAAGGGGAAGCAGAGGTGAAAAGGTGAAGTCACTGAAGTGGAGAGGAACGGCAGAGCAGGAGAGAAGGGGAGAAAAGATAAAAGAATACAGACAATCAGTCGTAGACAGCTGCAGGTCCTCTATATTGCTGCCGATGGAATGACCTCGGTATGTTTCTGGTAATGGCATCATATGTGTAAAAATAGCTTTTCTGCCCGTGAATTGCTTGAGGACTGGACACTGTGGCATGAGAACGACCATTTTCCCATGAGAGGGAGAGACAGAAAGAGAAAACAAGAGGGAGGGAGGAAGGGGGAGTTCAGGAGTCATGTAAAAGTAAATAACGAGGTTTGTTTGAAGAAAAAGTTCTTCAAAATTATGTCAATTGTGTTTATATTTTCCCCTAATCCTGTTTCCTGATTACGTATGACAGAGAGACAGAGGGTAACCTGCTGTCAGGGGGAAAATCTAAGCTGGGAGACTTTGTCCTTTTCATGTTGTGACCCGGCGTCAGCTGCGCTGTCTCCATCTTGCCAGTGGCTCATAACCACTCACATCACTCACAAGAACAGAGCAGCAGCTTTGATGTCCACTGTCACGTCCCACTGCAATGATGAAACATCTTCCAAACTCAAACTATCTCACAGCATCAATCTCACCACTGTGTGTGTGTCCATATGTGAGTGTGAGCCTTCGCCTTTTAACTTGAGTATTATTGAGAAATTGGGAAAGACCCAAACACGGCAGTGACAGGCTGGCGAGGGTGAGCTGTGAATGACCCTATAAGGTAGTTCACCACACAGCTTTATGGGTGCTGTAAATGACCCCCATCATCGGCGGGTTAAGAAAACCTATTAAACCCCATTGAGAAGCGACCTACAACATTTACACGCACTACTTTGCTGTTAGAGATAAAAGACAAGATGACATAAGGAGGGAGGACTGAAAGCAACAGTCTGAAAGCTTTTTCCAACACGTCACACGTCTGAAATGATCACCCTACTTGGCAAAGTCATAGAAAACATATACATTCCTCAACAGCTGTGTGTTACGACAAACCGTGGGGTGCCAGGTAGGACAGGATATAGAGCATAATCACAACAATCACAGCAAGTGAAAACTGTCAAACAGGGACTTGATGTTCTGTCTTACCACCCCTCATCTCCCTCCAAGTGTAATCCATAAGTGGTTGGCTCCATTTGCCTGCAGTGATAAGTTACTTCTACTGTTTAGTCCACTAAGCAGACTCAGACTGTCAGTGTTGCCTTCCTGTCTAACACTAGTTATGTGTGAGAGAGAAATGGTCTAAATGACCATGACCATCTGCCCCCCCCCCCCCCCCAGTGAGTCTATGATGTATATATATGGCAATAAGATGGAAAATCAGAGCGTTGCCCTTTTATCTGTGAAGCACTCAGAGGCAGGAAACAAAACACCCCTACGAGAACACGTGGGAGAGGAAATGTTCAGACTCTCCACGCCCAAGGCTGATATGCCGACACAGTTTAGGAAAGTCTGCGCTCTGACACTTGTTTTCCAGCCTGCACCGAATACCTGCTGATGACAGTCTGGTCACAGCTGGAGACTAGTTGGTCCAGCAGTTCGTGAAGGAACCAGCTTAAAGCCTTAACTGGATAAAACTGATGATCTTTACTGGAAGTAAATTGCGAAGACTGAGAGTCCAGTTAGAGGACACCGCTATGTTTTATCAGCTAATACCGACAACAGGCTTTCTTCAGCTGTGCAGATCTTGTTAACATTAATTTGTAGAAATTCAGATTTGAGATGATTTCTTCTAAATTGTATTTGAAAAATTCAGTGGCATCTAGTTGGCAGGTAAACAGTTCAAAATTTCTCTCTTTAAAGCAGTTGATGCAAAGTCGAGTGGTATACAACTATAATTCTATTTATATTAACAGCATCATTCGTCAGCTGGGCCATGTACATAAAAAATTACATACATTAACACACACTACTGTTTGTACTCAGTGGTGGGAAAGGAGGCTTCTTCTATTTGGAGGAGACAAACTGGAATTCAGATGTGCCACGGAATGACACGGCCTGAGTCTGTCTCTGGACTGCCGCCTCCTGCTCTCAGAGGGAGCAGTCTGAAAGTATGATTTCTGAATAACAAAAGTAAGAAGTTATTAAATGTGGGAGGGAGAGGAGGGGGCAGAGAGACTACTGCCAAGCTTTTCCAGTCAATTTCGCCCCCTCTGAAAGTACCTTATGCCACTGCTGGCTCTTCAATGATACCTGTGCTCCTGCTGCCTCTCTGGAAGCCTGGCAATAACCAGGGATTAACTGAACTACGTCGTGCCCATTGCTGAGAGGTCTGGTTTGCCTGTAGACTATCATGGCTGTCATATTTGTTTATAATCTCTGGGGCAGAGTAAAGGAGAAGTAATGGACTATCTGGTTATGAGGTATTCAGAACAGAGAACTGCAGAAATGGAAATTTAACACACCTATGAGATATTTTGCCTGATGTTGATCAAACCGTCAGGAATGATCTAATTGTTATCTTTGTGTTTGCATGTACCTGCATGTGTGTTTGCAACTTGAAATTCCCATGGCAACAAAGGCTACAAAAGTGTGTTGCAGATATATTTAAATCAACAAAGGGAGAAAATAGACTCCAGCCAAGAGCTACAATCACTCCAGACATAAACTGGACTAACTGGACCCGGCTGTATTCAGAACTTCAGTCACATGTGCATGCACTGACACTGACACCAGTTTGGATGACTGCCAGGCAGCTTTGACAAGCAAAGAGAGAAAGAGCAGCTTAAAAATTGCATCAGTGTGAAGTGACGCTGGTTGCTGTGGTTCGCTGCAAAACAACAGGAATAAAGGCTGTGTGTTTTCTCTACCCTGTATAACAACAATAAATCCTCCAGCCTGTTGGACCAGCATCACTTTTACCTTAGAGGGCAGTGACTCTAGTCCCACAATCGGAATTGGATGAGACAGCACCTTAGACTGGAGTGAAGCCCAGTTTTGGGAGGATGAAGCTGTATTTTTACTTCTGTACTGTGACACACAGAGATTTACGAATCAAAGAATTAGTTATTGTGTCTAAGAGTTAAGCTAAAAAAAAAAAAAAAAAAAAAAGCTGCCATGGATCTTAAAAACTCTTCTGTCTACTGTCCCAGCGCTGGCTGCTTCCTCTCAGCCTATAGTGTATCCACAAACCAGAGACGACAGGGGGCAGGGTCGATTTACACATTCCTTCAGCGATCTCCACCTTTCAGCACTAAACCATGTTTGACAGACCCCAAATCCTCATAGAGGACCAGGATACACTGCCTACTCCACGCTGTCCCCATAAACATACAGGTAATTAGATAGCAGGGTATACATTTTCTTGGCCTGCTTTCCTTTAATGCGGCCTGTTTAGACACACATCTGTGAAAGAAAAAAGCATTTGCACTGCGATGTGCATTAAGTACCATTGTGTTATTATGTGAGTCTGACAGGATTTGCTGAAGTTGAAGTAGATTCTTCTGTAATCTCACCTAGAATCTCATCACGTTGGCTTAAAAGGCACATTATCCGACCAACTAATAAATCGTCTTCATTAGAAAGAAAAACATGGTGAGGAAACAAATTAGTTTCTTACAAAAAGGGCTATTTGACATATTTGGCCGCACTGACTCACACTGGAGGGGCCTGTGGTTGGATTTTTTAAATAGTTTGCAGGGCTAACTTTGGCCTTATGAAATATTTGTCCAAGCCACTTTTACTACTTCAACTACATATTGATATTATTGGCTTTAAATTTTAATCTAAGTCTAAAAATGCACATTTTGTTATTCTACTGACCCAGTTATGACAACAACAGCAACTGCACATTTCTTACATATTCTGTTTACTATGTTTCATTGATTTAACTTGAACCTAAAGGTTGAGTGAATATTTAAATTTAGGGGAAAAAAATATTGTATATTTTATCAGCAATGAAAAATGTCATAGCCATCAACACTTTCCATATTAAAGTGTTGACTGGACTTTGTTACAGATAAAACAGGGAATATTTAAATACCATAAACTGCAGTCCACAATCTAATAACATCTGATCAAATCTTACATTGACAATTTCTTTACTCTTGTAATTGTTTTAACTGACTCCAGATTGTTGGATGGCTGAATTAATGTTTTGGTCCTTGAGTCGTAGTTGTATAAAGTTAGTAAGGTAGAATTATATCAAATGACCAGCAGTCTATACTCAGACAAAAATACATTCGCCACTATCAGTTAATCTTACAGTGTTGTGACAGCTCAGCAGCATCGTTTCAGCGGAACAGCCACAGATGCATGAGGAAAGTGTCAAACCTAACCACACAACTGCTCTGCGTTGGCACATTTAAACACAGGTTTAACAGACCTGCACACAAGATGCCAAACATACCCAGACTGGGATGGTTATTTTTACACGATTGATTTGTGCTGTTCAGATTAACAGAGGAAGATAAAACTTCTTTGTTCAGAACCACAAAGTTCGAGTGTTAAACTTGGAGCATCGCTGCGTTTGAACATGAACTTTGACACGCATAGAAAAGCAATCCCACTGTACACCGCAGCAGCTGCTCAGCTGCAGGGGTCGTGCATGCGTCACTCCCTCAGGCGCTGGGATTACAATCAAGGATGAGTATCTTTAAGTTTAGCTGCATCGGTTTGGTTGGAGGGTGAGTTCAGGATAGTGTGATCTACAAAATGGATCTGATGACGGGAAAGGGGGGGGGGTAACTTCCCACTCATGTGAGTCACCTGTTGTCGGCGCTTACAGGCCGGCGTGGATCTTGGCTGCCATATATCAGTCACACCAGCAGAAGCCAGCGGGTCGATGTGCTGCCTGCTACCTTACATGGCTGTCTGGCTCTCCATCTGCCCACTACTGTACACAGACCCACAGCCCTGTTATGATCCATTGTTTAGCTGCATATGGCATTACATTGGAATTGTCAGGCCAGACAGCTGTAAGGTGTTTCATAGAAGAAAACTCAGAGTAACACACCGCCGACTGAAACCTCTGATCCTTATGATGATAAGATCTTTGGCTTATTTTTACTTTTTAAGGCGTTACTGTTTTTTTTTTTTTTTTTTTTTTTATCTTTCGGAGGCCATCTTTAATACTTAAATACTTGAGAGTTCAACTTGCTATATTCTGATAAACTAAATCTTTTTTATGGCCCTGCAGGGAGTTTGTTTTTGCACTAATGAAACAGTTCTGGTTAGTTTTCAGTGCCAATGTGTCTTCACTGTTAAATAGAATAACTTAAGATCTTAGATCAATCCACCAACTTGATATCACCTTGTCTATTTATGCAAAAAAAGTAACTTTATTAATCTAAATGTCCATTCATATTTTTTGGCCTTTTATTTTATTTTTGAGTCAAGTTATAAATATGCTTTCTGAAAAACTAAGATGTGCTGAAACAAAGTGATGGAGTTTATACATTTTTATACTAAAATACTATAACTTTCTTTTTTTTACTGTTCTCTCTATTTTCTTCTTTACATTTCAGAGAGGAATGCTCTTTTTTCATTCCATAACATTTATATGATGCCTACATTTAATTGTTAATAATTAGTCCATTATGAAATTAAACCACTAGATAGGTGGATAATGCAAAAACAGCTAAAATTCATTTCACTGCCGTCCATGACAAGACTGTATGCCTTTAATAATACGGTGCAAAGTCACGTTTAACTTACAGTTTAACTAATAGCGCAGACTTACTTTTGTACATATTGCTGATGACACCTGCTCCTGCCCTTTTAATGTTAGTTAAACATTATGGGGGAGAAATTTTACGTGTATCCATTTTAAACTGTGACATTCCAATTTTTACTTAGTAAAGTAAAGACTTTGAGTATTTGTCTGCCATTGTGGATGCACCAGTTCATGGCTTCATTGGCTTTGACCTCCTTTGTTTTATGTATACCTGTGAACCAGAACACAATGAACTTTTTCAGTTTTCTAGCACTTTTTACTTGATTGATCAATAGATTCTTTTAACAGTTTGTGTCATCAATTTCAACCAACGAGCGGCAGCATTAATTTCATATTTAAGGCTATATTGTATTTCTCCAATGGTATAATATTATAACAAAAACCTTAAATGTAGTTTTTTTTTTTGGGTTGTTTGTTTTTTTAAATACATGGTTACTTATCAGTTAAGTCTTAGGTCATATTTCTTTATTATTCATTTAACCACAGAGACAGTATGCGTACGTTTTAGGTGGCTCTGAGCTTTACGGCCTCTAAGGCTCCACTTTATTTGTTATGGGAAGAGAAAAGAGAATGAGAGAAAGAAAATCAGCGGGTGATGAAAGTGAGCAGGAGTAGGGTAACAGCTGTACCTGCCCAGGAGGACAGGGATGATACTAACACACTGCGGGCCTCCCGCTGCACTGTCCCAGCTCCATCTCCTCTCTCCATCACTAAGCCTGAGTTTCCTACTGTAGTTTCGTAGCAGGTTGCTCGCAGTGTTTGTCCAAATATCCGTATCCACAGATGCTTTCAGGAGCAGTTTTGTGGTGAGCTGTTACATGTGATGTTCATTCGGTGGCTTACCTGCTGTTCTGCTGCTGTTGTCTGGAAGTTGTTTGTAAAGAAGTAGAGGCTCCTTGTCTGATGTCTGCTGAGGCGAGTCTTGCTTTGGTCAAGCGGCACGTGAAGATGAGCCCAGGACCAGAAGTTCTGTGTGATGGTGGGACTACTTTCTCCTTTTCACCATCAGCAGTGGATGTTGTCCCAACGCCACTGTTAGTCCACACAAAGGGCACGAGAAGAAAAAGCAAGGGCATCACGAGAGCCCCCCCACGCCACCCCCACCCACACCGCCCGATGGCCCTCCCATCTGTCTCTCCTCCCCCCCCCCATCGCTGTTTTCTCCTTACATCCCTGGTGCTCTATTTTTTGCTGGGAAGCAACAAGAGGGGAAGTGGAATTGTTTTCTGAGATCAATGGCAAGTCCACCCAGACTAAACTTCCAGAGCGCTCATATTTACTGAGAACTCCTTAAGAGTTACAGCCCTGTTGTCTCCGTTAAGTTCGGTGCCAGCCATGGTGAAATCCCTACAAAACAAACGAAAAGTATTACCAATTATTTTATTGGTCTTTTTGTATCATGTCAAGAAGTTGATGGCATCTTTACAGAGGTTTTGATCTTTTAATTCTGAAGTAAAGCAAAGCAAAGTGATAAATGAGTGGAATAAACCTAAAAAAGAAGCTTATTTTAGCATAATCATTACATACAAAGGCTTTCAATTTTTTTGAAAATGAAGTGAGAGAGCAGTAAAGATACCAACCTACAGAATAAACATTGTCACTACATTAAAAGCTATGGTATAAATATTGTACCTACTTTGTCCATTATTTCTTCGTCCTGCTCCGTCAGAGCTCGTGCTGGTCTGTCAGCACTTACTGAAGTTCGGGAGTCACAAACAAAACTAAGAGCTCATCCTTCATCTCTTTCCTTCCTTTCTCCCCTTTTCCTCTCCCACGGTACTTGCAGTGAGTTTCTGCTCATGATGAGCTCCCAGCTCCTGCAGCCTGCCTGCAGAGACATACCATTATTATATAATGGGAATCCTGCGGATTTGAATCCCCCTTGCTGAAGGCATTCAAAAGGCTCCAATTATGTGGAGGGAGTCAACACAGACCTATAAACATGTTTTCACCAACAAGCGCGGCATTACTGCTTCATTCTCATCATTTGTTGACCTGGGTCAGAGTTTTTTTTTTTCCTTCCTTCAGTTATTTCAAATCCACCTTCATCCCAGGCAGCAGTTTTACTCTTACTCTAATGCCATTGACAGCTGGACTAATTGTAAGATTAAAACACAGTTTTCACCGGGGTTTCTGAGGTCCCTCAAACAAAAGCCCATGGAGCATCAAACACCCCCTCGAGGCTCAGTCAGTCATTTAAAGGGATGGAAAAGCTGTTGCAACAGCTTACCAGTGTAGCTATACTGACGTTTCTGTTGTGCTGCTCATCAGCATGGATTTAGAAGAGGAACGACATTCACACAGAAAAGAAGCGATTTGTAACAAAGGAGTGATGTTCCATGACTTCGCTTAATCTCATCACTCAGAGCTTCTCAGCCACACCAGTATTGGGCTTGAATGTGTGTGTGTCTCACAGAGCGATGGAGACCAAGAGAAGGGGGAGAACAACTGTCTGTGTTTATGTGTGTCTGTGTATGTGAATGTAGTGTGTGCGTACTTGAGTGTTTGATGGAAAAAGCTCGCACTGCCAGGATACATTAGTGTAACCCTTCCAATCTACCCAGCAGCCTGACCCTGCCATGCCTGTGACACAAACCAACTTCAGTCCTGCCTTGCCCGAGTCCGTGGGAAGCCAGGCCTGATGGACATGTGCTCTTGAGCGGCCATTACAGCCCCGCATACACCCTCCAACGCTTTAATTCCCGAATTGTGGTCAGAGATTATGACGGCAAAATTCAGAGTGGTAAAAGTTGAAAACAGAAAGTCAGCGTGGTCTGAGTTGAGGCCAACACATACATTACATGCACAACCTGTTCTGACTCGTATCTGCCAACACAAACTTTGCCTGCAGTTACTGACAAAAGTGATCCATTGCACTGGCATGTTATTTTGTCACACACTTCCCGTCTGTCAGACATATTTACTGCACTCTGCAGTAACTGGTGACATGTGGTCGCCAGTTAAAAACATCCTGTAGCTTCAATGGAATCGTTCTCAGGCAGAATTCAAACATTCTTTGAGTCATTCAATTATTTTTGCCTCAATTATTAAATAATTTTTCTTCATTTGAACTGATAAAACTTTTTAAAGCTGCGTTTTTGTATTTATTTTTAGCAAGTGGAAACTCAACAAGAGGAAACAGTGCATTTGTTGTGGACTATTTCAGGCCGAGGATTAGCCTCGCATGCTGTGCCTTAGTGAGTCTTTACAGCAGCAGAATGGCAGGTTTGTACCAAACACAACAAAACCATCAATCCTCACAATGAACTCGTCAACATTGTCACTACTGAGAGCAACATGTTGCCATGAGGGCAGTGCTGCTCAGCTGACCCAAAGAGAGGAGCACTTGGTCGTGGGTGGTAAATGATTAGCCATGCTGTTTGCTCATTATAGCACAACGTGGCCTCGAGCCAACAGGTGATGGACTGTGAAAAGCCTGAATGTCAAATGGTCAGTCAGTTCTCATGTATGCTGGACCTCCGTCCATCTATTTCCAACATTGTCTGTATGTGCATTTCTAGGCTGATGGTATTCTTACCAGCTGCACGCCAACCTTGACTGAAACGCAGCTCAAGAGTGGAGGTATTAATAATAACTAGGTTATCGACGCAGTCACTGCATGGCCACGAACGCATCATCTGTTTATGTCTTTGGAGAGAGGCAATGTAACTTCTATTAAAAAGCAGCCACAAACGACAAGAACAATTTGTAGGACAGCCAAACATATTTCAACATAAATACCTGTCT
The DNA here is from genome assembly GCF_900963305.1 of Echeneis naucrates. NCBI lineage: Eukaryota > Metazoa > Chordata > Actinopteri > Carangiformes > Echeneidae > Echeneis > Echeneis naucrates. Next base: position 10,194,315 of record NC_042531.1, read on the forward strand.
AAAGCAACATTAGGCAGAATTTACTGCTAATAATATGGAAATAATAATTTAATATGAGTAAAAGGAAAATGATAATAATTTGCAATAATTTGATGTAGTAGGTTGATCTTAAACGTGGAGTTAGACATAATTAAAATTGAAAATTATATTATGGTTTTGGCATATTATATATATTAGGCACAAGCATACACATGTTTATGGTTATGCTTTTGGCATACTGTAAGTTAAGTTACAGTAATTAATCTTAAGTTAAGATTAATTTAGGGGATCCTCATCACAAATAATTATGGAAGCTTTGCCTTTATTTAGAAAAAAGTCCAAAAGACAAAACTAATGGTTGTAGTTGGTTGCTGCATGAGTTTGATTGTCTGTGATAAAGGCCTCAGCACTGTTAGGGTCACAGCCTCAGTGCTACGACGCTCCTTTCATACTAAAGCTTTTCATAAGATAACTGTCTGCTTTGTGCAAAGTCATTAACTGATGGTTAAAAAAAAATGAAAGCAAACAAAACTCATGTAGTGGAACCTGTCAGTTCCTCCTCCGCTCAACTAAGAACAAGGCTATCAAGATGTGGACAGAGTCGGAGGAAACATGGACCTTTAACGCCATACAATGCCACTGTGGGGTTAAGCATGGCACTGAGCGGTCGAGGAGCAGGAGCGGGCTAACAAACGCAGGAAGGGGGAGACCCCTCGACCAAGACAACCGACTAACTCAGACATGAGGACAGACGGGTGCTGCGTGTGTGTGTGTGAACAGATTGACTTTGTCCAGTGTATACATTTTCTGCGTGTATGATGACTGAAGACAGATTAGGAGGGTTGGACATGTGCTCATATGAGGACCATACATCCCTGAAAACAAACAACGAATGAAAGGACTATATTGTTCATCAAGCTCAGTAGATGCACAACATATATTCATCCACCAAGGTCAAAAAGAAAGCTACTCCAGCCTCTTCCTCTCTGTTCAAGCCCTCGTCTGGAATGATCCTAAATCAAATAAACAAAATCAGTTTTGCAGCTGATTGGCTGATCATGAGTTGGTCATTAAAATGAAGTTGAATTATGAATTGTTGTTTTGTGGAGTGTTTTAGTTGGGAGTTAAGTGTGGCGTCTGTCAAACAGACTTTACTGTGGCAATATTTTGTGGCTTCCTATTCAACCTGGTCATTGTTAAGGGGACACCACTTAATTTGAGGAAGCGACATTAAATCATTGCTCTTAGCCACTCATTGTGTGTGTGAGAAACTTTAGTGGGTGTTTGGTGGAGGATGGCTGATCGTGTGTGCCGGCACTCCTATCCGTAGATAACATTGTTTTGGGCGGCTGGCTGACTGAGGGGACATGGAGGCCTGAAATGACTGTGTGTAAGGCCATGTGTTCCCCTGATAGAGACACAGAGGGTGCCAGCCCTTCAGGCAGCTCTTCCTGCCCGACGATATGTACACAGTGTGCTCTCTCTTACACGGCATTTCTCAGCACCTTAGTCACCCTGTACGCACTATTATCTCGAATCTCCCAATTCCTTTCATCCTTCTTTTGTTTTTCACAGAAGTGTATGACATTAACATCTGGCTGATTTCTAGGGCTGAGCGCCATCGAGGGATTCAATAAATCACTAGATTACAGTGCTTTTATGAAAAAGCTATTGGAAGGAGCGATAAACACACTTGTCAAGGCTTCTAACACTTATTGTATTAGAAAATTTTGATACAAACACCAACATGCTTTCAATGTGGAGGTGACTGGTTAAGTTTGTCTCCTTTTTCGGGGTTGTTTCTGGTTTGCTAGGGTTCGGGTTAGGGTTACTTGTAGTTTATGTGTAATATGAGCTACACCTCCACTTTCTGACAGCCTGGTTTATTGGACTTCATTTCCAGTTCGTCTAAAGTTGCACTTTGCATATTTCAAAGCTTTACTTCAAGTATGCTTGACACCCCTGATTCAGTATAAGAGAATCAGACTTACTTTAATGCTGCAGTTCCAGAAAATTCCATAAACCTGTTTGCTAAAAAAGTGTATCATATCAATGAATAATTGACACACATTGACATATATCAGTGTCAGCTTGTTCCTGCTGCCTCCAAGAGATAACAGACAAATAATTTCTAGGCTGTTCAGGGACCATCAACAAATAACCCAACTGATCCTAACTAAAACTAACTAATATTTTAACGATGAACAATGAATAATTCCTCAGCTCCTTCAGTATAGGGTGTTAAGTCAGGGCTTAAAAGCCTAAAGCAATATTCATAAACATGTCTGAGAGTGCTTACAGGCCTTTAATCTTATTTGTTTGATTGCAGCAACGCAGGTCAACGTTTCCAGCAATTCTAAAAAGGAAATGATCCAATCTCTATTGACCAGGATTACATGAACTGAAATTAGTCTGTGGGAATGTTGGTGTAACAAACAAGACAAAGTAACATGACACATACAAAGGCGTCTAAGGACTAAATTTTTTATATATTTTTTTTTATTTTCTTTTTCCCAAGTGTCACCTCAGAAACATTCATCCAAAATTTCGGTCTCTATCATCCAATCTATCGCATCCAGGCACACACAGCACATACATCCTCTCTCCTTTAATGCCTCCTGTCTGCCCTCCACCCAGCCCTTCTCCATTGTGTGCACGTCGATTCTCCTCTCCCTCCCACGGCGCACAGAGAGGAAGCTGCCCTTCCACTTCCTTCTTCAATAGTGAGAACAATTCCTGCCTTGTCTCTCAACTCCATCTCTCCTTCTCTCTCTCTCTCTCTGTCTCAGTGACCCAGAGTTCATGAAGCTGACAGGTTAGCTCACGTTGTGACACAGAGCGTGGTCTAAAAAAACTGCAGAAGAATTACTGGCCCGAGACTGCCTACAAAATAAAAATCCACCAAGAAAGTGGTACTGGGAAAGTGCTCGTGGACACACTCAAAATCATTTAACTCCAGAATAAATGTTCTTTTATTTGCCTTTTCTTTGTTTTTGTTTTTTAGATCTGCCTGGAGGCATAAACACACTAATAAACATATTTGTAAAATTATGTTCATAAGCTTTGCTATTAAAACACTTTTCTGGAAAAGAAAGTTAATTAAAATTAAGTTCTTTTGTCTCATAAAATATCACAAGAACATGACTAATGGAAAAAAAACAAAAACAACAACAATTGAAACAAAAGTTATAAGCAACTAAGGAGAATGTGAAATGAAACCTGAAGTGTGGTGCCTGAAATGATTATGAATGAAACGGTTCCAGGACTTTTTGGGTTGAACATCAACACAGAAAACGTCAGTGTCAAAAGGCCAGGAGTCCAAACAGCTGGTTAATGAAGATCCCTAATCCCCACCAAATGAATCCATGTTGTCAGCTAGCTTTGTTCCATCCTATTTTTTTAATTCTTTAATCACCACTAACATTTTTAAGATAAACTTTATTAGTATAAATGCACTCACCAGGTAATATTTAGGAAATGCGAAGATCTTAAATGTTGCAGTTGAAACAAATAGCCATATCGTCGGTCATTCTTTTCTTCCCCATTCATTAATGTAAAATTAAAAATGTTAACGGCAACAAAACGCTTTATATCCTCACTCTTTAGCGCTGACTTCTTGTCTAACACAAGTAATGCCAGATGGCACACCGCACACAGGTGGCAGCAATGCACAAGCACTCGACCCATTAGCCAACAAGTTACATCTGCTGGTAAATGAACGCCATACGAGGTGTATCAGTGGCTCTTGGCCTGCGCCAGAGGTGCCCAGCTCTGGTCCTGGAGGGACACTGTCCTGCATGTTTTACATGTTTCCTGCTCCAACACACCTGATTCAAATGATCAGCTCATCATCAAGCTCTGCTGACGTCTGATCAGGAGTCACTCATTTGAATCAGGCGTGTTGGAGCAGGAAACCTCTAAGACATGCAGGACCGTGGCCCTCCACAACCGGATTTGGACGACTCTGGCCTACGACTTTTGTAGCCAGGCAGTGACCTCTGATGGACACTCATCTCTTGTGGGACAGTGGAAAAGATGGCCTAATTTATTGATACATTGTTGCCCTGCTCTGAATATGTAGTCCTTTTGTGGAAGGTGGAATTATTTTGTGTGAGAGTGATCAATTAGTTCAAAAGGCTTCTGGCTTAATTTTATGTCTGCTTGTGAGTTGCTATCATGAATTCATGTTTTTATGCTTTCTTAGTTTTACCAAAAAATAAAAACAAAAATAAATAGATCAAAGTATGTTATATAATGAGAAATGACTGTCGTCTGGAATTAAGACATGCTTCATAAATTCTTTGGCTTTACTGAGAGGTACAACAGGGCTACTCTCACCACATCAGATACAGTTTCATGTACAATTTCCCACTTTAACAAGTCAGCCCTCATCAGATATCCCTAATGTTCTGCCATATCTTTTGTAATAATTAGAAACCTTTTTTTTTTTTATATATTTCTTATTTATTCGCCAAATTTTCCTGATGGAGCATCACAAGCATCTTAGATCGGAACACTTGGTTCCTCCTTCCCAACATAATAGTCCCTTTAATAACTGACTCAGGAGGGTGGTGCACTGGGCCTGTAACAGGACAAGGAAAGGGAAACGTTAGGCACAAATGCAGGTAGCGAGTCCAAACAGTCCACTCTTCTCACCATTTAAACACACTGCTCTCTTTTGTAATCTTACCAACCATCAATCTGTATTTACTTTCCAACAAACTGTCATACAATAGCCGGTGAAAAATATTTACAGAGGGACATGCTATGACTTTTAAGAATAAATTTTTCTTAGCAGTAACACATTTTACAATCTAAGCTCTCCAAAATTTTATGCATGTGAGTGTTTTTCAGTTCTGGTTCCTGCGGTAAAGTGTGTTTAACGGGCCTGGTTATGCACTTCCATGCTCTAAATTACCCTGCCCCATGAGACTATCGTCTGTGTGAGCAGTTGAGCACATGAAGGACAACGGACTGGTCCAAATTCAACAAATCTGACCTCCAAAACACAATGGTCCAAGTCCAAGTCCAGCTGGGCAACAAGAACTCAGCCCTCAAGAACACAATGCTATGGCCGGGGCCCAGATGTGACACATGTTGCAGTGCCCGTGGGTGTGTGTGTGTATTTATGCAGCTGATATACGTATGTGTCTTTGAATTCATGGAATCAAATTCATTCTGCCTGTCTGGTATACATTTCCGCCTCAACTCAAATATCACTGTGTCAAGCTTTTAATTACAGCCTTATCAGTCTGCTCGCCTGTTTTCACAAGCTAATTCTAATGTGAGAGGCCACAGCATCACAGTTGTTTACTCAGTGGGAATGCATGCGTTAATAGTTTCAAACTTTCTCACCATCGCAGGAAAGAAATGACTGCTGGGCTCCAGGAGGAAGTGAGAAAATTGCTGGAGAACGGTGTTGAAACTAGAAATAAAGGTGGCAGGAAAACAACGAAAGCAACTGGTAAATTACTGCAATTTTGATTACTAATACTTCCATTCAGCAGCTTTAAACAGATGACTCAGGGAAAAATATTACTCACAAAGAAAAGGCTTTTTTCACAGAGGCAGTGGGTCACTTACACACAAAGAGAAATGATGAAACTAACATACATGGACACAAACATGCATGGACTTATGTTTGCACACTAAACAAACAACTGTGTAGAAACAAGTGCACCTCTGTCTATAAGCATAAGCCTTGTGCTATTGAGGTCTTAGTGTTGTGCTATGTCATGGGACTCAGCTGTGTCCCCAGGTCATGTTATATCAGTGAAGAGCATCACTGATGGGATCTCTTTAAACCCGCCCTGAATGGCCCCTTTTCTATGACACACACAATTCACCTGACGCTCATGCAATTAAAAAAGTGAGCAAGAAAAATATAACAGACTTTATGAAAGCAAAAGTAGCAATATCTGAATGTAAAGGCACCGCAATTAAAAACACTGCATTAAAATACTGCAGAAGTCAGTACTGTGTCTCCTCCCAAGTGGAGATGCTCAGATGAAAAAGGAGGACAACCAGGAGACATTTATTTTGCATTTGGCTCCCTGAGCTCCTCACTCGATATCTAAGGCACCACCAGCTTAAGGACGAAGCAGTTTCAGCTGCCTGCATCTGCAACCTCGTACTGTCACAACCCAGAGATTATGAACACGAGTGAGTTTAGGTACAAAGATCGACCTGTACAACAATGGTTTGGTGCTGGTCACTTCTGATCAGCAATAATTTAGACATATTGTTTATGAACTGTGAGTTCAACTCATAGGCTGCATCTAATTTGACTAGCATTGCCATCATTTTCCTCACTATTCTAGAAGAGAGGTTATGTGTTCGCCTTACCAACCCTTAATTCTGTATCAAGTGTTGTAATGGGCTGCGTTGGCTTGCATGGAAATACATGCAGCGTGTGAGCTGAAAGAGAGGAGTCCAAATCAAAGCAAAACATTTACTTTGCAAGTTATTAGAAGAACGGGATTTAGATGAGTGAGAAAATGAAAAGCGATGAAATTTGTTGGCTCGCATGTTTAATATATCACCCTGCTGCCACAAACCAATTCCTCTGCTTAGAGGATGACAGTGAATGAAAAATGCAAATGAAGGGCGAGGAATCATTTTGACATCAATAATCTCTGTCTTTTCGTTTGACTTTTACAACTAATTTTAACTCTCATTTTGACAGAGCTCATAATAACTGCAGTGTCTGGAATTTTGTTTTTCTGCACAGGCTCAAATCCACTTGTACATTTTCTTCTGAGCACATGTTGCCTCCTATCAGCTTCAATAGCTTTACAAAAAAGATTTAAAATGTGTAATACATGACTACTGCATCTTGTGACTTCAGCACTTTCAGCTGAAAGCAAAACCTCCTGGGCCTACTACAACATACTAGACCTAATAAAGCAGAGAGGAGCGTTTAAGATTACCGCTGCCATCAATCTCAAATTTAGTCAGTTCACAACATACGTAGTTTCATATTGCTATAAATCTGCATATAGCTGAGGGAAAGTAAAGTAAGGTGGATTCATCCCTCCAAGTTTCAAAGCCCCATAGTTACTCATTTGGAGGTCTCTGTAAAAAGTAGCACCGATCTCATCATGTAAAGCTGCTGTTGTTTGTCCAACTCTGGAAAAAAAAGAAAACTATGAAAACCTGAGAAAGTTTCAGCGAAGCCACATAGTCAAACAAAATTCTCTTAATTCTAGTCGGTTTTAGATATAGTCTTTGTTTTCTCTTTAATCACTATCTTTGCTCATGTTTGTTTTCTCCTGAAGCACATAATTACCTCTGCTTTGTACAGGGCCTATTTAGAGCTTGCACTCTTGCTTAGAATTTGGACAGGCCAGCTCCCGCCGTACTGCAGTCCTCATGGCCGATAAGTCCCACTGCTGTCCTGAGGAAAGGACATGATCCTTTCATGGGGCCAAATCAAGCACCCAGAATGCCTACACTGTCAGAATCTACTTTCTTTTGGCTCAAATGTTAAGTCTCATTTTCATTCAAGCACCAAGTACATGTCCGTCATGGAACATCTGTCAGGAAAAAAAAAAATAAAATTGAGTGCAAGAACATACTGTTTTTGCTCAGGGAGTGGTGGAAGATGTTCATTGTGTGAGAGGTAATCATGAGGCCAAGTCAAACTGACCCCCTGCCAGCGAGTTGGAATCGTATAATAAGTACTGATACACGAAATACATGTCTTAAATTGCATCTCATTGATAAGGCTGTTGCAAAAGTAAAATTTGAGTTACTTCCTGTCTTTCAAAGGCCCTGCGAGCAGGAAGCGCATGGCACCATCGCACCGTAGGCAGATCGCCGTACGATATGTTTGTTAGCGTGTTAGCATTCTGATTAACAGCCAGTTGGTGCCCTGCTTCGGGGGTCTAATCTGGTCTCACGCCTCACTGCACGTGCTCAATAGAGTCCGCACCCTGCATCATGACATCATGTCTTTGTGTGAAATCCCGGTGCCATTCACGGGCCTACCGTGGGGCTTAGCATGCAAGCGCCCACTATACCAACACACGGCTCTTTAAAGGGAGTCCCCTCGTCCCCTAGCTCAGTTGATACCCCCTGATGCCTCCACAGAGATCGGAACATGGCTTCTGTCTTCCGACACAACGAGGCTGAGCTTATGTGCTGTCCAAAGCCAAGAGGAAAGAGAGTGTTTGGGCCTTTTTCTGGGGGGGGAAATTTCATATGAGAAGATATCGTTGTTCCTGCGCACATGGAGACTACTTCTAGCTTTATAGTCAGCTAACATACACACTCCTGGTCCTGGATGCAGCGCCATTCAGAGAGAAACTGTAGCAAATGATTTGGGGTGCTCAATTCATCATATCATTTTAAAAAGCTATGGGATCAGTGGTCCTCATCTGCAATCAACCAACCCATCAAAGGGCAGATATCTGGAGGTGGACTTACCGGTCAAGTGATGCGACCTTAAAATTATGAATGCCATTGGTCGACAGAGAATGAGGGCGTGTCATAATGAGATGGGCAGACTGGAGAAACATCCATAAGAGGAGTGATGACTTTGATCAATGATTATTTATTTTGACCTTACATATATGTCTTGTAGTATGAGGTCAATAAATATATAATAGAAGAATAAATAAATTATAATGCGCTTCAATTTTTCTCACTTTTATTTGTAATTTAAATTGACCCTATTTTCTATTAAAGTTAAGGATTACTAATCTTTCATTATCAACACTTAATGGATGCAGTGAGTCATGCTACCTTTAAAAGCAACAAAACTTTAATTGCTTTTCCCATGCAGATAAGAAAAATCTTATCTTACAATTGAATAACACTCTTGGTATTTCTACATGTTTTTATTTTCTGAGTCTCAGTCCTCAGAACATGAAACAATTGTGGAATCTAGAAACCAGACTGTGCAAAGCAAAATGAATTTTATAACTCTATAAACTGTCTGACTGCCATTTAATTGTTGTGGTCTTCCCTTTAATTTGGTGCATCAGTGTTACACCGGCAGAACGGGTTTTCAACAGTTTAGATACCAACAAAAGTTTTCTTCAAATAAACTTTTCCGGTTGCAGCAGGGTGTGTAATAAAAGTATTAAATATTAATACACACAGCAGGTCTGTTTACCATGATGATGATGTTTCAGCTCAATGTGCCATTAAAATCATCAGCTGAAAGGAGAAAAATGAAAGGAGTCTGTTTCATTTTCCCAGTTTGACCAACATGTCACAGCAACCACTCAGAAAAGACCAGCACTGTTTGTCAAACATATGAGCCATAGCAGAGGTCTGTTTTTACTCACCAGCGGCATTGAGTTATATTAGTTTTGTTCTGTTCTAGCACGGAAAAAAATATTTATTGGGCTAAATGTGTTGTATTTATTAGATGAAGAACAGATGTATAATTTCATCATTTAAATCAGTTTTGTGATTCACTTCATAGCTTAAACATACATTTTGCATGTAAAAAAAAAAAAAGAATCATTTGTGAGAGAATGTAGAGGAAGAATGAAAACAAGCTAAACTTCATTGTTAATACTTAACTTACTTTCTTATTTAACTCTTAATGCTTAAACTTCAAACTGGAGCTATTATCACTCGTGACAAGTTAAACAGAGCTTGTAAAACATATTTCTTATTAAAAATGAAAACTGTATTGCTGTTGGAATATTAAATTCAAATCAATACTTAGTGTGATTGACTATATTGGGACGAATAAGACAAAGTGAACAGTCATCCTAAGGAAAAAAAAAAGGAAAACAATAAGTAATTAATAATTATATTGTTGTTCTTCATATTAAATTGTTGCACGCTGCTATTTTTTAAAACTCCATACTGGAGAATATTGGTAAGGTGATGGATTGTGAATCTTTGCACTGGCAGTAAATTTCATGATTCAGTCATGTGATTTTGGTGTTCCTTTCTCAGCTTAGTTTATGATAAAGCTGTTTAATGCAGGCGCCCAAACCTGGAACATATTTGATAGTGAGATTGTGTTTTAGACTGGAAGCGATCCTCTCTGGGCGCTGGAGTAACGCTCCTTCTCTGTAAACATCAGTGGAATGATTCAGTGATTAGAGATCAGAGTGATCGCTGCTGAATGTTTTTCTTTCCTGAGCCATGAAAAGTTTGACTAACCTCCCTAATAGAGACATTTCAGTGGGCTTTCACTCAGCGCTTCACATTCTTCTCATTCCAGCTAAGCGACACAGATATGATGATACACAAACACACACAAACCGACATACAGAAGAGGACAGTTATCTAATTTGTGAAAGCTCACTGATATTCAAAGTAACAATTTTTTGTGTTTGTAAAGTTTTGCCTTCAGCAAGAAGCATTGTCATTTTTCACACCAGTGAAAGATCAGAATGAATAAAACAAAGTGAAAATGACTTTTATTATTTATTATTACTTGATTCTTGGTCTAATTTGTGCAAATTTTTGAGTGGGACACATTTTTCGTCGCAGTTCCACAAAAAAGCTTGACATCACCCTGGAATATTCAGGGAACAAATAATGAATTCATTGCAAAGTATTTGATTTTGTTGTGTTTAATATTAGGAATTGGGAAAGCAAACTTGGGAAAGAAGGTGACCAAGTGTATGTAATGAGAATTCACTCTGATTTCTCTGGTATGCTACATGAAATATCCTTGTTAGACATTATTTTATGAATTTTGTTGGCCATATGAACTTCATAAATGTGAAAATAATTGAAGCTAAAGTAGACTTTATCTGGAAATGCACACATTGCTGAGTGTGCGTAGCTTCTGATATTTTGTGGTGCCCTGCAAAGCCCATACAAGCTGTATAGGCAAAACTATAACAAAAACATTTACTTATTAATTCATTAAAAAATGTACTCTAACAGACCTGGTCACCGCCTCCTTTGGAAACAATATAACAATACTTTGAGACGAGCGCTTCAATCTTGTTCATAACAAATTCTTTAAATGAATTAACTGCTGCTTCAAATGAATATCTGCATGAACATCAGTGTCCAGTGTCAATGCATGAAGGCATAAACTCTCCTTCATCCCTGGCCTGCCTGCCTCCCTTCTCTAATGTCAGCGCAGCTGGAGGCACATCAGCTGCTGTTGTAGTTTCATCTGCTGCGTCTGTGGTTCTACATACAGTATACATGTGTGAGGAAGCTGCATGCATGGAGTTGGATTTGCTTTGCCGAGGACTTGGTGCCCTGGCTGTACTGTGTCCATGTTGGTGTGGGAGCCTGAGGCCTGCTCCCATACGTCCCTGCCCTGGCTCCGTTGATCCTATTGTCTTCTGCGTCACCACACGTCGCCGGCAAATAAAGGCCGTCTGGCTCCAAGCTTAAATATTGCAGCAAACTAAAAACCAACCATCACAGCCGATTCATTCACATCTGCTCAGTGGGGCGACAAGGACAGGGCTTTAGGTGGGAAGGGCAGAAAAAAGTTCACTTTTCCCTGTCGGGTGCCAAGAGAACGGGACAGGACTCAATTTCGCCGGAGCCGCAGCTGTGGCAAGTTGCCCATATGATTACATTTAACCTATATTATGCATAAGAGGGACTGCATATTGCTCATTAATTTATCTCTATTATCAATTTTATTTGTTGATGTGTAGATTTTTTTAGAGCTAAAGGAAGTGATTTTACAGTTTACAGTTTATCGCCTTTGCATTGAGCGGTATACGTTTAGACAGCTAAGCCAATGTCTTGTTAAACTACATTTAATATGGGGGAGATTGGTTTAATTTTCTTACTTTGGAAGTGGAATGCACTGAAATGGCATTTAAGTTGTTAAAAAGCTGAAAGGTTTTGTAATAAAAACTTGCAATAGCATTAAATTCAAGTTTAAGTTTGATTATGGACTTTTTCAGCTTATGGTTTCCTACATTTCTTACATTTCTTCTTCTTTTTTGGCACCCTCTGTTCTCTTCTGCTTGTTTACCCTGCCTACCCCACCCTTCATTCCGCAGTGCTACGGACCGATCATGGGTGACTGGAGCTTTCTGGGTAATATTTTAGAGGAAGTTAACGAGCACTCTACGGTGATCGGCCGGGTGTGGCTCACGGTGCTCTTCATCTTCCGCATCCTCATCCTGGGCACGGCCGCAGAGTTTGTGTGGGGCGATGAGCAGTCTGACTACGTCTGCAACACACAGCAGCCTGGATGTGAGAACGTGTGCTACGATGAGGCTTTTCCCATCTCCCACATCCGTCTGTGGGTGCTGCAGATCATCTTTGTGTCCACACCATCTCTGGTGTACGTGGGTCATGCCGTGCACCACGTCCACATGGAGGAAAAACGTAAAGAGCGCGAGGAAGCAGAGCTTAGCCGGCAGCAGGAGCTGAGCGAGGAGCGTCTTCCTCTGGCACCCGACCAGGGAAGCGTACGAACCACTAAGGAGACCAGCACAAAAGGAAGCAAGAAGTTCCGGCTGGAGGGCACCCTGCTGAGGACCTACATCTGCCATATCATCTTCAAGACACTGTTCGAGGTGGGCTTCGTGGTGGGCCAGTATTTCCTGTATGGCTTCCGTATCCTGCCACTGTACAAATGCAGCCGCTGGCCCTGCCCCAACACGGTGGACTGCTTTGTGTCCAGGCCCACAGAGAAGACCGTCTTCATCATCTTCATGTTGGCTGTGGCCTGCGTCTCACTCTTCCTCAACTTCGTGGAAATCAGTCACCTGGGCCTGAAGAAGATTCGCTTTGTCTTTCGTAAGCCAGCCCCGGCGCCAGCCCAAGGTGAGGGGTCAGCACCTCTTCCGCTACAAGGGAAGAGCCTGCCCCCCCTGGCTGTGCCTGCCCTGCAGAGAGCAAAAGGCTACAGGCTGCTAGAGGAGGAGAAAACTCCCCCTGTAACTCACCTCTACCCACTGGCTGAGGTGGGCATGGAGGCTGGCAGGGGGGCCCCACCCTTCCAAGGGCTGGAAGAGAAGGCGGAGGAGGTGCTGCCCATGGAGGACATCTCTAAGGTGTATGACGAGACTCTGCCCTCCTATGCCCAGACCACTGAGACAGGGGGGGTGACATTACACGAGGAGGAGGCAGAGCAGGTGCAGCCGGCAGAGGCAGAGGCAGAGAGGGTGGAGGAAGCTGTGGATGAGGATGTGGAGGTAGAGGAGGCAGTGAACAGGGAGGGGGTAGCTCCGGCGGAGGCAGCGTTGGAGGCCATGGATACGATAGAAGACACCAGACCGCTGAGCCGACTGAGCAAAGCCAGCAGCAGGGCCAGGTCAGATGATCTCACCGTATGAACCCGTGAGAGGGAGCGCATGTACCCCTGCACACACAGAGAGCACGCACGCAGGCACGCACAGCATGCACATGCACACGCGCACACACACACACACACACACACACACACACACACACCTAACTCAATGCCATCGCACACCCTTGAACAGGCAGGTCAAAAACCAAGTGGTTGAAAACAGGGATAAATTAAAACCTTTAAAACCTTGAAGTTAAGGGCGACAACAACCAAATGACAACAATAAATAAATAAATAAATAAAAAAATGAGTGTTTGTGATAAAGCATAAAAATCATAAAAAGTTAAAGTGGGGAGGAGGAGTAGGTTTTTTATGAAGTGTGTTCTTATATTAAAAATGTGAAAAGGACACATGCAGGTGGGAAATGTTTTTACTTGATTGAAATCCATGTTCAATTTTTAAAAATTCTTTTTCTATTGAAAGAGTTTTAATCATATACAATGGAGGATTAAACATTTTTACATGGGGTTTGAGTGGGTAGGGAAAGGAGAGTTAGAATATACCTGTGTGTCTGCAAACCAGTAATTTTGCTGTAGTTAGGCACCGACTTTCATTCCCATTCAGACAGCGATATACTGCAAAGCACGTGGCTGCATATGTTGCTGGTGAGATGGCCGGTACATTTACAGGTATTCAGCTCTTTGGGAAGCAGAAGTAGAAAAGTCCATTTTCCGGTTGGGAAGAGCATAACCCCCCCCCTTTTTTTTTTTTTTTTTTGCACGTTCAGAGCATTGCACTCTGTGCAAGGCCTTTAACTCTCATAGCACCTCATTTATGCATCCAAACACACAGGATTCTTTCACATGAAGAGAGATGTGGATGAATTTCATAGCATTTCTCTCCTTTTCATATTTATATAGGTAGCGGGGCCAGAACCAAGTTAGTGAGGAAAAAAACAAACCAGTAGTAATAATAATGATAATAATAAAGACCACATGTTGAATGTCTTTTTCAATGTGAATCTGCATCTCTTCATTTCAGACTGGCTTATGTTTTGTAGCTTTAATGGAGAACGGTGTACTGTGATTTCAGTTGTCTACGGGAGGCCGCAGTTCATTTTGCCCTATCAGAGAATGAACTATAGTAGCGACCTCAGGCCAAATCCTCTCTTTTCGTGCTGTACAAACAGGCGTCCGGGCGATAACGATCATGCACCATCAGCACAAAGTATTGTTTGAGGGCGAGACAATAAAAGAAACCGCACTCATCAATGAAAACAAGCATCCTTGACCTGACTGTGAAAAAAACTTTCTACTCGATTTTATGAGACCCGCAAGATCATACAACATCATAGTTGTAGCATGCTTTCAAATTCAGAGAGAAACAAACAACTAGGGGCGAATCCTGGTGTACATAAAGCCCAATCTCATGTCTAATAATGTACATAATGTGCAGAAGAGCTGTTTTTAGTTATTTTACTGTCTAGAGAAATCCAACAAGTTGTAATTGTGATCACAGGATTGATTTAATCTCACAAACTCAATGGAGTAAAGACAGAAAAAGCCCGTGCAGTGGTATTTTGCATCTATTGGAATAAAGATGAATTATCTTCAAATTTTAGCAAATACATTAAGCACATTAAGCCTTCAATAATACTGCAGGTTCCATCACAAACCTTACTCTCACATTCTCTGGCTTTGTTCATTCAAACAGCTGCCACTGTATGATTTCCTGTGTGCCTTATCTGTAAATGTAATTTCTCGAATGTCGTATGATTGTAGCAAGAGCCTATGTTGCTCTGGGACCTATGTGATGTTTGATCTGCTATTTTTTTTTTAAATCTGAGTTTCATTTCTGTATGCAGCCCCTCAGCACAGACACACACACACATACATAGGGGAACATCTCTATGAAGCTCGGTTATTTAATCTAACACAATAACTTAATGATCTGAAGAAGACACCAGCGCATAAAGCTGCAGACATGAACACTTTCACACAGTGCAAACCTATACTCACAGATGTGCCTTACTGCGCACACATATACACACATACACACACACACACACACGCTGTTGGTTTTGGGGGTATGATCAAATGGCTCTGGAGAAACTCCCAGAAAGAAGGCAGCTTTAACCTTTTGTGACCCCCAGCTATCACCTCCCATAATCCAGTGCTGTGGAATCTGAGTCAAAAGTGCCTTCAATCAATCACCAAATAGTTGAACACATTAAAGCGTGTCACACAAAGCATAAAGCTGGTCCTTGTGTACATTGATATGAATGGTACTGTATGATTGTTTGTATTTACAAAAATATTGCATTGCCTGTATGTTTGTAAGAAGACGAGATTAATATTTGGAAGAAAACAAAACCTTTTTACTAACTTGTAGTCTTCTTTGCTGGTAGATGTGTGGCAGTATCTTTTTTGGGGCTGTGAACCAACGCAATAAAAGGTCACACGTGGTCTAGAAGTCTTGTGTCAGTGTTTGTCTGCAAAACGTACACACACACACACACACACACACACACACACATACATAGACACACTAACATCATTAAGATTCACAATGCTGCACATGGTTATGTCCAATATAAATACATGAAATGAAAAAGTTTATATATAGATGGATATCCAATTAAATTGAACATTTACTCAAGTATTACATTTAAATACAACTCAACAGACACATATACACATTTATGCAGTGCTTGGACTAAGGGGGCAACATTAAGTCTCAAAAAGACTTACTCATAGGAGTTTAATCAGGTGAAGGCTGGATTTGTTCACGGAGTCCTGTAGAATTATGATTAATTACCACTAGGGGGAAGTATAGTAAAAGTTATTTTTCGGTATTATTCGTTATTTATTCCTGGTTCGAGCCTGGTTCTAGCCACACTTTCTTTGTTCATACTAGCACTTCAGTATCAGACATTACAGCCAATTCTCATCAAAAATATCTCACTCTCTAAAACATATCTGATAACATAATGCGGATGTGTGACTGGCATGATTGCATCAAGACAAGAGGTGGCAGTAAAGAACCCAGAGCCCTTTTACTGAAGAGAAAGTGATAAGCCTGTCGTTAAAGTAGGCTATGAAAGTAAAAGTATCATCTTGCTCTGTTTGATTGATGTATTATTATAAGTAGAATCATTAGATATTAATACTTTGGTGCTTTGAATACCATTCTTGTAGCTGCTGTTGGAGTCTGAAATACTTTTAATATTCCTGTAAGTAAGGAAGAGACCTCATCATTGTACAGTCAGTGTGTGAAAGCAGTTACTTTTTAATATTAAAAGAGTTGCATCAAGTGCCCACTACTCTTTCCAAGTCAAGAATTCAAGAGAAACCAAATGGGGAATTAAATAAGGATGACTAACAAAACATAAAAAGAGAAAAACACGCCCTCTAGCCAACTGAAACGTGGTGCACCCTTAAGACTAAACAAACAGGTTAACTTGTGCAGACAATGGAACAACGGTTATAGGCAAATTCAATATGTGGAAGATTGACTTCAAAAAAGCAAAACACCCATGACAGTTACTGTGGTTTGAAGACAAAGGCATCTTTGTCATGGTTATGGGATATGAGCTGGTATCAGTATCACTTGCAAATGACTGGCACAGTGTCACTGCAGTGAATCGTAAATTTTCCTGGATCCCGTCTGAATTTTTTATTTTGTGTACTTTTTCCACCATGAAAAAGAAGATGAAAACCTTTATTGACCTTTCACACACACACAACCAGCTAAATGTCTGCAACAAACCTACTAACAGTAGGTACTGTACTACTACTACTTTTTTTTTTTTTTTTTTAAATAGGATGTAAAAGAAAAAAAGCAAAACATTCATTATATGGTCATCATGAAACCAAAGCTATCACTTCCTGTGTGAAGTCCCTGCTACGCGAATGTGCGGGGGTCTAGCCATATTTGATCTTAACACACGACAGAGTACTGCCATACACAGAGATGTCAGATAGTGTTGTTGGATATATATATCATTGTTAACTTCATATTGTCCAAATAACATTATATAAAAGCCTCACCTTGGCCTTGATGAGCTGAGAACAAGAAGCTCAAGCACCACAGACACTCACTACTGGTAAGTCATGGCTGCCATAATTCATAGAGTGTCTGAGTTAGGAGAGGAAGTTATTTTTATTGACATTCTTGCAAGTGCTTTCTGTGTTATGCCCTTTATACTTTATGTATACATTATTTATGTTGTTTGTTCATCACATGTCAATGTTTGCAGTAAATTTATCTTTTTAAGGTGCAAATGGCAGATGTTTCTGGGTATCTGGCCATCAGATGGATATTGTTGCAGATATTTTGCTATGTCTGGATTGTATCGTCTGACGGTAAAACCAAATTACACATTTAAACTGACAATGAGAGTGAGCGATGGTACTTTTGGAAACTCAGTTTACTCTGACTCTGAAGTTGTTGTTTTTAAACCCTGTTCTTTTCTTCGTAATAAGGAAAGAAGCTATCAGATGCTCAATGGTGAACTTCAGAACTCCTTATAACTGTATAACATTTGAAGAGTCAGTGAGAGTTTCTCCCTGCAGTAGAATTAATGAGCTAAGCTAACTGACTGCTAACAGCGGCTTTGCATTTACTGAGGAAGCCACCAGATTCAATCTTCTCTTCTAAGAAAGACAGTCAATAGATATACTTCCCAGAATGTTCATGCTACTTTTTTTATCTGTATTGTGACACCAAACAGCTTTCTGTTTGTCACTTTGAAGGGGGCACCATCTCAAAGACAGTTGGCAGCAAAGGGATTCTGCATTGCAACAAGTTGAACGGTACACTCAACCAGCTTACGTGGAAAATTAATGGATCCGTTCTATTCAGCTACAAGCCCCAAAAAGACCCATACATTAATAAAGAAGCTGAAAGACTGAAGATAAATATATCTGTGTCGGAAGATGAACAACTCAGCCTGATCATAGAACGAGTTCAGAAGTATCATTCAGGAAACTACACCTGTGAGGTCGCCTCGTCTGATGGAACGCTGCACTGGAACTGGGAGCTGCTAATAACAGGTGTGAACATCCGTCTTAAATGAAAGGTTTAGCTTAGACAACAGCAAAGGAAACACGAAAGAGCCGGATGTAGAAAATAAAAGAGACTATTGTTGAAGAATGGAATGTTACTCTATTCATGTACAAATAATGCACACGCCTAAATAATCCAGTGAAAACCGCCTCGGTAATCCTCCAGACTCTGGTATTATAACACCATCAGAAAGTCATCTTAATTCAACTGCTCATCTCAGCTCCATAAAAAAATTCATTATTACGTTTTTACCTTCCAGAGCACGAGGTTCATGATGAGGCTGAAAAATGGAGGATGATGATTCTCGTGGCAGTGTTTGTCCCTTGTGTGTGTTTCCTGGTGTCAATAATTAGCTGGGCCATTCTGAGAGGATGCAGTCGCCACAGAGAGTAAGATGCTGGCAGTGAGACCTCACTACAGCTTATTGAGAACACATGCAGAGACAAAACAAAAGCAAATTCAGAGAAGACACTTGAGTCACTTGAGTGAAATGATATGATATGAATACTGGCTTTAAAATAAACGGTGCTTTCTTTTTCAGTAACAAGTAATCTAACTAATTACTTTATTGAACTAACCGCTAAATTTAAAGTTCCATTAAATGAAAAAAAAGTAACTACGCAACTCAATCAATAACTCGGTTACTTTTTGAGAGAAATAACTCATAAATTACTTTTTTAAAGCCATGTGCCTAACATTGCAAATGACGCAGTGGAAATACTGACTGTACATAGTATGTATGGTTCATGCCATTATACTGCCATTATACTGCAAGAATAAAAACAGCATGTCATTCTGTTTGCAGGGATCGAAATCAGCATGCGACTACAGGAGTGGTAAATACAAAAAATGATCTTATCATTTTGACTGAAAGGAGAAGTTTCTTTAGCTGCATAATGCACAATCACCAACAAACTGCAGTCATAGTTTCTTTTGGGATCTGTTCTGAATAACCTTTTCACTAACTTTAAGCGGTGATGTTAAATTCTTTCCTCTCGTTTTGTTAAATAACAGATGCAGTCAGAGGACATTTATGAGAACTGCCTGGAAATGAATGTTCATGTTCAAGAAGTGAAACTTCATCCACATCACAATCCCAAACAAAGAGCTCATTGATACCAAGCATAAAAGGAGAGAATGTTGAAATTGGCGGATGTGGAAGGAATACGCAGCCAAACCCCAACAAACACGCAACCAATGAAATCTCCTTTTATGTACAAATCCAAACTGCTTTCAAAAGATTCTATATGTAATTAAAGGTATAATAATTGCTTAATTATAGCTCAAGTATTTCTCGTCTCATACCACCTTAAAAAGATTTTCTGGTGAACTTGGGATTCCTTGAAGTGAGGGGAGCCAGATAGTGACACCACTCCCTGTGGGTTTGTTGGTTTTTTTTAGATCTCAGTCTTTGAAGCTATTCTGGATTTACACATGAAACATGCAGCAGCATGTGCTTGTTATTTTAAGATGCAATTATTGCAAACAAGAAATAATTATGAAGCACTCAGAAAAACCAGCATTTGTTACATAGAGCAGGATAGACAGCTGTTGCAAGTAGATCCTTTAGTTCATGAACCAGGGAAGTGAAGACAAAAGTGAAGCCAAAATTCTCCTTGAACTTCACGGATAAAAACAAGAATACAAATCTTCTTCAATCTTTTTTTTTTTTTTTCTGAACTCGGTTGTCAATTCCATTTCCACAGGAATCATGGCAGTTCAAAAAATAATTCAAAATTTAAAAAATAAACAAAACTTGTATGGACTCGTGTACATCAGTACACAATAATGACAACAAAAAAAGTGAGTGGGAAGAAGTAAATACTTTTTAAATCCCCCAGTGCACGTATGTTCAGTGGTTGCTAATAACGTGTTTTCATCTATGTGTCATAATTCTATGGATAACAATAGTAAGACTTTTCAACCTGTACTATACCGTACTAAAAATTATTTCTTTATATTTAGCTTTGAATTGATGAATGTTTGGACTTTGTTTTACGTTCCATCCTAAACTCTTCCACAAACGAACTCCACAAACTGACAGATACGTACTCCTCATAGTTCTCACAGCCTGTGGTATAAGTTTACCTCTTCCCCTCAGATTGTAGCAGCCTTCCCTTTCAATAAATTGGCCTTGAATATTGGCATGTAGGACATTTTTACTGTAGCTCCCTTTCAGCTAAATGATGGACACAAGGCGTTCTTCTCGTTACAGGCATTTATTGTCCACCTGTCAAATGTCGTGAGAACAGAATAAAATTAAATACATGAAACATGGAACTATCTTAATATTACACAGAGAACTAAATGTACACACCTCATTGGCTGCATTAACTAAAGGGAGATAAAAGTCTTCATGAATGATGCAGCTAATTAATGCTTAAGTTGAACTTCCCCGAAAGCAAGGTCGTTTTTGCCGTTTTTGGCCACTTGTAGCACAGCGGACCAAGACATCCTCCACAGCTCAGTTAGTGGCCTAACACAAAGTTCTTCCTCATGACGCAGACCTCAAACTTTACCCACACCAGTAATTCTCGTCCACGTTTGTCTTTTATTTTTGACCACACAAAAAGTAGGTTTGACTATTTTTTGCAGTTGTAAACTGCTGAGATACTGTGTGCGATAATGGGGGGTACACTGCAAACAGAAATACAGAAATACTACATAGAGAACAAGCAAAAACAAACAGCTTTCAATGAGTACTTAAGAACTGCGTAACGCAATTCAACAGATCGCTTCAGTTCCAGGTTTTGGTGCGTTTCCGAGCAGTAGTTAGCCAGTATGCGTTTTTACTTCAGCAGATTTAACGCAGACAAACCTCTGCTAATGCTAACACTGGCTTGTTACTAGGAGATTATGAGCAAGCTGATTAGCAGGAACAAGAGGAACATGGCAACAGTAACATTGAACTTTATCGACAAACTTGCTGATTTCAGTCACTTCAGTTTGTAAACAACAGCAAAGAAGCTGGGCAGGTGATTTACTAATCGCAAAGATTTAACTTGGTCCCACAAGAATTTTAACTGACACTGTTCATATATATATAAAGTCAAAGCCAAGTGAAATTGAATTATAAGCAGGGATCAAACACACCCTGTATGCAGCTGCCTTTGGAAAAAAAGAAAAAAAAAATCTGCTTTAACGAGTTTAAGGAGAAGTTTAAATAAATAAAGACATCAAAACTGAATGTTATCACAAATAATATGAGATGGGGACCTGGACAAAAAATATGTCCCAGTGAAGCTATTAAAGCAATACAATTATGACTTTAGCTCAAATACAAGTACAGATGGTTGGATGTAATATTGACATGGCAAACATGAATACCATAAAGGCACTCCCAGGACTAAAATAAATATTTGCCCCCCAGTTGTCTTTCCTGTCAGATCAAGCTAGGCATTAATACTACCAAAGAGAAAATAAAATGTTATCAATATAATAGCCTTATCCACCAGGATCACCATTCCCCTGTGCTGACCTGTAAGACCACATAATATACATTATTATTATTTTCAATTCAAGTTTTCTATTGGCTTTGGTGTTGTTTTTTGAAGTACTTTAAAATTACCCCAAACATTTTTTATTCATCTATTTTACCATTTTAGGAAAAAAATCTGTAACAGATTCTTCAAGGCAATAAATAGCTTTAGTTTTGACAAATAATACCGTACCTAATTTACGCAGTTTCTTAGTTCTCTTGGACTTAAAAAAAAAAAAAAAAAAAAAAGTAGCAGCATCATATATCTTCTGTTTGGCGCATTTCCAAAATCTTTGTGGGGTAGTGAGACTGTTTGAGCAACGACACCTGGCAAGTGTACACAGTTGCATCCGGTTTAACAGACTTTAACTGCAACGCACAAAGACCACCTTGTAACTGCTCTCAAATCAGCAGAAGCCAGAATGACATGTTGGTGGTGGAGCCAACGGTCTTTTTGCTTCCACAGATGTTAATTCTAAGCTATTTCAAACGAATGGTCAAAACGTGACTTACGGGACAATACTTGAAATGAAAAGCTCCATAGCTCTTTTACTGCATCTCTGCAAATGTTTATCAGGGATTTGTGTCCAAATAAATAATTATGCATGAAATTATTTTAAGGTATATTTAGCGTTGAGCAATTTTGTATAAATGGATTTCACCATTTTAAGTGCAGCTTCTATGTAACATTCTCTTCTTCCACCATGTCGTCTTGTCTTCCTTCCATTTCATTAGGTGATCTTGGGACCTTCTGCCTCTTCATGTGCATTCTCTCTTCAATCCTAAACGATGAACCATCAATTAATATATCATAAAAGTATGACATATAATATGCTGTACTACTGTGCTTGGTACCATGGAAGTTTCCCAGATTTATACAGGTACAATATGAAACCAATGATGCCAATCAAAAGAAGCAGCAGTAGCGAGAGAAGGATCCAGCATGTTGGACTGCCATCTGTAAAGATAGCACAAGAAAGAAGAACATTATACACTGGACAGAAATATCTGTCTTAAGGTTACAATATATGACTTTTCCACATTAAATGTGTACACAAACTAACTATTAATAACAATTCTATCAATATTAGCAAAACAGTGTCTTTTACCTCTCATTGTTCAATTAGGATAATTCATGTCTGTTTGTTTGTTTTTAAATACATGTTCAAATGTAAAAACTACTTTTAAAATCCAAGACTTTCACATTACATTTATATCAAGATAACTTTATTAAACTTTTAAACTTCTTTTCACAGGAGGATGTTGATATATTAGGATGAGACACTTCTGTTCTGCTGCCAGCGCTCCATAAATAGCTTGGTGCTATAGGTTACTTTGTCCAAATTGTTTTTGTGGGAATTTTTTAGTCAGATGGCGCGCTGCACATTTTATTGCATGTTGAAGCACAAGTACTACACTGTATCTTCACACTGGAAACACACACTAAGGGGAATGCCAATGACCCATAGGCGCCAAGGAAAACAAAAACAGGTGCAGAAGCAGTCATTGAGAGTTACAAATTTGGGTGGCAAATCAGCTCTAACTGGAATTTTAAAATAACAGGAGGGGTCTCTGGGATGTAAAACAGCAGATGTTTTAAGAGATGTTAGCTGGTGTGATCAGTGCATATTCTGACACCGGGGTCTGATCCACTCAGCTGTTTGTTCAGATACTTGTTGTATTTTGAATAAACTTCCTCCACATCAGACTTTGAGACCTTTTTCTCCTGAATATTTGTAAGACATTAGTTGCAGATTTTTGAGACCATTTGTTCCCGCCCCGACATTGTCCACCCTCTCCTTTGGTGGTATTGTAATCTTGTCATAGATGCATACCTTCGGTAGCTAGATTAAGTTGTGTCAAACTCTTGTCAAAACAAAGTATTCAGAACATTTTTAAATTCCTGAAATCAATAAGTAAACAGTTCTAGTAGTCTAGTTATGAAGTTCAGGGACTTCTGGTGTTGAAAATTACTAATGTTATTTCCCTAAAGTTTAGAGGGTTAATGTATCGTAGACTGCTCCCTTTTTTGGCTGACAGAGTCCTGATTTAGCAAATGATCCCAGTAAATATTTGACCTGGGGCCAAGAACTTCTTCTTGAAGTATTTCCAAAATATAACTGTTCTCATAATCAGATCAAATTGCCAAAAATTCCATTATAGGCGCCAGGACGATGTATATTACATCCGTGGGAGATCCTCCAGAATCTTCCATAACATCCTGAATTATGGTAAAAAACATAAAATGACCATGACAGGAACTTCAGACTATTTCCTGAGACAGGAAATGCAACATTTAATTTGATACAATTAGCTGACTCAACTTTTCCCCTGTAATTCCAGTAATACAGAGGGTGCCGTGTGGCATTGGAAGCAAGTCCCCCACTCGTCCTCTCAGTTTGCCGGGACTAGGATACTTCTAAAGAGAACGTCTAGGAGGGGTGCTGGGCAAATACATTCAGCAACGCCCACAGCACGGGAACAGCCTTGGTGAGAGTTACAAACGACCTGCTGATGACAGCTGACTCCGGTTCACCATCCTTTCTCATCCTCCTCGACTTATCTGCAGCCTTTGACATGGTTGCCATGGGAGGGTCAAGGCCTTACTCATATGCTGTCACCTGCGGGGTTCCTCAAGGGTCAGTGTTTGGGCTCATCCTTTTTATGCTATACTTGCTTCCCCTAGGCAAAGTCATTAGCTCCTTCAGGATAGCTTTTCACTGCCACATGGATGACACGCAGCTATACATGTGGACAGACACTAACTAATCACCATCAGCAGCACCACCTCACTCCATTCTCATCGCATGTCTGGAGCAGATAAAGGAGTGGATGAAGCATAACTTTCTCCAGCTAAACACTTCTAAAACTGAAGCCATCCTCATTGGTTCCCCTCATCAGATATGGAGCTCCACTATAACCTGCATTACTTTTTCTGGTAAGGACATCACACTATCATCAACAGTCACCAACCTCAGCGTCAGGCTTGACCCACACCTAACCTTTGAGGCCAACATCAATCACCTCGTCAAAGTCTCATTTCATCATCTCAGGAACATAGCCAAACCCCATCCCACACTCACCCTAAGAGATGCTGAGAAGCTCGTCCACGCCTTTGTCTCCTCCAGACTTGATTACTGTAACGCACTTCTCTGTGGGATCCCCAACAAGAGCATCCAGAAATTACAACACATTCAAAGAACTGCTGCTAGGATCCTGCTGAGAGTATTTAAATATGAACACATCACACCCATCCTTCACTCACTGCACTGGCTTCCCATCTCCCTCCTCACATTCCAGTGCATCCATGGCAATGCTCCCCAGTGCTTAAAGAACTTCTGACCCCACAGACCTCAGCACGCTCACTCCGCTGCACTAACAGCTACAGACTTCTTCCTCCAAGGACCAAGTCTCGCACTCTCTGAGACCGAGCTTTCTGTTCCTCTGCTCCCCCCGAGAACATCTGAGGGCTCCACAGATGATAAACTGTTTTAAAAAGAGTTTAAAAGCGTAACTTTTTAAAAATTCTTTTAATCTGTAATTTGTTTCCAGTGTGACTTTTGCTGTTTTATTTTTGTTAATTGTTTTTGAGTCACTTTTATAGCTTTTGTAGCACTTTGAGATTTTCTTGTAAAATATAAAGTGTTATAAATAAAATTAACACACAAACACTCACACAAAACAAGAAATCCAAAAATATCAATATAACATTTTGACAAAAACCCACAGATAAAGACTGACCTTTTTGTAAGCGCAATTTCAGGTAACCACTGTGTTTTCCAAATTGATTGAAAGCTTCACACTCGTAAAGGCCATTCAGATTAGAGCCCAGTCTTGGGAATCGCAGCTCTGCACCCTCTGTTACAGCAGGCTGAGGCAACACCTGGTCAGACCTGAAGCAGCCAAAGGCAGAACAGCGATGATGCAGCTAATCAGATCAATAGCTTAAGCTTAAAATTTCTTGATAAATGGTGTGGTTTTTTTTTTTTTTTTAGTTCATAATTATGATAAACGTGTATCTTTAAAACACCAGACTGCTTCATCAGAGCTGTTCTGGTGGGGTTTTCTAACTGAAAGCCCATTTCCTTTAGGTAAACAGAATCTAGACTGGTGATTGGTAAACTGGTAAACTGGTAATCTAGGTAATTTCATGTTCTTCGGGGACTTTACCCAGCCTTTGTTTGGTTTATGCTGTGAAGTCAAATACAAAGCACAGCTGCTTCACAGCACACTAGAAGGCTTTGTATGCTGTTGGCAAGGTTACTTTTCATATCCCTACATTTTCATTTTGTGCGGATGTGGTGAGCCGTTGGGAATGATGTGTGGGTAGGTCGGTTAATGATTTTAACGACTTTATGATTGAAACACTTTCATTGTTTGTCTGTGTATATGATTGCAATTGTTGTGTTTAATCATGTGTTTTTGTGTTGGACCCTGTCTTAAACAGGATGGCTCATCTCACAGAGCCATCACTAAATAAACTTTTTCTACCCCTGAGGCACCCAGTAACGATCATAACTGAATTACCAAAATGGCATTAAATAAGTCTCATCAGTTGTGAAAATGTAACACTGATTGGACCACAGCCAAATATACATTTTTAAATTCTTCTTGAGATAATAAGTTTGATAAACTGCTAGTTCAGTTGTTCAGAGCAACATTGGAGAACATTGAAATCCATTACAGATTACGTGGTGAAAATTTGCATGAAAATGTCCTTTGAAATGGCTTCCAGGTAACAACTGCACCTTTTCCAGATAAAATCTGCAGGTGGGTTGGCTTCAGTCTCACACTGAAATCTGTCACCAGTCACAGTAATTATCACCTGCGACGGGGGAACTGTAAGAAACATAGCGAGAATCAGGTATGCTATTGCAGTAATGGTACTAAATAAAAGTATGAACACAACATTTAGGTCCACTATGCTTTTCAATGAGCTTTTTGTTTCAAGGTACTTTTGTATTCTTTTCACATCTTGACAAATCTCAGTAATGGACATTACCGATATTTTGTGTTGTTACTCTTTATCTTGTGAAATCGTGATAAACCTTTTTCTTTTGGTCTTCTGAAATTAATGCAAAAAAAACAAAAAAACAACATTAATTTGAAAAAATAAAACAGACAAACAAACCCATAAAATTTAATTTTAAAGCAATTTTTTCCTCAAAATCAACAATATCTTCACAAAGACATATGTATATATATATATAGACACAATGTGATAATGTTTA
The DNA here is from genome assembly GCF_900963305.1 of Echeneis naucrates. NCBI lineage: Eukaryota > Metazoa > Chordata > Actinopteri > Carangiformes > Echeneidae > Echeneis > Echeneis naucrates. Next base: position 10,221,265 of record NC_042531.1, read on the forward strand.
AATAGTTAAACTGTGTACTTTTGAACATCCACGTTTCTTTCATTAAAATGTTTTTAAATTCATTTATTTATTTAGCTTTTTTCTAATGTACAATTTCAGTATATCTAATGTTGTGTGTGCAACCTCTCAATTTTGTTTTGTTGTATTTTTATTTTACTTCACATATTTCACTTATGTCGTTCTGCATTGGTGGGAGAAAATAAGAAAAATGATGCTCGTGAAATGTCTGAGATCTATGCTCTTGGACCAGACTTCATAAACTCTCCATCATCTGAAACAGTGACTGGATGCTGCGTCCAATAAATCCTGAGTCCAAATCGGAAATATTCCGACAATATTCCAATATCATACCGTTCACACCACAGGTTAACTTCGGAGGAGGGAAAAAAATAGGTTTGGCATATTTTCACCCTTTGCTGAACGCAAAAATGTGTGCAGTAGCCATTCGTGTTTATTTTGGAAGTAGTAATTTCCGAGTTCAAACTTAAAACTACTTAGTTTAAAACGTAGCATCACCAGCTGCTGGATCTCAACCAAACTCTGCCCGCCCCCTCCCTACTTCTGTTTGGCTACTGATGTTAGTTCGGTTGAGAGGGAAAGCTGCGTTGTTCTTATTCTATTGGTAGGCGAACCTCTTTGACTGCTCGAATAAATATTCAGTTTTTTTTTTTTTATCTTTTGTTTTAGTCGCAGTCCAACTGCAGCTGCTGGAGATCCGGCACGGCGCCAGAATATTTAATACTAAAACCCTGCAGCACAACGAACAGGCTGGACGTGTTACTACTATTTTATTTTATTTTAAGATTCTGACCCGATTACAGCCGTTAGGATCAAAATTTTCTTCCGATTGAGATGGCGGGATTATGCCAATTGTTGATCCCATTAGCGTGCATATTTCCACCTTTAGTAAGGTTAGAAGAAGACATGGCGGGAGTCAAACAGAGCTGTCTGTATAGCACAAATATATTACTGGAAATATAAAAAGAACTTAAAATAGTTGAAACAAAAGCAAAAGTAGGTGCAAAACCGTCGTAAAAAAAATCTATTTCGAAATCAGACATGAAGCGAAGTGTTTGTTTACATTGGAAGTAGTTTCTTCTTCTAATACTACTTTCTAAATATCAACCTATTCTGCAAATGTCAAAAACAGTTATTCCGTGACAACTTGAGATGAATTTAAACATGTAAACAGTAAAGCTGTAATCCAAATTGTAATCAGATTGAAGAAATGTTGCACATGTAAACATAGCTGTGGATATGGATGTATAAATAAATATGGTGCACATGTTATATTAGGAGTTTGTAAGGGAGTAAGCTATTTGTGTAGATTATCTTTTTCTCCTGTTTTTGGTGAGTGAGTTGAGTGTATTTTCCTCTTTAATGTTTGCCATGGTTTCCTCTAGGCCGGCGCATATCTTCAGTTTTTGCAACAATGAATTATATATTCCAAACTAAAGTGTGTGTACCGAATTTTCACTTCAGTAACTATTTTGTTGATAGCAAACATTAACTTGAATTGGAGCAGAATTTCTTAATTCCCACACTCCCTCCCATTTTACAATTTAAAACATAAAAAATACGTCTGAATTCAATTTCATCACATGCTTTTGTTGTTCTCTTATGCTGCCTCAGGATGAAACAGTCACAGCAGTAAATGTTGTAGAAAATATTTTGTACACTTACAGTAGCTCTGTATGGTAAAGGGCACCGTCACCTCCTTCAACAAGGCTTGACTGGTTATAACACAGTGGACCAGCTTTTGGTTGATTCCTTTGGTAGGGACTCCAAACAGCGTGCTGGCTGTAGTTGTTGTACCATTGGCATGTTGGGTTGAATTAGTTGTGTGCCTCAATTTTTCTGCCAAAGTACCAATGAGCCATTTCACCTCAGCAGGAGGCCTGGAACCAGCTGCAGTGCAGGTAGCAATGGGAACTTCTTTCTCACCCAGAAAAGGAAGGTTATCCTTCACATGTGTGACTGGAGGCACTAGAAGAGTCACCATAATGTAAGAAAATGGACATCCAAGCATGCAAATTAAATGTAGAACCTTTTAAGATTAAAACTTGCACTATACCAATTACGGTCAGAGGTATATCTGTCTTGTAATCTCCAGTAGGGAACAAAGTGAAGATGCAGGAGTAGGTGCCTTCATCCAACAATGTGACATTAGATAACTGCAGAGATCCATCCATCTCAGACGCATTTCCAGCGAATCTAAATCGATTATCATTTCCATTCAAATATCTCTGCTTGTCAGGGGGCACGACTGTAAAGAAGCTGTCTAGCTGAGGTTTTCCCCGGGTCTTCCTCTGCCATGAAATCTGAGTGAGGGTTTCAGTAGTGTCAATAAGCTTGCAGGGCAAGATCACACTGTCTCCATGCAGCACTGTCTTGTTTCCTCCAATCACCTGGAGAGCTATAGCATGCATAAAATCCAAATCAGACAATTGGACAGCAAAAACACAGATGGAACAATTTACACCAGATCTAAAGAAAGTATCTGAAAGTATCCAAGGACAGGCAGTGACCAGCTTCTCATTTACACCCACTATTTCAGCTCAGACAGCCCAGCACAAAAGCAGAAGGACGTATATCTGTCACACATTGTTTGAATAGGACATTTTGAAGAACTTTCTATGTCGTTACTCTTATTATGCTACGAGCATAGAGCAGCTGATCACAACTAGGAGCAGACGTTAAACAAATGCTGAGAGGTTTGTTGGCTCTGAATATGGTGCTGTGTCGTCACCACCTCTTCCTCGCTCGTTAATCGCCACGTGAAGCCGAAGTCACAGCAAAAAGCATTCCTCTTAAAATAAACTGTTCGCTCTAAAATGAGCAAAATGATCTGGATTAGTGGGAGAATGGTGTAGAAAATAAATAAAGAAAGAAAACGCTTGTAGATGAGCCGCTGAAAACGAGTGTTTTTAATAAAAGAAAAAGGGGATGTTATTGGTCGTACCGTCTGACGCTCTGAGCAGAACAGCTGTCGTCAACAGCAGTCCGTCAAAACGGGAGAAAAAAGTCCGACAGCGGGGAAATTTCACGAGCCCATCACACATCTCCATCCATCCATCCATCATTTCATATTACGATATCTTTCCACCGAGCAGCTAAGAGTGGAACGTAAATAAACAATGAGTCACTTCCTGTGAGTGGAGCCCTGCCCTGTCACGTGACGAGACGCTTCGGATCGGTGCTTCTGGTGTAATCGAGCCTCATTAAAATATAGATATTTTCAATCTTTTATTCATTTGGGTCTAAATGTGTAGTTTATCGTGATATCATTATCAGGGTCTCCTTTAAATACATATAATATACAGTGATCGGAATAACTTGGTTAGTGGGCACGAGACTAAATGATGAATAAATGATGACGATTGACTGAGGTAGAGTAAAATTTCATCTTTTTGCTATCCATAATACTGAAAGGTTTGATCTGGCTGTGTTAACATTAGCCCCTCAGTTATTATATAATAGTTATATTTTCTCCTCTTCAAAAAATTTGAAGTTTGGGGATTTTGTGGGAATATGTTCGATGTTACTTTAACTAATGTGCTGATTTGAATTAACATAAGTCAGGCCAATTACATCATACTTTATACATATACTTTATTCTACAGTTTAGCACCTCTTCATTACACTATTATTTTTCCCTTGTCAAGCTGCTGTTAATGTTAAATTGTCTTGGTGATCATTAAAGTATCTACCTATCTATCTACCACTTTAAAGTTTAACCATCCCAAACTTGTAAGTTATAAGAGTAACTACAAGCAGCTGACAGTAATTGTACTTGCTGACCTCGGACACAGGAATGTGCAAGGTGCTGAAACAACGAGACAGTGTGGCTGGCTTCTTGTCCATGGGAATAGTGTGTCATTGTCTCATTGTCTCATTGTCTCATTGACAGTGATTAATGAAAGGCTGTATGAAATCCAGGACAAGGATGAAAACTTTACACTTAGCCATTGCAGTCAGATATTTATATATGAATAGAAGAACAGGTTCACACCTGTTAGATCACCATCATCAAAATGTTCTTATTTTTCAGGCATATTCAAATCGAAGCGAACAGAGTAACATAAAACGTAAAACCAGTTTTTTTTATCACCATTTGTAGTAAAATGTTGCCACCTGCTGGCTGCTGAGAACACTACAGTTATCGTATTTGTGAATGCATTTTACAATAGTAAAGAACTTCACTTTGATTTGAGCCCACTTTCAGCTTTTTAAAATGTAAATCATATACACTGAACATCACCACCTGACCATGAGTTCACCTGAATTAATCTGCCTTTGTTTTCAAACTAAATCCCGCCTTTATCATGATCTGCAGATACTATATACACACTGTATACATGTTTTCATTGGATACATGTATAAATACTACAAAGTCATTCAAAACAAAACAAAGCAAACAAATGAATGAAAGAAACCTCATCAAAACAACAGGCACATTGGGTTCCTATACCCAACCATGTATGAAGTTTCTGAAACCAAGTTAAAGCTTGTTTGAATTATTGATTTGCAAGATTAAATGTCACATTTTGCTGTATTCTATTCTATTATCTCTTCTATTGTACTGGCCTGATTCACGTGTTTTTCAAACATGTCATCTCTTGTACTTAAAATATCTTGTTTCCTATTTAGCACAGGTGTGAGCGTCATGCCTCAGTAGCAGCTCAGTAGCAGCCCTCTGGTTGCTGACATCCGGATATGATTGGTCTCTAATCCGCCCATCGTCGGGGTTGAGATACCTAAAGAGAGCAAATATTTACTGAGTTTAATTCAAATATAGTTTAATCAAGTTATTATAAATAGGAGCAGATTTTAATAAATTAAAGAATTAGGTTGTTCTGACCTTTCCTCTCAACTGAGCACAATAAAGGGCATGCGACATGGTCCTGGTGGCATATTGTGCCTTTTCTGGGGTATCAGCCCAACTGCAGTGACAGAGTCCAGACAAATAATGACACCGCACGGCCAAACAAGTGGTTACGATAATACTGCTTCCCAGAAGTGGCTCTAAAAAAATGTCTGCATTGATGTTGTTAAGCACAGCAGTCAGTGCTATTCATATACCATACAGTTACATTCACTAACGCTGGAAAATGTATTACTGTTTGCTTCTTGCACAGCTGCAAGCTCACATCCTGGCCACAAGCGGAATAAAGGAAGTCATTACAGGCATCAATAAAGAAAAGACATGATTTGATTTGGACTGTTTAAAACTAAAGCAGATGTGTGTAACTATTGTGCAATGGAGACAATTTCTTAAAAAATTAAGATTTTACTCACCTCGAGATGCACACAGCTGAGGTGATACCACATAGGAGTAATCCAGTTACAACTGGGAGTATGTACACAAAATACCAAACTTTGCTGTTTATTTCTGCAAAAGATATCAGATGGGAATGAATTCAGGTAGCAGTTGGAGCTCTGAAATGCATTATGGTTGGTGTCAAAATGATTAGTACTCTTATGTTCTCTACTTACCTTCAGACTTTTCAGATTTCTCAGACACAGTTAAATTCCATACAACAGTCGATGGTGTGTTTTTCCTAGTTAGATGACATGTAAAGAGTCCAGCATCATGATACTGAGCACTAAAAATAATCAGATTAAAAGGAAAGCGAGTGTCTATTTTCACTTTGTCAGATATGAAATTTGAAAAAGTCTGATTGTTCACAATATCCTGCGAAAAAAGAAATGTGTCTTTTGTCCATTTGATATGTGTTACATCTTTCGCTGCCATTTCTGTTATATTTGTGTTGCAAGTGAACTTAATGGAGTCTCCGCTGGACACCACTTTATTTCTGTGCTGAACTGCTGGAGGTTCTAGGAAAGAAAACAATCAGTTATTCTAAACCGAAAGCTGCAGTTACATCCACAGAAGCACGAGACCAAAACACAAAATCTCCACATACCTGCAAAGACGCGGCACATAAACATCAGCTGAACGGAGAGAAGAGCTGCTTGGTCTCGGCTGAACATCATGACCATCTGACAGAAAAATAGAATGATCACAGCCTTTATGTGTATTTGTGTGGGAGGCGCAGAGAAAAAGGAAGTGGTTAGTTGCTAAGTGAAAAATGAAGATGACTTTCATGGAAAACAATGCTATGAAAGAGTCAAATGAAATGTTTTACCATGAAAGGGTAAAACATGTGACCACTGTTAAATTAAATTCATATTGATAATTTGCTCTTAGTTAGTATTTAAAAAAAAAAGCAAAGAAAAAGTAATATAATAAACTGAAATCTAAAATTCTCAGCTACAGAAAGGTCACCTCTGCCTAACACTTTAACCACAGCTGTATATATGATTGTTCAAAAGAAATCTTTCTTTTATCCAGTTTACTTGTGTTACATCTGTCATGGGTGTGTTGGTGAACATGACAGCGTCTCCCCTGGACAGCAGTATGTCTCTGTGCTCAGCCAGAAGATTGTCAAGGATGGAAAGAGACACTCAGTCAATATAAAATGAAAATGAAAATTGCAGCTGCAGAAAAAAGGCACTAAATATGCTAATATCCACTGAACCAACCTGGATGTAACACAATAATAACAGCGGTATAAAGAACATAGAGAGGACTTAACAACAAGCTTCTAAGCGTATTTTAGAGAAAAGGAAGTGGTTGATTCAAGTTCATTTTGGGAGCATGTAGGTCAGTCACAGAGGATCACACATGCAACAAGTATGTTGAAAATAATATGAACTTCTCTTTGCTTATATGATGGGAAAAAAAATCAGGTTTGTGTTATTCAATCACGTCCTTTTGTTGTATAAAATGCACATGTGAAATGTGTGATGTTAAAATGCAGGAAAAAAGAGCATAAAGCTCATCACACTTTACCCACACAGTGTGAAACCCACTTTCTTGCTGTTGACTAACATTATAACTTTTCTCACTGCCTTTCATCGCACTTGTGAACTACCATGAGGTGATGACAATTATTCTCTTCTGCATTTGAACGCTAAAAATGCGTTTGTTGAAACGGCATACGCAAACATTCATATGTAAGCTTTCCACAAAACCTTTAAAAAAAACAAAAAATGTTAAAAAGTGTTAATAACCAGCCCGGATTAAAAATATATCAAACATACAAATCACCTTTGTATGTGCAAAGTAATGACACGTGATAACTGAGCAATGAAAAGAGCTGCTTGTTTTAGAAAAAACAAAGTGACTGTCACACAGAATGAAACTTATATGTATTTGTGGGGGAGATGCAGACAAAAGGAAGTGGTGTGTTATTTTTTGGTTAGGCCTCAAAACGGTCACACTTTTCATGGAGCACAACATTATGTAAGAGGCATGAATGCATCGGTTTAAGTGACATTTTAAAAGTTCAAGCACAGCCCACCTTGATAATAAACTAGTGTCATAAGCATCTATATGATCAATTAAAAAAGAAAATGAACACGAGAGACATGATCCAAAGCTGTATCCGAATGATGCTGAGAGAATTTGATGCACTTGTCCACTGCTCAGAGCGGTTTCAAAACATGTTTGCAATAACTGTGTTTTGATATGAGAAACTCATTACAATTCATTCACAGACATCTAGGAGGAGCAAACTTCCACTTCATGCCTGATGAGTTCAGTTAACTTTAATGACATTTCATAAACTATACTTATTTTAAAACTGCTATACAAAAACATGTTAAAATACATACAGTTTAGAGATATAAAAGATATGATATAAACAATAGTCCTTATCGTGGAGGTGTTGGAAAGATTGTGGTATCTGTGGATTTGTGTCATTTTTAAGTTATATTTCAATGTTTTCTCAGCTCAAGAGAGGCCATAAATTGAATTGAGCCTCTCCACGTAGCAAGTCCTCCTCGTGTTACTTCTCATGCTTTCTGCATCAGCCTGCAGTTGATGTTGAACAACCTACAGAGAGAAGAAAGGAAAGTAAAGCTCTGTGATTTCTCAGAGACAGAAAAGAAAATGAGAAATAGCCAGTGTGAGCGTGACAAGGTTCCTCTTACGTCTAGTCCAGACTGGGTTTGAATCTGGTCTGGGTCTGGGTCCTGATTCAGGGCTGAGCTTTTACGTTTTCTTCTAAAATCAAAAAGAAACATGTGAAGAAATCCGACCTATTTCAGGAGTCATTTCATAACACTTTATATATGGGACAGAATTCCTCTGCAACTGTTTTGATAAATTATCAATAATTTTGATAATTTTTTAAAATCTTAAACACCAAATGTGCAGTAGTTCAAACCTTTCAAATCATAATCTGCTGCTTTCCTCAGACCCACTGAACAAGAATGAACTTAAACGGTCATTAGAAGGCCAGTTAGAGATGAGAGTAATATTTTCCAATGTTTATTAAAAAGACGTGAACATAGTATAACAAGAGATCCATTCAAAACCCCATACACACAAATCAAAACTATACATTTCTGGAAAATTTTAATCAATCAATCTAATAGTATATGTATACCTAAGTTTTAGAAATACACTCTGGAAAGATTTATTATATATATATATATATATATATATATATATATATATATATATTATTATTATTATTATTATTATTATTATTATTATTATTATTTTGTAACAAAAGATTCAATTTGAATTGTGTTAATTCTGTAATGATGTTACAGAAGTTTGTAAACATTTTAAAGAAGGTTAGTGTTAGGACTAGTTATTTAAATATGGTGATTATCATGAAAGAGTTACCTTTTGCATTGTTAGATTAAGTTCACTCATGACAGAAAAGAATTTGTCTGCAAAACTTAAATTTAATGGCTTAAGGATCAACTGCCAGCATCAAAGTAAATCGTTTGCAGTTCCATCCTAGCAGCCATTCATTTGTGCATAACGCTGGGTGCAGAAGTCTCAACCTCATGTATGAAACCACGTTCTTGGTAGGTGCACTAGCTCTTCAAAATTATGCCTGGGGGCCATAGTTATTTAGGTCAACAGGGCCCTGTGGTCAAAAAGCCAAAAAGAATTCACACGCGTTTGCAGCATGAAAGCTTTTCTATGTTGCATTAGTATTTAATTTATAATTACTTGGTATCAAAAGTTGACATCAAAGGCCTTATAAGACTTTGAGTACAGGTTTCCTGATTGTTTTCTGGAGTGTGATTACATTTTGATTTGATACTATTTAAAAAAAAAAAAAAATACACACAATGCACAGAGCTAGTTGATAAATAATTGCGTTTAATTTAAAGCAGAAAGTATTAGTTTACAAAGGGAAAAAGTAAAATATCAAACCCTTTTTGCTGAAAAGTCTTTGCTGTTGACTTTCAGCAGTGTTAACAGTGGATTGTCTCATCATTGTAACTTCTGACAATACTTGCTGCTGTACATTTTATCAAGGGTATGTCTTCTTTTCCAGGACACTTTAGTTCAGTCCACAGCTACAACACATATGAGTTGTCCTTTTTTCTAGATGTTTGCAAAGTAAATTAATTGTCTTCAACTCTAATTAAAACTTACATTGCATGACATCCATCAGCTGTATCTTTTTTACTAATAGAGCCAATCTAAGATGGCATTTGGTGATAACAGGGTACCTCTCTGGACAGTCGGGATAAAACATTTTGAGCAAACTGATCTATTAAATGTGGTTGGAAGTTCATAGTCAAAAAGATTTAGTTCCCACTCTGTTTTATTATTTTTTTTTTAAAGAAAGAAGAACTATATGAATCCCAAAGTGTTACTCACCTCGAGATGCACACAGCTGAGGTGATACCACATAGGAGTAATCCAGATACAACTGGGAGTATGTACACAAAATACCAAACTTTGCTGTTTATTTCTGCAAAATATATCAGATGGGAATGAATTCAGGTAGCAGTTGGAGCTCTGAAATGCATTATGGTTGGTGTCAAAATGATTAGTACTCTTATGTTCTCTACTTACCTTCAGACTTTTCAGATTTCTCAGACACAGTTAAATTCCATACAGCAGTCGATGGGCCGTTTGTCCTAGTTAGACGACATGTAAAGAGTCCAGCATGATAATACTGAGCATTAAAAATAATCAGATTAAAAGGAAAGCGAGTGTCTATTTTCACTTTGTCATATGTGAAATTTGAAAAAGTCTGATTGTTCAAAATATCCTGCGAAAAAAGAAATGTGTCTTTTGTCCATTTGATATGTGTCACATCTTTCTCTGCCATTTCTGTTATATTTGTGTTGCAAGTGAACTTAATGGAGTCTCCGCTGGACACCACTTTATTCCTGTGCTGAACTGCTGGAGGTTCTAGGAAAGAAAACAATCAGTTATTCTAAACCGAAAGCTGCAGTTACATCCACAGAAGCACGAGACCAAAACACAAAATCTCCACATACCTGCAAAGACGCGACACATAAACATCAGCTGAACGGAGAGAAGAGCTGCTTGGTCTCGGCTGAACATCATGACCATCTGACAGAAAAATAGAACGATCACAGCCTTTATGTGTATTTGTGTGGGAGGCGCAGAGAAAAAGGAAGTGGTTAGTTGCTCTTAACCTAAGTGAAAAATGAAGATACGTCTTGCACCTTTCATGGAATAAACATTATGAAACAGTCATAAACATAATCACTATATCACCATAATGTAGAACATAATATTGAGAATTCATGCTCAGCTACAGAAAGGCCACATTTGCAACACTATATACACTTATATACTTTACTTTATATACTTATACACTTCAACCCCTTGTGGTTTCAGAGGGGTTTGGAAACATTCAGACGAAAGTACAAAAAAATGACGGGCTCTCAAAAAATACTTGTGGATTTCATATGTACTTTCTATCAGCAAGTCAGCTGCTTCTACTTTGGAATAGTTCAGTTTATTTATCACAAGACATGTCAACTCTGTGTCATGCACTCCTGTCCGGACTGATCTCCTGGCATTGACTCTGCCTGTCCCTGACCACGTCTCCTCGTCTCCATCCTGTTAACCTAATGAACATGTTGTTGTCAGTAAATATTGAAACCGAAACTCGATTTGGCTTCAAACTACTTTGACGTTAGAGACCAGATGAATCCATTGCAGAACCCCAGAGCGCTGAGAACTCCAAAACTTCCTCTGAGTGAACGTGAAGCATGTCCTGGACTCGGCCCCTGTTTGGTGTCCTGGTCCGCCACATTCTGTAGAGACCAAGTGATGCATAAAGACACTGATGCCATTCTAAGTGTTGCAGAGAATGCATCTAATTTAGATGTAATTTTCATGGTCAACTGAGCAATTCGATTTCGCTTGTTAAATAAAAATAGTCACAATGCGTACACTTCTAAAAGGAAGGTACTGAATTTACAAACGTGTATTTCTTTCAATCATTTCTTGGCCTAAAGTTGCGCTGTATGTATGCATCCATCATATAACCAGCTGCTGGTTATTTCAGTTGTATAATCTAGCATGCCACAAACACCAAACCAAAAATACAATCAACATTAGTTCTTGTTGAAAGTTCTGTTTCCTGGTTTCCCTTGCCCTGAAAAAGTGTTAACCCCTAACCCCTAACCCTAACCCTGAATTTTCTTTTGATGCATGATCTTATAAAATAACGACGAGCAGCACTGGCTGATATTCAGCTAAATTTAAATAGGCTAAACTTAAGCCGTCTAAAGACATTAGAAGAAATAGGTCACTGTTGTGATAAGACTCTATGATAATGCCTAAATTAAAACCAATATCTCAAAACAACTTTGGAAATACCTTCAGAACCTTCATGAATCCTCGCTTCCAGTTCTGACGACTGTCGTACATCAAAAGACAAGAGGAAAATTCATTTGTTCATCCTTACAAATCTGAAAGCTAATAACCGTCCCTCACCTCCAGATGCACGCAGCTCAGCTGACACCACATGGCCGTAATCCAGTCACAATTGCGAATATGTACCTAAAATATTGAGCATAGGAATTCACAGTTTCTGCAAACATTGAGATGTGAGTGAATTCTGGTAGCAGTTCCAACTCTAAAATGCATTAAGGCTGGTGTTGGAATGATTGCTCTTTGGCTAACCTTCAGATTTCTCTTCAGACGCAGCTAAATTCCACGTAACAGTTGCCAGGCCTCTTCTATTTTAAGGAAAGCCAGGGTCTATTTTCAGTCTCTCAGATGTGAAATTGGTCAAAATTTGATTTTGCAATCAACAGATGCAAAGTCCAAACATGGGAATAAGCCAAAACTAGAGGTTGTGAGATCGCTCAGCAGGCGAGGCCCAGGTAAGCTGAGCTGCTACAGAGAGCACGTTACTATGAGGGCCTGACATGGAATGGTCAGCAGAGCGGAGCATATTTGGGTATATGAGGGTCAAATCAGACTGGTCTTCACACAGCAGTCTCTAGTCAGTCAGTTACTGGGTCATCAGGAAGAAACAGAAGGAATGGGCGCAGATGTAACACATGGAGAGGGCTTGAGAGGGGAGAGAAGGGGAAGTGGTTAGTTGCAGTTCAAATGTGTTAAAAAAATATTTGCACATGTCACTGCATTTGGGGAACATGTGGCTCAGTCTCGTATTATTACATATGCAAAAGGTTTGGTCTCAAAAAAACATATAACTCATAATCTATCCATCCATCTTCTACCGCTTTTCCGTTTCCTGGATCGCAGGGCTGCTGGAGCCCATCCCAGCCAACGTTCCTGGCGAGAGGTGGGGTACACCCTGGACAGGTCACCAGTCCATCACAGGGCCAACACACAAAGAGAAACAGAGATTAACACTCACTCACACTCACATTCACACCTACGGTCAGTTTCCAGTTAACCTAGATATGCATGTCTTTTGACGGTGGGAGGATGGCCATGTTCAACCAACATTGAGCCATTTCTCTTTGTTGCTTGCAGTATCTCTTTAATCGTAACTGCAAGCAACCACAATGGCGAAACAATGAGAAGAACTCTCCTCTGTTTCTCGGTTCGCACAAAATTCTCCTCCTTCTTCGTTTATGCTTTTCCTTAACAAAACCTTTATGGCAGATGAGTATAATATTAGAAACAACACCCTTACCCTAACCCTAACCCTTTAACCTGAATCTGAATCTTAATTTGTGGGTAGCCTAATGTAACCACCTTTAGGGATTAGGGTCTTCTACTTCTTCTACTACTACTGTTGAATAGTTCACTAATTAAATAACAACATACAAGTATGAAATCTGATATCTTAAATTTAAAGAAGATGTGCAAAGTTACAAATAGTGCAAATAATGTCTGTCTAATTCTCATTTCAGTCCTAGATTTTGGCACAGCTGTGGTATCATTAGAAACACACTGATGATATGATATTCAGCACACAGAATTAGTTGAGTATGAATCAATTCGACTGAAGTGACCTCCTGAAATGACGTAGTAAGGGTTGCACTGATATTTGGTTGAAGCCTGTTGAAGCTTTTTTGTGTATTAGTGTTAGATTTTTTCCCCTTCCTGGCCCCAGTATACCACCTTCTAGTTGCTGCATCTAACATAATGATGCACCACATTACAAACCAAAGGTTGCATAGGTGTGATAGTGGGTTTAATGAAGTTCAGTGGCTTTCCCGGGTCATCAGATTGGAAGTAAGTCATCTTTGGAATCTTACAATGACTTATCTCTTCAACAAGGACTGTGCACTTTGAATTTCAGCTTCTTCTTCTTTTCTTCATCTGCCTGCAAACACACAAAGAGACACACAGTCTCAGTTGGGGTAAGAGGAAGAGGAAATTCACACTTGCAAAGGTGTCAAAGACAAAACACCATGAACCTACCTGAAACATCAACATGACCGCCCGGACAACAGCTTTGGTCTCTCTTTTTAAAAAATGACAGCATGCTGGCAGATATAGCTTTGTGTATCTGTATGAATGTGGAACATAATGAAAGACATGTTGTACACTTTACAGCCCATTCACCACAGATTCTGTACCAGGCGGTGGGGAACAGGAATGGAGGCCCCTTCAAGGGTTAAGGCTGGTGAGTCTTTGTGGCGAACGGAAAGATCCGACCGCTGCCCGGAAAAAAACGAATCGTTATTGCTAACTCGTTTGATGGGCACATCAGGCGGCCAATCACATGCAAGGATAGACTAGGATCATACCATTAGGTAATAAAAGGAGGGGGAGGGTGGCGGGGCAAACGCTCGTAGGCAGTGAGTGCAGTGGTACAGGCCAGGTAGAGAAGCAGTGTCTGTATCATAATGTTCAGACTTTATCCTTTTTTCATTTGATTTTGTCGCTGTGGTTCCGAAGGCAGTAAATGTAATGTGATTATATTGTTCAACATTAGCAACTGCATTTTCTTTACGTATATATATATATATATATTATAACTATAAAAAAAACTATAAAAATAAAAAACATTACTTAGCAACACACCCATGAAAAAAAAAATAAATAGGAAAACTAAATGAAGAGCTAGAGCTGGTTCTTCTCAGGGAGCCAAAGGAACCGGACCTCCATCTCTACTCCAAACTGTGAGGAATGAGAGTGAGGAAGAGCTGTAATTGTGTCAGACACCAGCCGACTTTTACAATCTTCTAACTGCTGGTCTTATGTACAGATAGAAAAGCTGGACAGGTTTCAACTCTAAAATACAAAACTGATTTCTTCTCTCCCATAAACTGCCCCTTTGTTAATTCATTGCTGACCCCGACGTTTTGTTTTCATCCGTTGTTTCACTCTCTCTTCCTTAATGCTGGGCTTATGGAGCATCCATTTAAAGAGTAAATGGCTAAAAGTCTGCAGCAGTCTCTGCCAGAAGGGAAAGAAACTAACTTCATTAAATTATTTATACACATGCTTGTTTGGACACACACTCTTTAACTGTCTATATAACCTCTTGAGCCTATTTCCTTGTTTGTATGCACGAATTTGTGTGTGTGCGTATGTGCAGTTCTGAAGGTTTTTATTTTTTGCCAAGTTAATGAATGAGGTCTTGGTTAATGGCAGTTGGCAGGTTCTCTCAGCTACATTCACCAGAGAATGGGTGAGAAGAGGTTGGACTAACAAGCAAGAAAAAACAACATTGCTTTTCACCAACAACATGTGAATCCATGTGAAGTCATTTGTCTCTGTGAAGGACAGAAAAATAAACCATCTGTCTTCACGCAGCCATGATGACAGCAGACTAGCTGTTTTGAGAGCATTCATTATCCCTCCTTTCTAAACATAAATAAATGTGACTGGAAAATGATGAGGGCAGGGTGATGCTGTGAACAACATGGTGAAAAAGGTGTCCTGATAATAATCTCAGATACCACCAGGTCCTCCCACGCACATATATATTATAACGGAAGTCCTAAACCTCAGCCAATGGCAACAATTAGCCACAAACTGTTTCACATACATGCTTGACAGTCAGTGTGTCACAGAACTGGAGAATGGAGAGAACATTTTGAATGACTTACCCTCAGCCTAGTCCTGATCTTGATTCTTAACCTAACCGAAGCATAATTCTGAAACATTTAAAACATCTTTCTTTTAAAATGATGAGGACTTTTTACAGAAACACAGCAAGGGGACTTTGGTGCTCATAAGAAATCCAGCGGGGACCTGTGTTTTTAGGACATAAGGAACACACACACACACACACACAGGAAGATACAAAGGCTGTATCCATATCATACTTCAGACCTCAGAGAAATAAATGGCAGAAGCAGCAATTAATGAAAGCTCAGAGAACAAAAAAGCTAATTTAGTCTGCATATAACATTTCAGTGTATGAGTGCATTTATTGATTTCTATAATAGTGAGTGTTTGTGCACAGTCGTGGCTATCATTCTAGATGGATGTTTGTGAATATTTGCAATGCCTCTCAGAAAGCCCCTGGCAGAATATAGTTAGACATTAGAGGAGCTAATACCTCTGTCCTCCATCCTGAATACTGCATGGTTCATTGGTATATATGCACACAGTGCATGAATTTAAATCAGTAGTTGCAGAACACACTTTTTTTTTACACTAATGGCCTGGGGAAGGAGTACGAATTGTTTGTTGGCTATAGCTGCAAGAATGGACATTGAACAGTTTGTCTGAAGAAGTATTCATCTTCTCCTAGCTGCCAGCAAAACGTGGTGAAAACAGGTCAACTGTAAACATGCGGTCTCGTCAGAATTTAATATCAAAGGGGTGGAAGGAGTTACTGATCCTATTGTTAGTATATTGATATCATCTTAGTGGGTTAGTAACAAAGATAAGGTGTCAACTGTTCTTTTAAACTATTCTATATATGCAACAGTTTGAAATATTATTCATTTCTGCTGATAATATGTTGCTAACATTGCTATGTGCTGAAAACATGTGACTTAAACCATAACAAATATGTATTACTGAATGCTTCATTTGCTGGAAGGGGATCCTACACAAGAGAGGAAATTGCAGGGAATTCAAATCTAGCATTACATCATCCGATGTGATCAAAACAGATGTCGCAAAAATAGAAATATAGCAATTTTGTATTTCACTTATCTTCTTTCTTTCTTTGGTACTTGCATTACTGACAACCTGTCAGGTTTCTTGTAGCTCCACTCCATAACAGCAAAAGAATTACTAGATATACAGTGTTGCGTGCCCAAATCTGTACGCAGACTTTAATAAAATCAGAACAGTTTTTCTTTAGGTAGTAACAGTTTGACACATCTTTGCTTTGAAAATCTGTCTAAATCTAATTTGTGAAAATCCAAATATTATATGCCAACATTTCACCTCAAAAGTTTAGCAGTGGCAGTTTACCTCATTGTTCTCACCAATGCGCTAAATTAAGTTTGTCTCTTTTGTGCTGTTGCCTCAATTGACAGATGAAGATTTGTTTTGTAACTCCTGAAGGGAAGCATGAAAAGAAACAAAGAAAAAAACTCACTTTGTAACTCTCCTTTCATACAGCTTTCTTTAAGCCAGTTAAGTGAGGCAAACAAAGGTTTAGCGAGACAATATGGAAAAATATCTATCAGGAGTGAAATGCACAAGAGCATTTAAGAGCCTAACATGAACTTTTTCAAAGAAGAGCTGCAATATCTTCACGTTTTACTGCTTATTATTAAACATCAGTGTGGGAAGAACAAGAAACACTAGAAGATACACTCTCAAATAACACACAAGCTCAACAAAGAGACAATCGAGTAATCATTGCATCTATTTAAACAGGTAGGAGATGAAGTTATATATGATTGATGGCTTGCAGTGGGAAAAAAATACTTCTATTCAAAATTCACTTGCTGTCATGTTCAATGCCTCGGACGGTTTTAAAATCCTAAAATACTGAAATCATAATGAGCATTGAACATTAATCCTTTGTGGGAAAAAGTCTTTGTGCACAAAACGTCTGTCCAGTGCAGGTTTTATTGGACAAAGAAAGAGAGGCACATTGGATAGTTTATCTTGAACTGCCTAGGGGATGAATGAGGCGGCACATGATATCATAGTGAATATTACAGGAGTGAGAAGTATGAAATTTTAAATACCACAAATCAAGTCCTTCAGGTGATCACATGTCACTTGACTCAAAAAGCTATGTTGTTTTCCTTCATGTATTCATTCATTATCACATTTTACGACACTCAAATATCACAGTGGGAATATTTTTTTAGACAACTTTTTTTGTTTTTGAGGATTATTTTGTCCGCAATATAGATACCTCAGAAATGACAAACTCCACCGAACTTCCCATAGAACAACAAATATTTGTTGAGGCTTTTGACAGATATTTGACCAAAGTCTTGCAAGTGATGAATTTAGTGGAACCTAAATATGTGCACAAGGACAGTTTGCTGATGACAAGTTAATGTGATTAAAACCAAAAAAATTAATTCCTGTTTTGAAGTCCTGGTTGATAAAAGAAGGAGCTCTCATGTTTGTGTCACTTCATGTCCACTGGCTGTGACATTTGCACTTTAAATGTAACGATTTCCCTTAAAGTGAGTCTGTCAGCTGAATTTAAAGTTCTTCTGCCCTCTAGTGGCCCAAAGGACAGCACAATGCCCCTTTAACTTGCTGGTTAAACCAACTTGTTCAGCGGTAACTTGAATTGTAATCCACTTTTCGATGATGATGATGATGATGACAAATTCTAATGAGCACTTTATCCTTCGGGTCCAACAGAATAGATGAACAATATTAGGCTGAATAATGAGAGTCAACGATTACATTTTCTCCCAAAAGATGGAGAAAAAAACAAAATAATTCATACTGATATAATATAGTAATGAATAGAATAAAGGCATTTTATCGGACTATGGTAACCCCCCCCTCTCTCGCCCTCCCCCTCCTCTGTAGACGTCCTCCGGAGGACTCCAGCCGTTTTGATTGGCCGGGGCCGGTGAGGGAGGAAGAGGAGGAGGAGGAGGAGGAGGAGAGGCTGACGGACCGGGAAGAATTCCTCAGCGCTCCTCAAATTTCTTGCAAAATCTCGGAGCTTCCGCTCGACTCCGTCCCGAGAAACGTCCAGACCAGCTGCCGCCCTCCGAGCGCCTTTCCCCCGCCCGAGCGGAGCCGCTTCTCCACCGAAAAGGTAAGGAGGAGGACGGAAAGTTTTCCCAAGCTCCCGATGAGGCATTGTTTCTTTCACTCTGAACATTACTTTCTCTTTACCGCTTCCTTCGCGTCCAGATGTTGCGAAGTGTGGCCGTGCTCCTTCTGCTGTGCTCCGCTCTCTGCAGCGCCGAGGTAAGTTTGTCTCACACCGTGTTAACTCGACTTAAACCTATTTTCCTTCTCTGTGT
Organism: Echeneis naucrates; assembly: GCF_900963305.1. Classification (NCBI taxonomy): domain Eukaryota; kingdom Metazoa; phylum Chordata; class Actinopteri; order Carangiformes; family Echeneidae; genus Echeneis; species Echeneis naucrates. The sequence goes on from NC_042531.1 coordinate 10,239,922, forward strand.
GTGTGTGTGTGTGTGTGTTTTGTTCATTTCATTAATTCTCCGTTGAAATTGGCACCAAACGCTACATCCCACTTGTACTGAGTCACAGTAACAGTCAGCAGCTTCGTCCACATCTGGAGCCATTTCCAACACTGTTCCTCCGTCTACAGCGTGTCATGGTGTTTATCTTCTTAAGGAGGAATCAGTTATGTTATTATCATAACACTCTGTTTCATTATGGGCTTCTGCATGGAGCCAATTAAGCCCAGTTTATTTACATTTTCCACTGAGGACATTAACCCCATTCCCGAAAATCCCAGGACACTGGATTTGCCCCTTGTGTGTGTGTGTGTGTGTGTGTGTGTGTGTGTGTGTGTGTGTGTGTGTGTTAACCAGAGTAAACACTAACATTTCGCATCCTACTGGACCACACATACCTTCTAATCTCAGTTTTTTGTTTGCTTTTTGTTGTCGGCCAGTTAACAGCAAGGCAAATGTGGACAAGTGTGACACAAGAATGACAGACAGCTGTAAAAAGAAGTGTGTGTGTGTTTGGGGGGGTCTACCATTTGTTTGTCTCCTAAGCTCTTCTCGCCTTGGAGGGGGGGGGTTGACAGGCCTCATCATCAATATTGTAGCATGGCACGGTGCATTACACTCCACCAACTGGCAGCTAGTCTAATGGCATACAAGCACCACATTTATATTTATATGGTCAGTCATTGAGCCCATGTGTTTGTGTGTGTGTGTGTGTGCGTGTGCGCGCGCGCAGCAGGTGGTGAGTGTGTCTGCAGAAAACTCACCTTATATGCCTCACACTGCAGTGTTAAGTAGTTCAGCCTCTGAGTAAACACAGAGATAATGGGATGTTAGTTCATGTGGTCTGGCATGTGGACAACCAACTGTAAATAAAACCACAAAGAATAAATCAAAGTTTGGCACTATGTATGTTCAAATAGTTTGAAATGTTGAGAAATCTCTTTGGAATAGGCGTATGCTAAATATTGAACTAAGATCAGCAGCCAATTAGCTTAGCCTAGCATAAGGAGAAAGCATGAGCGCATCAATCTCCTCGTGTAGCACCTGGTTAGAGAGGCATGATGTGTTTTCCCCGAATGCGAAACACTTAAACACAGCAGGTTGCGTTTGGTGATCTTAACCTCACTGGACACAGCTGTTGAACACCTGGTGTTGTGTTGACTCCTCTGTTGACCTGCACTACAGTTACAGGCTGAGGAAACAAAACAGGGAACTGACTTCCTTTCATTTTTCCCAGATAAGCTGTAGCCTAATTAAAGGGGAGATATTTTCAAACACTCTTAAGCTGCAAGTGGCTCGTCTCTCTTTAGAGCTTCATGCAGATGGCCATCAGCGGAGTTCAACTTCCACAAACATCGCTCACACGCAGACATGCAGACCCTCCCCAGCTAACCTTCCACTGCTTGTCCCTACCTTTTTATCGCTGCTAGACGTGCTATTGTGCACGTCTTTATTGGATTCATGGCCATGATGCGTGTGCTATGGTGTGTATCTGTTGCGTGTACCCAGGAAGTAAATGGGAAGGTATGAGAAAGGCATCTATTCTCCGAAGGTAATTACCCTGATAATATATGGCCTGTTGACTGGCTGGGCTGGGGGGGGGGGGGGCATACCAGTGTGGTGTCTAAAGGAGGTCAACAAGTCAGAGCAGGAGTGGATGTGTTGATGCTTCAGGGTTGTTTATGCTGTGCTGAGATGAGAGGATGTGTTAAAATGACCTAAAAGAGGTGGATGAAAACAGGATTCAGGCAAGAAGTCACAGTGGTTGAAGATAAGCAGCTCAAAGAAGTATTGCTTTTGGTGGGGGGGGTGGGGGGGTTTGCCGAGGTCGAGGCTCTGTGTTGACAAGTCATGTTCAATTGTGCAGGCAGGTAACAAGGAATGCATCTTGTGAATAAAAAGTTGATATTGTACTCAAACACACTGGGAGCTTGATATGCAATAGAGGTTGAGATGCACGCATGCTGAGAGTCAGAGGAGTTCGCAGCCTTGGGGGACATGTGTGCACACACTCGCACAAAAGGAGAGAGACAAGACTGTTTATTCCAGTGTTTTATGGCACATGGATTTTATTGTGCGATTCTGCATCATCTGTGGTGACAGCGGGGGGGATGACACGGTGGTTAATTTACCAATCGGCAGATCACAGGAGGAAGTGACCAGAGCAACTAGGCAACCTCTCCTCTTTGTTATGACAACAGCTGAGAGGATAAAGAAGAAGATGATGATTCCCTTGTGTAGACCTTGGATCTGTTGCAGGCTCTAATTGTGTTACAGCACCCCACCGTTTTGCCAGGTTGATGTCTGTTCTCTCTCGTTCAAGGTGGGCTAAAAATATCTGCCCAGGTGGAGGGAACATGAGCATGAGGGGACGCTGTGTCCTCTGTCTGTATCCGCCTGCTCTAATTACTGTGGCTCAACATCCAGTCATGGATCCTGCGCACATATTGTAGAGGGTGGTGAGATAGACTGATGTAAAACAGAGAGGAGACGGAGCCACAGTCATGCAATTACAGCTGGAAAGACTTGGGTTTAGGTAAGACTTGGCTGTGTAGTGAGGGGTAGAGAGAAAGGGGGGGGGGGGGCGGTACTGTGTTTCATGTCCCTGCAGTGTGTTTTCTTCGCTCTTGGCTTGGCTTGAAAGGAGTCCTCATTTAGCTTACCAGCTGTACTGGTATCTTATCATTAACAGCACTCTGCACTCGGAGGCACTACACGTAAATGGACTACACACACACACACACACACACACCTACAAAATGAGAAAGAGTCGTACTAAAGTCTACTCGTTTGTGAGCAAGAGATAATGAATGTGTAACATACTGACACGCAGACTAGTAGTTACAGGGTTTAAACATATAGGTAGCATGACTTACATGAGATCATGTAGGAAACCAAAGACAGACCTCAGACACTTCTTCTAATTTAAAGGTGGATTATTTCCTCAGTGTTCTCTCTTGTTTTCTATCTCAGCCCCCTTAAATCAACTGATGGGCCGCCTTACTTCAGTTCATGGTGACCCAAACATGTCACCGTGTTTTATGGCAGGCTAAATTGATAAGGAAACTTTATATCACATATTTACTGCCACTAGAGATCATCCTGTGCCCAGCTGCCTGTAGAGAGTAGGATCCACCTGGAGATCAGCTCTAACGTGAAAAATGCAGCTTTCTTGCTGAGCACTGAGCTTTCCGATTGTTAGCATGAAGTCTTTCTACTGTTGAACAGAACCTTGTGCAATTCTGTTTTCTTGTGTCATACTACTCTGACAATGTAGGCAACAGAACAGAACAGATTATTTGTTTTACAGAAATAAAACAACTAATCTCATCATGAATGGCCTCGGTCTGTGTTGCAATAATGTTGTCCTTGAATTCATTCTGAACAATTTGACTGAGCTCATCCGTCAATAGAGAGAAAAGTAGCTATCTTTCTTTTCACGCTAAAAAACCAAACACGTTCTTATTTCGGCATCCACATTTGTTTGGATTTGCTGCTTTTCTTGTCCTAAGTTACACCAAGCTATAATGTGTTATCCAATTTAAAGCAAAGTTGTAGCACACATTTAAGTTAGATTTTGACTGATTTGTGCTTTTGTCTTCTGTAAACAAATGAACTTGGGATAGTGCAGGTTATGAGCTTTAGTGGAAACGTATTAAGCAAAGCTCAGGCCTCATATTGGGAAAAATATGAAACTCAAGTCCTCAGGGGAACATTAGTCTTATTTAATTTGATCAACACACTGAAAAAAACAGCCACTCTATCAAAATTATATCAGGTAGTTTAATTCCAGACCTAGAAATAAGAAGAAAATGAGTTAGTGGTGTGCATAGTTCAAGCTTGGAGGAAGTTATGAAAATGATTAAGAGATAGAAGTTGTGGAAACATGCATGTTCGTGGTTTAGCAGACATTTCATGGCTGCAGTATGCTTCAGCCATTCACCCCAATACTGGCCTCACAGAGGGAGCTGAGAAGAAGGCAGGAATATAGTCATTCCCCGGCCCTGAGTCTAGCATGGTTCCTCCCTCCCTTCTTCTCTGGCAGTGGAAAAATGCTCTGAGCAGATCAGGGGTGGGAGTGAGGAAGAGAGGGGAGAGAAAAGTCAGCAAGTGGGCAGGTAGAAAAAGTTAGCAAAGGTAAAATGTTGAAGGCTTTGGCAAGGTTATGAGGTCAAGGAGGAGTGTGAGAGAGAAAGCTGAATGAGGTGAAGAAATCTGTATTTTATAGAGGGAATTATGACAAGAGAGGAATGTAAAGCAGACGACTGGATAGATGGAGGTGGGGACTAATGGTCCATGGTATTGGTGTGGGGTAGACGACAGGGGACAGTTTTGTCTCCACAGGGTGAACAGGCAAGAGGGGAGACCGGGGGTGGTGCTGTGTTCAGAGCATTTTACATTCTCTGGTGACATTTTAACTGGTAGCAGATGTGTCTCTGCTCAGACCATGACTTGTTTCCTGCTTTTATTTAGCCTTTTTCTTTCTTTATCTTCCTCTCTTTTTCTCTTATTTTCTATAAGTTTTCCTTCCTCCCTTTCTCTCGTCCTTCCGTCCTTTCTTTCTGTCTGTTTTTTTTCCACCTCTTTCCATCCATCTGTCTTTATTTGGCTTCTTTTTCTTGCTATCTCTTTCAGGGTGTAGTTACATTTTTGCTCTTGAACAACCAGGCTAGAGGCTGCAGACTGGTGGTGACATCATCCCGTCCGTTGGTGCATTCCTTTCGCGCTGAATAAGAAACGGGGGGAAGAATAATGGGCAGATCATTGTAAACTGGTCATTACCCAGTGTCCCTTTGTTTCTGCCAGTTTAATCTCAGACCTGGCCCCCCCAGAGAGTGTTGTAGACCACCCGTAGAGCTTCTACAAAACACTTTATAACACTCATATTAGTCTGACTCCAGTCTCATTGCTCTAAGGACACATCAAGTTCCACTTTCCTCTTGCTGTCATATAAATCCATGAAACACTAACCAGACGACTCAACTCAAAGGAGGCATTTCTGTAGATTGTGTCATTCTGGGGGCTGAATGCGTTTTTTTTTTTTTTTTCAGTGGTGGGCTTTACTATATGTTTAATCTCTACAGGCTGTCAAGTACAGAGGCAATCATACTGAAGCTGATTTGATATGTAAGAAAACACAGTCAAATAGATTCTGAAGGAGGAGAAGGCGAGAGTTTGAGAATAGAAGGTCTTCAATTATTGAGGGCAAACACTACAGCTTTCTGTAAAGACTCAAAATCTGAGTCGACGATGGCGTGTGATGTTTCTCCCCTGTGTGATGGATTTAGCCACAAGCTCGCATTAATTCCATAAAGGAGGAAACTGGATTAGAGTTAAGTTAAAGTATGAGGAGTAAGAGTGGTTTTCATTGTTCTTTGGCTGTGCTACTCTTCTGGTAAGGCCTGGGTTGAAGGAAAGAGTCTGGCATGACTCCCCATCTCATGATGCTGAAATGTGTCGGACAACTCAGAGTGGCAGCGACAACACAACAGAAGAAAGCGGGAGCTGCTTGGAGAGGGGGAGAACGGGCACCTCTCTGACCTAGATACTGAAGAGATTTTGGCCCAGACAAGCTCTGTTCGACCCCAGCTGAGGCACAACATGGCTCAGGAATGTGCCCCCACTCCATCTTCTCATTCTCCTAATTCTCTTTCTTGTCTTTATCCCTTGCCTTCACTTCTGGTTTGGCTTTTATCATTACACATAATTGTCATGAAAAACATGCTTGTTATCCACCTTAAGGTCGGGAAAGTAAAGCCACTGTGCTGTGTATGCATTTGTGTCATTTGTCAGCATGAGTGTCAAAACCATTGTAGGTAAAAACACAGACACACTGTCTTTCTGCTTTTAATGACATGGTGTTTAAGGAAACGGAAAATAGGTTGAGGCACGTATGTGAAGACCCTCCTCATATCTTTAAAGCAAACTTAGCTACAGCCAGCAGCCTTGCTTCAGTGGAAATGTATAAAAAGCCAAGAGAGAAAAGCCGAACCAAACCATTCTGGGTTAAAATATCATTGGTAGCCTTTGCTTTGCTAATGTTGCTAATGCTTTGTCAACATTGGCATGTGTCCCTTACATCATATGCATGCATAACACTGTTTGAGCCCAGAGACATGAATTTGCTGATCAGCGTCTGATAAGATCTACTTCTTGATTCTGCCATTTAAAAAGATATTTTTTCCAAGTAAAGTAAGGAATAAAGATAGTGTCTATATTATCTGTCTAACAGCTAGGAGAAAAAAATATCCCAATCCCTCTCCTCACACTCCACAACCATAGTCCCCAGTTTGCTAAGTCAGGATGGCCACAATTATTTGAAAAACAGCATATCTAAAGTCAACAAAATCCACCGCTCAAACATAAAAATTGACCTCTCTTTGTCAACTTCCTAGGACATATCCACACGTAAAGCTTTTGCATAATGCTTAATATCTATATAGATTCCAACACCTGTACAGACAACCATGTGCAGCAACATGTTGAGTATTTCCCGTCTGCCAACTGTAAACTCTCTAAAGAAACGGATTGATGCCTTCAGGCTGCAGCTGGCAGCTTAGCATCTGCCTTGGCTTGGCTGATTCATCCATTCATGTCGGTGTAATTGTTATAACTCCCTAATGAGCTCTGAAATATAATTTCTTTGATAAATAACTATGAGACTTTCTGGAAGTTAGCTGCCAAATGATGTTTCTCAACTCTCATAACCATTTATGCTTTCTGTTTTTCTCCATTTTGGCAGTGCACACATAGATTTCCCATCAAATGAAAACACAATTAACTGCTTTCATTAAACGTTATTATTTTATTCAGATTTATTGTTGTTTACTGTAACAAATCTGAAGGAGAAGCCGGTTTGAGAATAGCATACAGAACTATTTTCTTGGGGGCACAAATTGTACATGTATACTAGAATGATTGGAAGTATGATATCATTGCTACCATTTCCTTCCATCCTCTTGGGACATATCATAATGTTTCAACGTGGCAAATATCACAATATTTTATTCATGAAAACACACTTAAGGCTCACTGTACCTTGGGGAAAGAAAAAGAAATGTTTTGTCAATTGTTTGTGTCTTTTCAGCGAGGCGAAATCTGACTTGGCACATTGAATAAACACAACAACACCACAAAAGGCTATGAATCCTAAATTTATGAAACTTGTCACATTCATTGTGTCTTAGACATATGAAACAATTTCTGAACCACCTTTCACATTTTTCTAATGCAGCACAATTCAGCAATATTGGAAAGTAGAGCTTCCACAATGAACATAATGCTGAATCCACACCTCTCCAATGCAGTCTGAAGAAAAGTTCGATGTGAAAAGGATTTGCTGGAAGGTTCCTGTACCGTAATCCATCAAAAAAATCAAGCTTGTTATGTCAGATGGTGATCAGGCTGATAAAGGGTAACTGTGATTGGTACATAAATGCATGGAGTTCATTAACAGAACGGATAAATGCAAATTTTGAGCATCTTCCAATCGATGTTTTCTATGCTAATGATGGCCAAAGTGCATTGTGGGTATGGATTCATGGTTGCTGTAAAGCGACACCCACAGCAAGAAGAAGCATTGATTGGTCTGCAAGATCAATGTAGTGTCCCCGAGATCGACCCACAAACACAAACACAAAACATGCATGTACATGCGAGCAGACAGGCTTCATTACTCATACAGTGTTGTGTGTGAGTAAGAGTATAAAGATGCAGAGTGTTAGTTTATTTTTATGATGTGTTACTGTAATGTATGTGTGGATGCCTTTTTTTCTCCTTTAATTCTAGTCTGCCTCAGCAATGAGGAGCTATTCAACATGTGACAGGGGAGAGACACTTTTTTTTTTTACTTTAGCAGAGACACAGCCCTGGTTTTTCCTCTCATATCTTTCCCATCTACCTGTCTCTCTAACCATAACAGTAAAATCTTTCTTTAAAGATTATTCTTCATCTTGCTGCTCATCTCGACCTCCAACAACCTCACCAAGGCTGGTCTCGGTTCACTGGCACATCTCTTCTTTGGCAGCCTTAAAAGGACACTGTACTTGGAGTAAGACAGTGAGATGGAAGGATGAAACTCATACACTTGGTGTCACAAGAGAAATAAGTGAAGTCTTTAAGCCTTTAATTTGAAAGTGCTGATAAAAATGCATTGAAACTGAAAAACAGAGGGAAAGGGCGCAAGTTGAGGAAAATGAATTGTGAAACATTTGTATAAGCAATCAGTATGTGCTTGAGGCAACTTTTTATATAAAAGGCTCAGTTTTATCTGTGAGGATTAGAGTTGCAAAGTTCCAGGAAAATTAATTCATGAGAGTATATAAGAAGAACCAGGAGTAAAAGAGAATAGGCTGGTAATTTACAATACTGAGGGTTGGTATTTAACAGGGAACTTAACCTATTAAATCCCTGCTTCCTCACATGACGACATGACATTTTGGGTTCTCTGTTCCATAAAACCTAATTTTGCTTAACTTAGCTACATTTATGGACACCTTTATGATCATTTTTTTCATTGTTAAAGCACATTTCAGTGTTTCAGTGAACAGTCATAATGGCTAACAATTTCCACCAACATGCCTACCAAATTAAAAGCTTGGGCCTGAAGAGGTCAAATATAATTGGGGAAAATATATTGTAGCATAATTATTGCTAAAACAACTAGATTTAATGCAACTACACTTGAATATCTATGCTATTCCTCAATTACATGAACACAGCACACTGCTTATGACAGGGCTATCGAGGCCACACCCCCTACATGCATTGTGCATTCCTCCATCACATGTACAGATGATTTTTGTTAGATATTTGCGATTTGATCTATGGTATTAAAATGTATTCGTGCAGTAGCTTGCTAGCTGGTAAGTTGAGTGTTAAATGTAAGATAGCAAGCACCATTTCATTGACCATTTAAAGGGGTAGACTTATCACAATGCCTTAAATGTGGCGCTGTTTCTTCTGCCTCCTTCAAAACAGTTTTCTATAATCACATATAATGTTTTTAAACTGTATTATTTTGCATGGATGTCTGCTTATGGCAAAACAAAATGTATGTAGTTATGTTTGGATATGATCCATTTTGTTTAAATTGCCCCCAATTGCCAATAACTCCCATGGAAAGTCTCCAATTTTGACTATTTCCACAATCCCCCTGCTTAAGTTCTTATGGAAAGTATCTGGGAATTTATTTTTATTTATAAAAATGTCCCAGCCCTTTGCAAGCATAAACAGCATTCACCAGCCACTCATCAGAAGGCTGCCTCCTGTGATTGGTTTCAAAGGGAGAGAGAATGAAAATGAGACAGCATTTGATGGCTCCAATGAGAAACTGGTGTCATTTAAGTAGGACACCCACAGCAGGCGTTCTTGTTTTTGTTTGTGCTGAATTTGCACATTTTTTTTTTTTCTTATGTCTGCTCTGTTGGTGATTGATGATTAATGAGTGTGTTCAAACTCCTTGTACTTTGTCATGATGGGGTTTCTGGAGACTTTTGTGTTCGACCGAATTTCCTTTTAATCTTACATTCCTATTGCTTTTTACTCTTATATTTCACCAGCCAAAATATGGAGAAATCAAGCCCATCAGAGTGAGGTTCACATACAGATGGCCCAAAAATCAGGAAGAGTAACTATTCTTCTTTATATTGCAGATGGCGTTCTGAGCTATCACCAAAAAGCGTGTAAATGTTTTCAATAATGGTGCATGTCTGCCTACTTACATTCACGCTCCCAATTAAGGCCCCTGGCTAAAGACTGACATGATTTATGACCACATAAGGTAGATGCGCTACTGATGCAATATTTAGCTTCACTCAGCCTTGTTTAGGGTTGGATAGGTCACACTACAAAGGCTTTGTCTGCTGTTTTTTAGCCTTGTGTTGTATGGCTGTGTCAGTCATTATACATCAGCACACTGCTGTGATCTCATTGGGACTTGCAATGCTTTGGTTTGTCTCATTTGATTGACACATCTGTGATCTTGCCGCAACAGGAGCATGTACATGCTTTCACCATAGCAACAATCCGCTTGAATCCGATGGGAAAAAAAAAAAAAAAAAATCTTGTCGAGGGGGGGCTTGTGCCCCTGTCTTCATTAGCTAAATGCCAAGGATCCTCTGCTGCTTCTAGTCCAAAACAGATGGACGGACAGAGCTCTCTGGTTAGTCCAGATTCATGTAAGAGGCCCATCCATTATTCATGTTCCTGTTGAAGGATTCTACAGGTTTCAGCCGGCCTCTAGCCCATCTCTGTTTAACAAACGGAATTGTCCAACATGCTCAAGGCAGCAGGGAGTGCTTTGAAGATTTTCCATGACCTCAACTTTGCAAGTGTGTGTATGCTTTTAACTCATACATAGAGATGAACTGAAACCTCTGATGCCTCTCCTATCGACGGTTATGAGTTAAAGCTGCTACCCTGAGATAGTTCGGTGCGACCCCCTCCCATGGAGCTTCTTACAGCCATTAGTGAGCTTATGAGAGTTCAGTCACAAGAATCCACCTCAGTTTTAACCTACATACCAGACCTTGGCGCTCACAAGCGTACACACACACACACACAGAGGCCCAGAGGCCAACTCACGTGCAGTCGTACATCGGCCAATTTTCTGTCTCGCTTCTACAGGAAACTGTGACTTGGGGAGGAGGGGGAGAGTCTGGAGAAACAAGCAGGAGAAAAGATTTCACAGAGTATGGGAATGGGCCCAAAGGAAAACACAGCTCAGACTCCAGATGTGGAAACACCCTGCATACACATGCAGGCTCAAGAACACACAAACAAAGCCACATATATACAAAGACACATAGATAGGAGAAGGAGGAGGGAACACGGGCCATAAAACAGCTCTTGGAGCTCCGCTTGGCGACTTGTGATTGGTTGGTTTTTAGCTCCAGCAGACTTTTTTTTTTGGGGGGGGGGGGGCAAATCCAGTGTTGAGCTTCCACAACAAACAGAGAAACAATAAAAGAAGCACAGGAAAAGAAATGTAAACAAGGCAACATGAGGCTAATTAAATGAACTAAAAAACAAAATGGAAGCCAACCAAACACGAGACTTTCAAATGAAAGGAATGAGGATTTGATAATGTGATTTGAAAAGGTCCAATGAAAGAGACAAAGGACTGTTTGTACCCTTCCAGTTTTTCTGATGAACAGCATTGTCCTGTTTAAATAAGACTTCGGATCCACTATGATAGTCTGGAGCTGAGAGTGGCTGTGGTTGACATGGCAACTGCTGGCAAACATAAATAGGTCTCAGTAGACCTCCACAGAAGTGAAGACACTATAACATCAAACAGGTCTTAAAGATTAGAGATAGGGCTATGAATAGAAAGGGCCAGATATAGATAGTGATATGCCATCCTGCATGAATACTGTAGTTTTCAATTTTGTGAGTAAATTCTGCCCCCCTTGTTTGTACATGCAAAAATGCAAGTGAGTCAAAGTTATGACCGCAAAGTTGGCTAGCTACGGTACAAATTCAAGTTTTAGTGCCACCAGGAGGAGATAAATTACATTTGCCTATAATTCAAAAATGTTTTCAAGATGCAATTCGTGTCAGATAGGCCACACTGGATAGTGTTAAGAAGACTATTTGATAGAAAAATGGTGTCTTTCAGAAAAAAGCGAATATCAATGTAAGCTGAATACCAAAAGGTAACGTGCTGGAGAGGAGTGAAGAGCAAGCACACACGTTTTACATAAATGTCTTCCAAAACCTAGGATAATTATGCATTTGTTCCGAGTGACTCATGTCTCTGAAATCTACAAAACTACCAAACACACAAAGACACACAGCTAGTTAAGGGAGTTTAAATCATCTTTTTTGTCATCAGGGGAAAGAGACTATAGCACCAGTGAAGCGAGAAAGAAACTCTTAAAGTGTTCTTACACTGTAGAGAGGGGATACAATTTTATTATGTTGTTTAACGTGAAAGCCTGAAACTACATGCAATTGTGTGATTGATACGTCTTAAAAATAAGGTGAGCAGACAGTGCAACAGTGCCGCCCTGTGTGTGAAATCAGCAGAAAAGTATTTCTAAAGCAGCAACAATGTGTTTTCTTTACTTTCAGGAGTTGCAGAGTAAGAGTAAAGTGTGTGCCAATGTGTTCTGTGGGGCTGGCAGAGAGTGTGCTGTCACTGAGAAGGGCGAGCCCAGCTGTCTGTGTATAGAGGTGAGTATGAGGTGTACGGCTCTGCAAAGACCAGAGTTAATGACCTGAAGGATTTTTCTGTATGGCCCACTTGTCAAGTAGGCAATCCTTTTTTGGCTAGGGGAACATTGGACATAGAGGACAAAAGAGTGGAAGAAAATTGACATTTGAAACAAACATTTCCTCTGCCTTTCATGGCAGTCCTCCCTGATTTTTCTTTTTCTTTCTGTGTCCAGAGCTGTAAGCCCCACAAGAGGTCAGTGTGTGGCAGCAATGGGAAGACCTACAGGAATCACTGTGAGCTCCACAGAGATGCTTGTCTGACTGGCTTGAAGATCCAGGTGGCTCATGACGGACACTGCCAGGGTAAAACTCTCCAGACTCAACATATCACGCAATCTTCTGTGAATTAATGGAGGATTCTGATTAAGCTTAAAACCTTGGTCGACTCGGAAATAATGTTATGATAAACAGTATTGTAAACACTTTTACTGTTCCACCAAATTACACTTTCAAGTGTGGTTAAGACCATAATGACGTCATCAGGGTGAACAGGGTGTAAGCCTAAGAGGCGTCCTGTAGAGGCCACATTCCTACAATTTTTATATTTATATTTTCATATTCTATTTTTATATATGACAAACCTCTCTTTGTGTTTTTTATCTTTATACATATTACAGGAGGAAGCATGAAAATGCTCTCATTTGTATTTCTATCCTCCATATTCTGATTCATAGTCACTGAAATTGCGTGATTCACTGTTGCAGCTACATGGACATAGCTGACAGCTGAGTGGCGTGTGGGGGTGGTACAAAGAACATAGCAGACACCAATGCTTTCTTTTTTCTGAAATACAGTGTAGAACTGCTCTCGCAAATGCATTGACAGGGTATAATTTGGCGGTAAATAAATGTAAATCAGAGTGACTTGACTTTATGTAATGCTTTTATGTAAAGTAGCATGTAGGTCTACACATGTCCCATGAATGCATGTTTCATGTTTCATATGTCATTAAAGGTCAGTCAAGATACCAAAGGTCAGATTATTGAAACCCTATTTCCTAAATGGCCCATATTGTAGTCTCATTTTGTTATTCCTTGGTTATTTCAGCATTTGCTCAACACAGACAGGAAGCTCCCGATGTTTTGTCCAGCCTTTCTGACTGTTCTACAAAAGCCATAACAAATTCATCATAAATCTTACATTGAGAATCGCATAATCTATTATAATCTAAATTCTGATTTCATAATACATTCACGATACATTTTTCTGCTCTTCAAGGCATTTCATCCTACTGTACCAGTAAAAACTGGTGCAAAGCAGATACCTGTATATGGTAAATTGAAGTGTTATCTAGACCTGCCCATCTTAATGGAGCTGATATGTGAGGTTACCAGGTTGAAAGGCTGCAATATAAGGCCAATTACATGTCACCACAAAGAACTAATCTGTCATTATTAACACACTCCTGGCCTCAGGCTATCTGTTAATGCATCTAATATTAAGTTCTTGTCTTGACTGAACATTAACTTCTCACACTTAATGATGTTGTACTGTTTGTGTCCCCGTTGACCTGAACATTGATCAGACCTGGGGAAGAAAAGGTTGTCAAAGAGAATAATTATCTCACTCACTCATCTTTACTGACCTTTGGCCAAGTGAGCTGTCACTAAGAGTTTAGCTCCTTTAATCTGCATCAGCACTGTTCAAATGGATTTAATTCGTGCTCTAAAGTCGTCTTCTTTTTTTTTTTTTTTTTTTTTTAAATCACCTTAAGAGAAGAAAACAGAGCAGGCAGCTGTGAGTCCAGGTGAGTTTGTGTGCATTTGTCCGTATGTTTGCATGCAAATATTGCTCGTTTATATGAAAATCTAAGGACTTAAAGTGTTTACATTTGTAGTTAATTGAGAAAAAAATCCAAATTAAACAGTTTTTGTTGGTTGGAGGGGTTGGTTTGCTTTTTAGAGTTAAATGATGGCTCACAAATGGTTCCAATTCACTTCTTGGGTAGTGAAGAACATGTCTGTGCAATAATTACAATTTATGGTATAATGAGAAGAACACAGTGAGCAAGGTAATAATGATGTACGTACAAAGGACAGGGGTCAAGTGTTGAAACAAGATAGATTTTTTTCCATTGGATTATTCATTAAAGTTGATAACCTATGGAAATGTTCCCTACTTTAAAGTGGTATGTTACGCTGCTGACCGCAATGAGCTGAGGAGCCGTGTAATCCAGTGGCTGCAGACTGAGGTTGTCCCAGATGGCTGGTTCGTCAAAGGCTCCAACTTCTCCAACATCCTGCTCAAATATTTCAAGGTTGGCTATTTTCTTCATTCCTGTTGCAGAAACACAAAATCCCTGGTTTCAATGCATGGTTTCATACCATTTCCACTACAGCATTATTTCTACAAATTACCCCAATTTATTTATCCACACCGACCTCCATATAAAGATGAAAAAGTACTAAATTAATTGAATTTGTACCAGCCCTACCACTATTTCTGCTGCAGCCTAATTGTAAAATATTGTAAAAACACCAAAGCTATAATTAGAGTAGGTACTTGAGGTTCTCATGCCAAATTGAAATAGCTTAACATCAGAGCTACAGGGTGATTGTCATGGCAACTGGTGCACTCTGAAAATTATGTGGCAATGAATGCTAATTTTTTGGAAGTCTGGACTGACCTCTACAAAATGATTTCTTTCTGAAAACACCTGCACATAACCCTGATTATCTAACATCTGCATCAGGCCATTTATTATTTCCTACTCTAGAGTGCATAACCATTTAGTGTATTTCCTGTGTATGTCCACGATTTTTCAGTCTTATGACAACGGCGATTCTCAGCTGGACTCCTCAGAGCTCCTCAAGTTCATCCAGCACAATGAGTCGGTTGTGGAGTTGCAGTCCTACGCAGACCAGGAGAGCAACAACCTGCTCAGGTTTGTTTAGAGATTTTGCATTCTCGTGCTATTTTTTTGCCCTTTTTCTTTGTCTAGTCAATATTTCTTCCCTGTAGACTATGTTAACATTTATTCCTTTGGCAGCTTCTACATACAGACCATTATCTGTGATCCTGTGATATATTAAGGTTCACAGTGCCATTAAACCCTGGAGTAGTGAAGACTACCCTGAAGTCATCCAGTGTTCAGCCAACACAGGCATAAACAGCTGGGCTCTGTGTGATGGAACACTTAGAATGAAAAATCATCTGAGTGTTCTTTGTTATTGTAAGGCTTAGTTCTCACTATAGAACAGCTAATATTTATTTTGTGTGTGTGTGTGTGTGTGTGTGTGTGTGTGTGTGTGTGTGTGCACGCACACACTTTCCAGGAGTCTGTGTGTTGATGCTCTCATTGAGCTGTCTGATGAAAATGCTGACTGGAAGCTGAGCTTTGATGAATTCCTCAACTGCCTAAAACCTGGCTTCAACCCACCAGAGAAGAGTGAGTTTAAACTGATACACTGACAGTATGCAACATAAAATCAATAAAATCAGACACCAGTAGATGCAGTATATGGAAGCACTGAAATAGGCTCAGCTTGGAAGTTATGGAAGTATGAGCCTCAGATTTTTTGAGTACTTTGAAATAGTCACAGTTGGGTGGATGTCACTTCAGTCTGTTTAATCATCTGATATCCCAGCATATCTGGGATAAAGTTCACCAGAGTATTGCACGCTGGAGCTTCACTTTAGTCAAGGACACACACGCATGCACATACACATTTAGCTGATTTTGTTTACAGGCCCCTTACTTTGTCCAGAGATCTCAAAAAAGGCATAAAAGGCATAACAATATTTTAAAGAGGTTCAGATAAAAAAAAAAAAAATAAAAAAAACAATCACACATGCTTAGGAGTGTTTTTTTTTTTTTTTTTTTTTTTGGGGGTTGTTTTTTTGCTGACTATTCATTTGCAACCAAAAGCAGTCAGCATATAAATCATGTGACTTTAAAATTAAAGAAATGTTGTTTTGAAACACTGACAGGCCAGGGTCATTGGAAATGAAATGAAGAACAATACCTCTGTTGTTATTCTGTGATCTGTTATCTTGGCTGAGCAGTTTTCTCCGTGTTTCTGCAGAATGCGCTTTGGAGGATGAAACATATGAGGATGGAGCAGAGACCCAAGTGGAATGTAACCGCTGTGTTTGTGCATGTGGCAACTGGGTCTGCACTGCGATGACCTGCACTAGTGAGATAAAATACTGAAATTGATCTTTATACCTCTTTATACTTTCATCATATTTAGACAAATATACCTCTGCCCCTTTTCCTGTTATTTTTTCCGTCCAGACAAAATGGCGGCTGTGGATGAGTCAGCAGATGATGGGACAGAGATGACTGAGGAAGAGTGGAACCTCCGCGTGGCTGAGCTTAACAAGCACCAGGTCAGTGTTCCCAATCTGCAGATAATAACAAATAAATGTAATAAAGCATATTGTTAGCAAAATACATCAAAACAACATTCAACACACAAAAAAGAACAATTGACTCAGAGGCTCTTTCACTGACCAATGTCATACGATTACTAAAAACAGCTGACAGGAGCCATCACCGATGTACCTGCTTTTAGATTCCTGCAAGACATAGCATTGATTACTTGCATTATGTTTCCAGACGAAGCTTCTCAAACAAACTGCTCAGCCATCACAACATAATTTTCATTGAAACTGCTATGTGTACATTTTTATGTATTATGTATTTGCAGCTTTGAGATTCCTGCCATGAGAAATGAAACAAAGAATCAAAAGCTGTAAAATAAGAAGTATTTTATACATCAGATCAATAAAACTATGAAATGACAATGGATATGAAATAGAAGGTAGATTACAAAACAGACCCAAATTGGCACCAAGAATTTCCTTTTTTATTCATATGTCTCATTCAGAATCATCTGGTAATACAGTTTACCTAATATCAATTAACCTGCAGCACCAATTTCACACATCAGCGTCTGTTTATAGGTTATGAGAAGTATTATTGCATTTAAAGCGTCCTGTTCTGACTCAAAAGGGAACTGTGTCAGTTGTTTTGAGGGATTTTCTCAAATGATTGCCTCAGAGTGAGTCAGTGTCTTCTGATCCTAGAAACTAAAAAAAGAAAAGTCTGAACTAAAAAAAAAGAAAGTCTGAAAAAAAAAAAAGAAGGAGAACTTCATGGATTTCTGCAGTTTCTCTTCTCCATGTCAGGGTTGTGTAACCTATATTAGCTGCTGCAAGCATAATTTGAATCTCTGACCAACCTGCTGGTGAGTGGGTTGCACTGTGGATAAAGTAGGTTTTGACAAGGATGAAGCATTGACTACAAAAAGGTGCCATTTCTAGTTCTCCTGTATTCATTTTCATACTCACTGTAATACTTAAAATTACAATTACTGTTATTGTGTGAGAACCCATTGCTGAGTTTGCAGAGTAAGGTTAATTCCATAGCCTGTGGAAATAAGATAGATCCACGATAAAGAAGGCAAAAACCAATAAGAGCCTGATATTACTGTGCATTAACTTTAAACATAACAGTATTAAAAATCACCTCCTCCAGACAAAGAGGAAAGATGTGCAACCTCTCTAGATGTTAGTGTCATTCTCAAACCAGTGTGTCTGTGTGTGTGTGTGTGTGTGTGTGTGTGTGTGTGTGTGTGTGTGTGTGTGTGTGTGTGTGTGTGTGTTTACAAGGTAGCACAAGGGCTCTGGCTTGTAGCCACGGCTGAGTCAACAAGGTCATGTACTCTGTTCTCCAAAAGGACAGCTTATAATGCCTCTGTAAAACAAATGCAGCTATGTCGGTGCAAGTTTTGTATGACCGGGCTGAGGACATGACCTTAGAATACAATGTTGTTTTCAATAAATGACACTTTCAAAACATGTATGCACTTCCAAAGATGTTAAAAGAATAAAAAAGGAATGCTTGTAGACACAAACACAAATATATTCACACATCGTTGATTATTGGCTGTGTGAAAAGATACACCAGATCTAATTTCTCAACTTTCCTCACTATTTCATTTCAAGGAAACAGTTGAGAAGATGAAGGCCAACACAAAAGAGGCCTAAATAAGGACACAATGAGGAAGAGGATACACACCATAACCCTTCTTCTATACTTGATTTACCTTGCGGCCGTGTGTTGTTCAACTGACTTTTTCATGTCTCTCTGCTATGTTAATTATTATACATTTTTACATTGTTAAAGTGTTTGTGTTTTTTTGTTAGATTCAGGGGTAATCAAAGAGTATTATAGGATTCCCTTGTGTTGCAGTACTGTCATGTTCGATTGTATTACTGTGCCCCTACATTAGCCCTGGGGCTATTTTTTACTACAACTCTTATATTTTTACAGTTATTCTAGAACAAACTGTAAAGTTGTCACTGTTTAGGAATGTGGAAGTCACTGTTTGAAAAGGTAGTGAGGTTAGCAACCTGGAAAATCCACATGTTAAGATGAGGGATCTGCTGGAGTATGAATAAAGTTGACTACTTTTCACCTGGTGCACTTCAAGATTTCATTATAAGAGGGGTAGGCTGAAGAAGCTACGATATGAGGGTAAAGTATTTGTGAGTTTGTTACCATTTTAACCACCACGGTAGGCCACCACTTGACCAATGCACTTCTCTTTATTCTTTTGATCGTTAGTAGATTATAAAAAAAACCTGAAATTAGTTTTTCTCTTCGTGCTAAAGTAATCATTCTTTCTGCAAAAGTGTTTGCGTCTATGTACAGTATTTTATTGGCTTGAGTTGGAACTCAACTTGCTCCCATGTTATGCTCAGGCAAGTCTCTCTGGTGCCTTTCGGGTCAAACACTTTTCTATATGTGTCATACATTTCTGAGACAAAACCATAATGGTCAAGCTTCCAGGTTGAAGGAGCACAACTGCAGCCAGGGGAGACCTTATCTGAATATAGCATGGTGGAATCTAAAACCAAAGTCTTGATGATGTGTTTGAATAATGTACAAAATTATCCAGGTAAAACATTACTCTGGACCCAGCAACAACACTATACCTGTGCTTTCAAAATCACTCTAACAGCAGGACTAGCCTCACTGTCTACTAAAGTAGCTTAGACGCATCAATAACTCGGTGCATATAAAGCGCTTGTGTGTGTGTGAGTGTGTGTGTGTGTGCGTGTGTGTGTCTGTGTGTGTGTGCTTGCAATGATTGTGTGGTGCTGAGAGTAGTTTTGTTTGGTAAATGTGTTAATTTGTTCAAATCCTATATCTAAATTGGGAGATTTGACAGTAAAAATCAGTGCCTTAGACCTGCAAACAATATCTTTGCCTACACAAAGGCATAGTGAGAATGAGTGCGCCTTGCTGAAGTTTAGCAGTAAAGTAGTGCTTTGTGACTCTTTCCTTGAAAAATTGCTGTGTGAAAGTTGCATTAATGAGTTTCATGCTAAATCTTTATATTCCACTAGTGCAGAGACTGTAAGGAATATGTATGTATGCCAATAAAGCCCATACACCACAAAACACTCTTTCTCACTTGCTTTGTGTCTCAGGTATTTGTGCTAAACATATTGTTTTTAAAAGAGACTAAAAGTAACTACCCACAAGAGAATATTCAGACTTTACAGTATCAAAGTCAATTAAAAACATAAAGTCTGTTAAGTAAATACTGACCTACTTTTACAAAACTATGCTCATTTCCTGTCTTTGCACCTAAATTAATGAAAATGTATATTATCCCACATTTAACTGATAGTTTTATAATTGTCAAGGTTCGAGGGTCATAGACAAGTCTCTATTGCAACTCTGGATATCGAGACAAATCAATCATTTACACTCTTTCCCGGAGGCAATTTGGAGTCACCAAATGACCTAAACGTTCCTTTAGAAAATACAGGCTGAACAAGAGGGCCCGAATGAAACCCAGCAGAATTTTACAGTGAGGCAACAGTGCTAACCACTGTGCCACTCCTACTTATAATTTCTCTGATTCTATTTGTTGCTTTTATGAAAATTATTTTCTGTCAGAACAGTGTAACACAAACTATCCAATTTAAATACTGTGTGAGGTTAAGGGCCAGTTGTATGAAACCTTTCCAGATTCATTATTTGAGGAACATTAGTGATTTAGCTGGTATTCGTTGGTTTCCATATCTCAATGTATACAATAATGAAATGCACATAATGTAATCTATTCTCATCCTGAAGTAGCATTAGCCGAACAGAGCTGTCCAGTATTATGAATAGGTCTACTCACGGAGGGAGGAAACCCAATTATCTTGTACCTCCTTCTTATTCTGTGCACATCCAAGTCCGCAGAGGATTGCATAATGTAATAGTAGACGTGGATTGCATAATGGCATGTGGAGCTGGACAGCTGGCACCTACAGATCATCGGCCACCGTTCTCCTGTTGTTGCAACAACAGCAAAACACAACTTCATCGTCACTGACGCACTCATCAACTTCGACCGTGTCGCGACTACATGACAATAAACTTCCAATTCTCCTAATTACGAGTTTTGCACTGTGACAGATCGGTAAACTAACCAATCAGAGCCCGGGAGGGCGGTGTTTTCTGGGAGAATTGGCCAATCGGTAAGCGTGCCGGAAACCTTCCCCCCCTGAGCTCGGCCACAGGGAGAGGCCGCCGCTCCGCAGTCGGCGTGGCTGCCGTAGCCGCTGTAGCTCCTTCGCCGGCCTAACTTAGTGACCTAATTTCTCAGGAGAGATGCGGTTAAATGTCCGGGTTGAATGCAAAGAGGCATTTCCGCTCTCCCCGGTGAAAGTAGTCGACGAGTCCTGGAGCTGAGTCGCGGTGTACGGGGGCGTTCAGCCTGCAGCAAAACTTCTGCGAGGACTTTGTTCACGGTTTGAATTTGCGCCAAAAAAAAAAAAAAAAAAAAAAAAAAAAGCTAAAATGGAGATTCACGAAGGAGCAGCAGCTGCAGCAGGCGACGGCGTGCTCGACTTCTCACGGCTGAGCTTGCACACCTTTAACGCCGACAACGTCAGCGAGCAGAGGAAGCGGGACACCAGGCAGCTCTTCTTGAGCTACAACCGGCTAAGCTCGCTGCCGACGTCCGTCACCGTTTTCTGCAACCTCGAGGTCTTGGACATCAGCAACAACGGACTGACGGCCATCGGCGAGGGCATCACACGGCTGACCCGGCTGAAAACGCTCATAGCCAAGAACAACCGCCTGGACGAGCTGTCGCTGCCGAAGCAGTTCGGCTCCCTGCAGCTGGAGGTGCTGAACTTCAGCGGGAACCGATTCGAGGAGATCCCGCTGGAGTGCACCAAACTGCAGCGCCTGCAGTCGCTTTCGCTCGGCGGAAACAGACTGAAAAGCATACCGGCGGAGATAGAAAATCTAAGCAGGTAGGTGATGAAACAGCCTGTCGTGTTTGTGTGGCCTAACCGCATCTTTAAATGTCATAATAACAATGAACGGGTGCCACACACTCACCTAGCTGAACTGTTTGCCCTTTAAACGGGTCGTTTAAAGGGCCCAGTGATGGTTTGTGTGGAGTCTCAGCAGCCAGCTCGTTTCCACACCGAGTCCACTTTACACTTCATAACATCAGAGTGTTTGTTTTTAAGGCCATTTAAGGATGAAATGTATTAGTTCGTAGGATCGTGTCAGTAGACTGCTACCTAGCTGTGTTGCTATGGTTACCTGTTGTTATGGTTATCGGCGGACCTTTTCGAGTGAGTTGAATTGTGATGAATGAATATTTCACCATTGATCGTCACATCATAAACGACTGATCACTTTTTCATGATAATAAATGGAAAGCTGAGAAGTAATACCAATAACCCAGAGTTGAAACAGTTTGTTAATGACCAAGAAAACCCTCCCCTTAGGATTAATCATCAGAAAAACTTTGGTAACTTAATCTTCATCATGCCATGTTCATTGGAGTGACAACATTTGAGGTCAAAACAGTGACCCAAACAAGTAGAAATGAATATTGTCCATTGAAGGAGTTGATGATCACCGACTAAAAATAATTGATAACATATTTGGGGGGAAAAAAACAAATCAGCACAACAGATAGCACAACAGACACATTAACCAAAGTATTTGGAGTCTTACAAAGTCAGAGGCAAGATGGATTTCCTGGGCAGAGAAGTCAGCATTATCTTCTCAAATGTGTCCTGTGCAACACATTAGCAACAAACAACTGGGTCATCCTGACCCAGTCCATAACTGTTTATGATATCCATATAGTAATTCTGCAGCATCATGTAATGAAAGGGTGTCTTTGGCCAGATTTCTTTTTATGTGTGTCTCAATGTGTCATGTTCATTGCCAGTCAGATTACATATAATAGCAGTTGCAGGATAATTGTGTACTTTAAGTTTTCCAGTAACTACCCACAAGGTCTTTTGTAGATAAACAAGCTCACACTGGTTACTCATGGCAGGAATGCAGAAAATACATCTAAAATGAGTTCATTATTCTGGTAAAGCATATTGATAGAATCAACACAACAATAAAACAATTAGAGAGCCTTTCCTGTAATTTCACATGTCCACACAGGCAAGGAAACTAAACACAGACTATTTAGCAATGCAGAGCGAGGAGAAAGAACATTAACTATGACTAAGCCAACTAGAGGACAAAAACAATTTCTAAAAAACAGCTGCTATTGTTTACAAATAGTAGCAGAAGTCAGGTAAAAACTAGTAAAATCAATGTTTGGAGAGAGGGCGGTGCAATAATAGACTGTGTAATCTCCTGAGTTTTACAGTAGCAGGTCACAGTGACAATTGGCAAGGTCAAACGTCCAACCTTCTTCATTTGATTCTCATGATGCTCATTCAGTGGTGATGCCAGAGGCATACTCATCAAGGTCAGACAGCAGTACCAGCAGGGGTTAGTTCATCAAGCAGACTAAGACTAATGGGCTTTATTATGAAAAGCCTGGCTTAGCCATCATTGAAAATCTGGAAAGATAATCAGTATTCCAGCAGTTGAGAAGTAGAAGGTAAAACCTGTTAAAAGGGGGTTTCATAGCATTAAGAAAAAATGTTCAAGTCAGCACAATCTAAATTGTGTCAGGGATGTTAACATTGTTTTCTCAACAGATTTGTTGTTTGTTATTTTTGTATAGTATTATTATATTCTTATTTATTTTAGATTCTGTTTCTATTCCTATTTTATTTATTATTGGACTTTGACCATATTCTACCATTGTCTTTATTTTTATCTTAGTGTGTGTGATAGCTCTCATGTACCTACAACACAATTTCTTTGTGTTTTTCTGTCCTCCTTTCACAGCATGATGTTCATGTTGGGGGTTGTTTTGTTCCTGGTTGTGTTTTTAGCATGTATTTTAGCATGGTGACCAAAAATTTCAAAATTTTCACATGATCAGTGATCAAATGACTACTGTGATATACGTAAACTGTGGTTTTCCCTTTGCCTCCGTGGTTTAGAGCTGCAACAGCTTCATACATAATGGCATTCACACTTTACCCACACTAGAGTCTGTGGTTCATAACCATTACTGAAACCTGTAGCATCCTCAAGACCTCAGGAAAGATGAAAGTGATTTTGTCAGGAAACTGACTAACTAGAGACCAGAGTTGAAACAGTTGTAATGCTTTGAACGCATACAACCATTTACATTCAATTATCAACCTCCAAAATCAATACACTTTATCAGAAGACTGTTTCACATGTCGCACTTGTCATATGTAAACAAATGACAGGTGAATTACTTGGAGCTGCTTCAGTTTCAGGGTCCTATCATGTATGCTGAACCACTGAAATGCTTACTAATTGAATTTTATGTTTTTGTATTATATCATGCAGAAACACCTGTTGACTTAAAAGCCTGTTACACCATTTTGATTCTGAAGTTGATTCTCGAGATTGCTTTCACATTCAACGGTTTTTCTTTTTGTCTGAGTTGAATCACAAGTGTAAAAAAAAAGTCCAAGCATACAACAGTACAATCAAAGTTCAAATTGATATAATATAGCCACTGTCTTGATGTGCATAGGGAATACTCTCTCACCTGCTACTTTCTTTTTTTAACAACACATGATCACCCAGTCTAATGTCCTGTGGCTGATTTGTGTCATAATGTCACTGAGGCCAGCTAGTGACTTTGTGTGCTACCATTCCCACCAGAGAGGGGCTTGCTCAATGCTCAACCACCAAGGACAGCATAATGGCTTCCTGTCTCACAGTTGCTGTGTCATCAGTTCAGGCTGGCAGATGGCCTGATGGCTTACTCTTGCTGACCAGCCATCCATAGCTCTCTCCATTCCTCTCTGGTTACCCCCACTACCCCTCCATCTACTCCATACTTCCATTAACCTGCCATGTCCCCTAGTTGTCTGGATGATACGAACATGAACATATCCACGTTGCTGTTTAGTAAATTTGATGCAGGTCATCACATAAATGAACGAAATGATCTCAATTCATTTCGTGTGCCACCTTTGTGGGCTTTCCTGTGAGAAGGTGATGCATAAATGCAAACTACAAAACTTCTTGCGATGGAGGAAGTTCATCCTCAGTGCCTGTCAACATTTTGATGTTCCGACTCAGGAGTCCTCACAGGAGAACAATTGATTTGTTTTAATATGAGCTGTCTGCATTTTTGGGTCAGAGCATGTCCATCCTCAAGATCCTTAATTTTGGTTCTTTTTTTTTTTTGGTCATTTCTTATTTTGTCAGATATACACATTTGCACGGCAGTGATTACCTCATGAGAAAACGGATAGATGTATAAACACCTTCCACTGTGCTAGTACAGTTTTTTTTTTTTTTTTTTTTTTTTTTTTCCCCCTCCCATCTCTCCTCCCCGCCTTTCCTCCCCCTATTGTGACGACGCGCACACACACAAGTCCAAACAATACCATCCCCACTGTTACAGCTTGTGAAATGAACCAATGGTCAGAGATAATTCTGGACATCTTATAGCTTCTGTTCTCTCCAGTCTTTTATGTTTTTGCTTTTCTTTCTTTTTTTTTCTTTTTTTTTTTGAACACTAACACAATAACAATCCTACTTCTCATGGTCATGTACAGGTTTGTCACTGTGTGTTATTAGCTCCCTCTTGTGGCATGTGAAAAATTTACATTTTTAAATGTAATCACAAATGACAGATTGTAAATCAACTACCACAGCTTCTTCTGACAATATACAGGTTTAGACGGCATTGTTTGTCTTTGTTGGCTGTGGTTCTTACATTTTTAATGGGAGATGATGACGGAAGCTTCAAGATGTCACTAATTTGATTGGCATAAGTAGACTTTAATGAAATGCAGTTTGACATGAGTTTAAATGCAGACATTTAGAATTTCAGGCCGGACATACAGTAAGGAGAAAGGAGCCTTTAGACTTAAAACTAACCATAATAGATTATTAATGACTTGTACTTTAATATTAAGCAGTTTGTGAACTTACATTGACTGAGAATTGTTGAGTATTTTCTCTCTCTTCTTTTTCTGTCAGTCTGGAGCTGTTGTACCTGGGTGGCAACCTCATCTCAGCCATTCCTCCTGAAGTAGCTAACCTGCCTTACCTAACCTACTTGGTCTTATGTGACAACCGTATCCAAAGTGTCCCCCCGCAGCTCACCAGGTAATTGCAGCCCCCATCACTGCCTTTCCAATCCCTGCACCTGTTTCAGACTTTTATGTGTGCTGGTCCTTGCAAATTTCTAGGGTCATATTTTGCAGAATGAGACACATTTTCCGTCTCTCACCCCAGGCTCCACTCACTACGATCTTTAAGTCTCCACAACAACTTGCTCACTTATTTGCCGAGGGAGATACTCAGCCTGGTGCACCTGCAGGAGCTCAGCCTCCGAGGCAACCCACTGGTCGTGCGCTTTGTTAAGGAGATGATCTACGACCCCCCCTCGCTGCTAGAGTTGGCAGGGCGCACAATTAAGAGCAAAAATATTCCCTATTATCCCTGTGACCTGCCCTCAAATCTCCTGCGCTACTTAGACCTGGCAAGCAAGTGTCCCAACCCCAAGTGTGCAGGTAAGACTGTGTTTATTATTGTTAAATTTTAATGTATGCTAGAATTAGTCTTTTTTTAAACCAGCTTTATAGGATTTAACCTTTACAGCAGTAGTAAAATAAAATTGGGACCGAGTGAAATAATATATTTGTGCTTTTTTTCTGTTAGCAACTTCAGGTTAGAAACCGCTGTGTAAAATATCCTGTACTTTGGAATTTCCTGCGTGCTTTGATTATCTGACCTAAATCTGAGTTTATGACATTAATTAATTGTGTAAATGCTGTTTATGCAATCTTAACATTTATACATCTATCGTACCAGAAACCGGCCTGCCGCTTGAACGAGGCTTGTTCTTTTTCTTTCTCCAGGCGTCTACTTTGATTCATGTGTGCGGCATATCAAATTTGTAGACTTCTGTGGGAAATACCGGCTGCCCCTCATGCATTACCTGTGCTCTCCAGAGTGCACTTCTCCTTGCAGCTCCAACCCCCAGAGCGATGCTGAGTCAGAGGATGAGAGCAGCGTGCCTGCAGACCGTCTGCAGAGGGTTCTTCTGGGATAGTACAGCAAAGAGGAGAACCAGTCCATCACTGTGTTCAGAATTTATGTAGTCATTAACTTGGCTGTCGGTTTTAGCTACTTAAACACACACATTGAGACAGTAGTTCTTACTCTACTATTGTGGCCTGGAAAAAGTATTAACTCTATTTTTAAGAAAGGATCACAGATTTCTCAAATTAACACCCCCCAAACATGAATCCACATCCTGACTCCGTCAAACTGCTGGTCTCATGGAGGAGCATAGGAGGGCAGCAAAACTTTGTTTGTACTGTGACCTTTGAGGTAGTCCCAGTATCCTTCTCAGAGAAACATGCTTTATCTCCAACACAGCACCTGGTGCTATTTTATACCTACAGCAAAATACTCTGTATTTTATGACAGTTTAGATTAAGACGCTTTTTGATTAACAATTATAAACACAACAAACTTTCACTTTTGGTTGTTAGACCAAGTCAGCCGTGAAGTTGCATTGCTAAGTAAGAAAATGTATTTTAGCTTTTCTTAAGGATGTCAAAAGAAAATATAATGCTACTGTAAACTATAAACTATAACCCTCTAAACCATGAATAGAGTGTAGAAGATTGCATTAATTACACTGTGTGTGGTTTAGTTTGGCCTGGCCACATAGTAAAAAGTAACAGTTCATCCATTTTTATGAGAACCGCAGTCAATGAATGTCAGCCTTGAAAAATTTAGCCATGATGGTATAGTTGTTATAAAATAACCCAGAAAAAGGGCTATGTGCTTATGTGGGAAAATGCTTGTCTGGGCTTACTTCCAGGAAGTAGATGTGGGGTGGATCAGGAAAACCGTTTACTCTCTATGCTCAGAAACAATAGCTATTCAACAAAACACACCGGCAGCCTTAATGTTTATGTTAATCGCTGTCGGTTTTTTCTGCAAATAAACATATAGATGTGTGTGTGAATGGAGCACACACTCAGTTATTATTGAGGCAGAAACTCATCTTCATCTCTAATCAGAGATAGTGTTTCTGTTCCTGGTTACATCACTGCTTTGTCTTTCAGCTTGTGTGGAAGGTTTGGAGGTTTAACAGCCTCTTAGATGGTTTGTGTCCATTAATGAGGAGGAAAAACTCCATTACAATAGAGCCTTAGTGTTTAGAAAACAAAAGAACGTTCCTCCATGTTACAGTAGGCTCTATAGTCGAGCATTTAAGTGCCTTACTAATGGTGACTTCTAACACTATGAAACAGAAGAAATGTGATACATTCACCCCGAAATGTGACAAGATTAATAATCTAGAATATTAAATCTGTTATGAGCAACCTTTGTAACAACAACTGGAACAGTTTATAACCAAATGAAATGCCTTTATACAAATTCCTTTTCAAATGTTAAATAAATATTTAAGTGACCTGCAAGATAGATGGCTTTTCAAACAGAAAATATATTGATACATACAAATTGTATGTACTTTTACCCCATTGGCATAATGTATGTAGAACGTACAGTGTATAACATTAATAAAGACTGATTGTACTGTATTTGAAATATTGGTATGGCTTGGTTTGATTGAATCATGTTCGACAGCAGCTTGGACAATAATTTAACACCTATACTATCTAAAAGCAAAAGTCTATTTGAGTAACATTCTCCAAAATATGTAAATTACTTGTTTTTGCTGTTTGAGTCTTTCAAAGTTTTCACTCCTTAAAAGGGATTCTAACAAAGGACATGCAAGTAATTATGTATTAAACAAATGTGAACGCTTAGGTTACAGTTTTGTTAGATTCAGCTTCATTGTCATTACACGTGTACAAGTACAAGGCAACAAAATGACTTTGGTATCTGTCTCCATGAACTTGCACACCAATACATCAGCCATAAAACAAAACAACCACAGATTAACAAAGCTCGCCAAACCCAAGTCACATAGATTGTATTCATAAATATGTATGTGTAGCAAAAAATAATAAAAATGCACTCTGTACATTTTCATCAGACGACGATGCAAGAAGATGCCAAACTATTACTGGAGAGTTTCAGTTGTGTACTTTATGTGCATGTGTTGAACATGAACCAGGCCAACTGTTTTGTAGTGTGACTGTGTCCAGTTTTCATTTGCATATGAAGGTCACTTTATTCCTGGGTGTGAATACTGAGAGACCTTTTCTGCAACCCAGAACCAAAAGATGCCAGGGCGAGCACATTCTGCTAATCCTCTAACATCACCTGCCAAGAGCCACTAGTTTGTTTCTCTTCTCTCATCTCTTTTCAAACTCTCTGTTCCTATCTCATTCAGCCTCATTCAGCTTCTTTCAGCTTTGCTGGCAAGAATTATGTTTTGAGTTTTGCTTATTTTATTTGTTTTGAATGGTCACAGCTGGGTTCCTGTGGGTTTGCAGTGTATCTCCCCTCCGTCTTCACTCTCCTTCAAACAGCAGGCACCTAGGAAACACTGCAGCACATGGTCCGGGCACGTAGAGTGTGTGTATGTTTCATCTAAGGCTGAGCATCCGCACACACACACACACACACAGCATGATTTGTTTTTTGGGGTGCTGTCACAAACACAACCTGAGATGAAACTCTGATGCAACCATAGTGAACTATGGTTCACTATGGAGAATTTAGTTGTGACTGGCAGATGAAGAAAGTGGCTGTCGCCAACATTCAGGAAGGCAAACCAGCTTTGGTTGACTTTCCTCTCAGTTCTATAATACAAAATCACTCATGCTTTCAATGCCAGGATTTGAAAATGGATTTGTCTCAATGAAGTGAGATGCTGTCTCTGTTTTAGTCATCTGCATGTCTAAGTGTCTGTGTGATTCCTCACTCATACATGTCGTCTTCATCTTTGTCTCATCTGAGTTACAAATCAATGTAAAATGTGTTTTGGTTGGAGAATTCCACCAAAGCACTGAAGTCTCTGTACCTCAGTAACCATTAACTAACTCTTAACAATACACACAGTGTCCTGACTGATCAGTGGATCAAAGAACAAAGTGCTTTGACATAAGACTTTTTTGATAGCCTAAGCCTCTTATCACCCTCAGTCAGAGACATACCAGCCCAAATTAGCTCACAGTACAGCCCATGTGTACTAACATACACGTCAGACCTCACACCACAAGTTTCAAATTTACACTCCGCCGAGCTTTCCCATATGACAGCCACACACTCGCAACAATCAAACCTTTTCTTTGCGCTGCTAATCCCACATGGAGAAAGTCTGGTTCTGAGCAGATCGGGGAGAGGGAGGGTGGACCAGGAGGTGAGATGATTAGAGGGGGAAGGAAAGAAGTGGTGGGCAAATAGTCATCCACTGCAGTTTAGCCATGCTTGATAGCCATAGTGAATACGACACTTTCTGTGGAACTATTGAAAGATCCAGAAAAAGCGAGCAGATGTAGATAAAGTTATTTTCCATCATCAAAGTACTGTTGTAAGTAAAGTCTGAGCAACTTTGGTTTTTAGCCTCTCAAACTAATATTGGAGCAAGTAAGCTTTTATAAAAGTGACGCCCAAAAAAGAGTTTAATTATATATTTATGTCAAATTGGAATTGAAGACAAAGATTTTGACATCAAATTACTCTTGAAAGTGCCAGAGCTTAAATTAAAAAAATTCTCTGACAGCATCAGTTAATCTTTGGCTGTTTTGGGACATCATTTTAAATTGCATATTTCTACATCAGCTTCAAAGTCTTCATGTTTAACACCGAAACTCATTCACGGAGTCATGTTTATATGTGGTAGTTATTGCATCACTGGTTGCCATGGTGTATTTCACCACCTCCATTGGAAAATAATTTTTTATTTTTAAATGGAGTGAGGAGGCTGATGCGTTGCCCCTGCATTTATCATAATCACTGCCTTCAGTAGAAACGGCATGACTGGAGTCTGCTGGAGAGCTTTGATCCGGCGCTGCTAATCCAGGTCCATGGCAACACTACAGGAGGAGCCGCACTGTTCCACAGACGGATTTGTCTCCGGGTATGTTAGTGGGCAAACCTGGGCATGTCACAGGGGAGCATCAAGGCTCAGGCATGGACAGCGTTGGCCTGGAAGCGGTTGGAGATGGGAACAATGCTTTTCCACCCACACAACTCAAACCCTACATAACGGTTGGACCCTCTGGCTCTGTGGTCAGATGTTGAGTCACAGCTGCAGATGCCTCCATGCCAGGAAACACTGGTGCTGCCTGTCAGGAACGGTTCAACAGGAAACTGTGTGTGACTGGTGTTAAAAACGCTGCTTGTTTTTTGTTTGGATTGGTAGACCTCCAACTGATCCATGTGCTCAATAGTCCAGAGAAAACGACACCTGTATCTGGTAATTATAACATCTGAATGTTCAAATTGATCCCTGGTGACCTCAGGGGAAAGACGTGTCTTGTTTCATGCAGTTACCTCTCCGAGGCAGCTTCTCCTCTTTGACTCCTGCTGTTTGAATAACACCCCTGCGTATCCAAATAAAATATTCAA
This sequence comes from Echeneis naucrates, assembly GCF_900963305.1. Lineage (NCBI taxonomy): Eukaryota > Metazoa > Chordata > Actinopteri > Carangiformes > Echeneidae > Echeneis > Echeneis naucrates. The sequence continues at coordinate 10,271,051 of NC_042531.1, forward strand.
GCTTGCAGTAACCTGAGCATTGGAGCAGTCCACCTGCTGCTAGCTCAGTCTGTCTTGAACCTGATCTTGAGAGAAACTTGAAACTGATTGGCACGCTTCAGGTGTAACCGAGCCGCCAACAGTAAAGCAGCCCTTCAACGGTGGCCTTCTGTGATGTCATTTGAGCTCAACGCACAAGTGAAAATGGGGCGTTTACAGAGCTCATCTTTTCTGAGCCTTGAAGCTTTTAATCTCTTTACTGCTTTCTGGTGGCATTTGGTTTCCATTAGGAAATGATTTCATTAATTAAAAAAGATAAACAGCTCATTTATTTCTTTATGTATCTTATTTGTTGCAACATGCTTTACATTTTTTAGGTCACCCATCTTCTGTAAATCAGATTTTCAAACCCAATTTTTATAGTTATCAATACAGTAAGTGATTTGAGTTAAAAGCTGGGTAAATATTCAGGTGCAGGTTTCACCCTGTCCCAATTTTCTCCTCTGTGAAAAGTAAAAAAAAAAAAGTGCTTTCCTGTTTTTGAGTCATCAGGCGCTCTGATAGTGGGATTTTCTGTTTTAGCCCTGGGAGAAAGTGCAGCACCAGAGCTGGGGCGGTAATGTTCCTCACACAGATAGACCTTAATGATAGGAACCAACTGAAGGGTAATATGTTATAAAATGGAAATTTAAAGAAAATTGCACGTTTGTGCCTGTATGTGTGAAAACGGGGTTAATGAGCACTTTGAATGAATATCCTCATGTTCTCTTCTCTAATAACCTCTCTCCAACTCTGTTCCCTCCACATACATCTGTCAGCGGCGTGACACTCCCTCATCAGGAATGACCCGTTGAAAGGGCTCACACTGTAAATCTCTGTGACGTCTTAATAACACCTTCATGCTTCTTATAGCTGGCGGAACAAATGCAGAAATATCTCTTCTGCAGACAAAGAGAAACTGCTCCAGTCCGGTGATTCCACCGAATGGGACTCTCTGTCAGCCACTGCCAGATGGAAAACTGCTTCTGAAAAACAAAATATGATGAGATAATATGTATTTCTGTTGCTCTTTCCACTAGAGTGCATTTGTTTGCACTGTGCCGCCCTGTCCCATATGCCACCCAGTCCCTTGGGGCCCCTGCAGCACCGCGCACCCACGTTGCCACAGACCTCATGCGCCACACGGGTCACATCACACTCTGAAACCCTTTAGTGGAGCAGTTGGAGTTGAAAAGCTTAAGACACACACACACACACACAGAGAGAGAGAGAGAGAGAGAGAGAGAGAGAGAGAGAGAGAGAGAGAGACAGCTCACACACGGACCTACCTTCTCTGACACACACACACACACACACACACACACACACACACACACACACACACGCCTCCTTCCCTCCATGAAAGCCCTGGCAGTCTGCTGGAGCAGAGACTGAGTGACAGGATCCTCTCTGCCGACAGTTTTGATGGACAGATGAGTGTGTGCCTAAGTGTCTGTGCAGATATGGGACCTTTGGAGTTAGTTAGATAGCACATCATCTCTCGGTCAGTCGCTTCTTTCCTTCACAGAAACTTCCCCAAATCTTGCGCAATGGAGTCCGGAGCGGGACCAGGCATTAGGATCCACTGTGCGCTTTGGAGATCCAGGTTTGCCCTTTTTAAACTTTCTTTTTACTCTCTCTTTACTCTGTTATGTTTATTTTTTTAGCATGCTGTTTTCTTCTAAGGAGACCGTGTTATGGCTTTAATGATTTGGCTGCATTTGTGTAGATGCAGCCGCGAATGAGCGCATGTTTTTACGCATCTTTTCCTTCTTTTCTCACCATATTCTTTCACCGTCGGGAGTTTACATTTTTGTTTTGTTTATTTTGTTTAAGCTCCTATATCCGAGATCGTTCATTTTAATTGAGAAAATTATATATATATGTATATATGTACATGACAAGTTTGTCTAGGAAATGCGGGAAGTGGGATTTCAGTGTCAGTAAATTGAGTTCTAACTGATCTTAAAGAATAAACCTATAAACGGATTAACCGACTGAGGAGGAATGTTTCAATATTGGCCACTGAACCGGTCTTTAAGCTACATGTGGCCGCGCCTGTGGTTTCTAAACTTAAAAAGAGAAACAGAGAGATTGACAGGATAATAAATGGGTTTAAGTTGTTTTTTTTTTTTGTTTTTTTTTTTACATGTACAACTGAGCTCTGTGTGTCTGCACTCAGTCGCTTGGTAGAAAGTGCTAAATATCACTGACCGTTCAGCTGAAAGAAAGAGGAAACACTGGAGGCCCAAACCTGGACCAACCCCTCAAACTGAAAGTTAAACTACGCTCAGGTTCTTCTAACCCTAACCCCCCTGCATTTAGACTTCCAGGTAGATCAGGTACTACTAGCAGTTTACCCTAAAGGACTTCACAAGACACTCCTCATGACTATTTTGAACTGTCAAAACATGTCCTGTGGAGAACCTTTGGCTGGACCCTGAGCTCGGCGCCTGTACAGTGACCATCGAGCTAGATGCTGGACAATCTTTGCTGACCTCTGGCGGGGTTCATTTTCCCAAGCTGAAATCTAGAGAGCCAGGATTTTGAAAAACTGGAGGAAATGCCTCTCTGCCGGCTTTTCCTGCGGGAAGCAGCAGAACTATGATCTAAAATTGGAAAGTGACGAAAAGACATGAACAGGAACTCCAGACTTTCCCAGATATGCAGCCCAGAAGGATACATTGTTCTGCTAACACCATTAATTTGTGGAAATATAGGTCACTTCGATTTCACTTAATAGGTTAGTCTGAAAAGGCGTTTCTAATTGAACGCTATCATGTAAATGAAGGCCATTGTCTGTTTTCCCTTTCATTTCCAACTTTCGTTTGTCATCATGGTATTCCGACATGCTTTTTATGTATCCCACAAAGCCCTTCAGGTTGTTGTCGCAGACAAGACACAATGCCTGCAGTCAGCTGTCTGCCAGTTTCTATCAATACAAGTGATCTTACATGGGTTCCACGTGTAAGTGAATCATTGCAGCGTTTAGACAGATCCGACTCCCAGTCTGTACTAGTAACAGCTCAGAGTGTCTCGTGATACCGTGCCACAGAATTAAATCTCCAACATGTCAGTGCAGCACTGATAGCCTCATAAAAACGCCTGTGGCCAAGAGTGACAAACAGTAGTCTGCCGATCGTTCCCAAAGTTTACATCTTCTCTTTCTGATGCCTAAAATAAACCATCTGATTGCAGATTATGTGGCCCTCAGTGAAATTGTAAATGATAGCTCTTTTATATTTCAACTGCAAGCTCTGTCTTGCGTGCAGATGTGTGTCACAACACAAAGAGTCTGATCCTTTGTTGGTTCGTTCACCTCTATGATGACGCAGCACTTGTTGAAACTGAGGACAAGCAGAGACACACAACTTTCTGTCACACAGTCCGAGTCCTGCATTTTCAGTTTCTTTGGTGGTGGAAAGTAATTGACTTTATCAATACATTTTCATCCTTCCGTCACCTTAATTGCAATCGCTTGTCTGTTGAGTTTGTTTGCGCCCCTGGTCTTTTTCCATGTTGGTTTAATATACAGTAAGTGCAGTCCAAAATGACACCCATGCTCCCGCTATTGCTTCTCACACAGCTCTCTATGAGAGCACCACACTGTGGTTGCTTCATGTTTTACAACAGTTCAGTGAAGCAGGACTTCTCATAAAACGTTGTTACGTAGTTCAGTGGGGTTATATGTTCCATTTTCAAATGTCATCACACCCATTTTATCACGTTTTTCCTCTTTAGAATGTGTCTGTAGAAGTGGAGCAACTGGGGCCAATCATGGAGCCTGAGCTGAACTGCAGCTCCCACTGTGATTCCCCACTTTGTTTCATCCACTCAGGAGTCGACAGGCAGGAGGGTCTCCACATCCTGCAGAGGCTATGCTGTCTCAGCACGGTAATCTCTCTGTGCAGTCTCACATGGTTTGCGTCCACTTTTCCATTGTTGTTGATACAGTTTTGGAGTTCTTCTGATATCACTGAAACACCCACAGAGGTGAAACGCTAAAAGATAAAAACTTGGAAAAACACCTCAAGTGGGGCATTAAACTGGCCAAAAGATCAGATCGACGGCAGAGATCTGGACAGTGCAGTTATATTTAGTACCGTTGCAGTTGCTGGTGCCTTTAAGAGAAGAGTGAGACGCGATCAGCAACATGATGCCGACACAAGAGGGTGTAATGCAACATTCCAAATAGGAACTATATAGTAGCAGAGACACTGTGTCAGGGAACACAAACACTTTCCTCTCTGTGCCACACAACATAGAAACAAGGTGAGTTATTGTTTTGATTCCCTTCATGCTTCATCACGTCATTTTCTGCTTGCGTTGGTCTCAAAGTGTGGATATTATCGTCACTCAGAGAGAAGTTAGCAGTGCTGTTTACTTTGTTATGGTAATGGTCAAAACTGATAAGATGGCATTTCAATGAACAGATTTTTTTAAATATCCACATAACCCCTCCGTATTATTGCAAATTAAACTCAGTTTACATGAAAACCAATCCGAAAAAACCGAATGGATGTGATGTCATTTAACACCATACATTTGTTACTATTTGTGAACCGACCTAGCTCAGCAGTCACAGCTGTTTCTAGTCCTAATCGTAGAGGGGGAAAAAATCTAATCATCAAACGGGGGAAACTTATACCCTAAAATCCCACCTGCTTTTCTTTCTGGATATGTTCCCAGATATGGATTCTGCTGGCAGTTTGCTGTCTAAGGAGCAGCTTCTATGCCCCATCTGTCTGGATTTGTTCAACCTTCCAGTCTCCACTCCTTGTGGACACAACTTCTGCAGGGACTGCATACTAGGGTACTGGCAGAGTGCTAATCTGTCACAGTGCCCTATGTGCAAGCAGAAGTTCTACAGGAAGCCTGAGCTCAAAGTTAACACCTTCATTTCAGAGGTGGCCTCTCAGTTCAAGAAGTTGCTGGAAAAAAAGGACGAACATGACATGACTACTATAGTTGAATCTTCAGGTCATGAAGGAGATGTTACATGTGATGTGTGCATTGGGAAAAAAGTCAAGGCTCTTAAATCCTGTTTGGATTGTTTGGCGTCCTTCTGTGAGACTCATCTGGAGCCCCATCACGTTCTAGGCACCTTCAAAAAACATCGCCTGATTGACCCCACAATGAACATGCAGGACAGAGTGTGTAAGAAGCACGACAAACTGCTGGAGCTTTTCTGCAACACTGACCAGACATATGTGTGCCAGGTCTGCATCAGGGGAGACCACCGGGCTCATCACACTGTACCTATAGCGGACAAGAGCAGAGACAAGAGGGCTGAAATTCAAATGATAAAGGAAGAGACAGAAGATATGATCCACATGCGATGGCAGAAAATCAAAGAAATCAATCAAACTGTTGAGATCAGTAGAGAGAACACAGAAAAAGAAATTGAGGAAAGTCTGCATGTCCTCACAAAACTCCTCTGCCTGGTCCAGAGGGGTCAAGCTGAGGTGGTCGAGGTAATTGGTGCAAAGCAGAGGCAGGTTGAAAGCAGAGCTGGCAAAGTCATCATGGAGCTGGAGCAGCAGGTGGACCAGCTGAAGCGAAGAAGCACAAAGTTGGAGCAGCTCGCACACACTGACGATGACTTTTATCTTCTACAAAACCTCCCAGCTTTCTCCACGCCACTAAAGACCAAGGATGGGTCTGACACCTATGTAGGCAGTGCTCTGTACGTGGGCACAGGAAGGAGAGCAGTCAGGAGAGTGGCGTTTCAGCTGGAGGAGACTGTAAATGCTGAAATTAAGAGGCTGTGTGAGAGTGAATTTCAGAGGGCTCGGCAGTGTGCTGTGGATATAACCCTGGACCCTGATACAGCCCATCCCAAACTGGTTCTGTCGGAAAATAAGAAACAAGTCTTTCATAGCGATATTGCGCTGAGCCTCCCTGACAACCCCGAGAGATTTTACCCTGGCGTTAGCGTTTTGGGAAAGGAGGGTTTCTCCTTTGGCAGGTTCTACTTTGAGGTCCAAGTGAACGGGAAGACAGAGTGGGATATTGGAGTCGGGCTTGAATCCGTCAACAGAAAAGGAGGGAGTTTGTTAAACCCAGAAAAAGGCTACTGGACGCTGGGGATGAGAAAGGACAAGAGCTACTGGGCACTGAGCAGCACTCCAATCCGTGTGCCGCTGGTGGAACAACCCCAGAGAGTCGGCGTGTATGTGGATCAAGAGTTGGGACAGGTCTCTTTTTACAATGCGGACTCAGCTTCTCACATTTACTCCTTCACTGGTTACTCATTCAATGAAAGAATCTTACCTTACTTCAACCCCCGGCGTAATCATGGTGGCATCAACTCTGCCCCTCTCATCATCTTGCCTGTCAAAGTGTAAAATCAGCTTGAATGCTCTGTTTGCCTGAATAAAGTTTTGCTTGCGTAGATGCACCTTGTGTCTTCTTTTCTGGGGCTTTTAGCCCAAAGTGGAAGTTTGAAACAAAGTAGGTGTCTAAAGGCTACATATGCAATATATTGTCTCCAATGATAAAGTGTTTTAAGGGGTGTGTGTGTGTGTGTGTGTGTGTGTATAGATGGCCGTGAAGCTCCAAAGGCGGTCCCTCTCCCCGGTGCTGAGTGCTGTGGTGTGGACGCTGCTTTCCTGTGGCATCCTGCTGGCGTTCTGCTTCCTCTTCTTCACCCTGCGCTTCAGAAACAACAGGTAGTCTGCAAAGTAAAATACATTCAGGATATACATACAAAGAACCACTGACTTGAATGCGTGGACTGATTGTTGCAGTTGTCACCTTCCTCAGAATAGTGAAGATGTCCAGTCCAAACCTGAACATCCTGACTCTTTTTGGAAGTCTCCTCACTTATAGCAGCGGCTTTCTATTTGCCATCGATGACCTCATAGATTCACGAGAAGAACCATCCACAGCTGTGCTACAGGTAAACATCCTCACTGCTTATTTTATTGGGTAAATCCCTGTTTGATAATTATACGGTGCAATTTCTCCTCCAGGCTCGAATGTGGACTCTTTGCATCGGCAGCACTCTGGTGTTTGGCCCCATTTTGGGGAAGACGTGGAGACTGTATAGGGTGTTCACCCAGCGAGTGCCTGACAAGAGAGTGGTAGGCATGCTCTTCAAGCCTTCAGGAGGTCTCGTCCAGACAGAGATAGATAGAGGTTTTCACATTGTTGCTGGTATTTTGTATTGTGTAGAAACAATGCAGGCACAGGTTAAAATGGGTAAAAGGAAGTATTGAAAAATAAAAGTTTTCAATCGAGATGGCAAAAATGAAGCATAGATGTTTTCAGGCTGGGGGATGCACTGATATATAGCTTTTACTGCTGCCTTAGATGTTACATTTTCTGTCATAGCTATGGTCTCACATATTTGTGCACGTGTTTCTTAGCAGAAAAACAATGCACCACTGTTAACATTTGGTATGAAATTGGAGGATTTTCAAATATTTTTTTATCATACATAATTTCCAAGGGTTATTTTTTTTCTATCAATTAAAAAAAATGACATTAAGTAATCACTAACTGAACAAGTAACAAAGATAACATGGAGGCATCTCACAGGGAGTGATTGCATATGAATGAAAAATGGCATATTGATGAAACAAACTTGTTTTTTATATGACCTGTGACTCTGCTCTTTTCTCAGATCATCCGAGACATCCAACTCATGGGCATGGTGGCTTTGTTGATCTTGGTGGACATGCTGGTTCTCACTACCTGGAATCTCACAGACCCCATCAGGTGTTCAAGATCTGTCAGAGCTGTTGTCAAGGTAGAATTTATTGGTGGTTTTGAGAAGCAAGCCAGGTGATTTTGTTTTGTTTAGTCGCATTACACATTACTATGCCAATTATAGCACAGAAAACACAATTGCTTGCCATTTTCTTTGGTTAAGTTTTTGCTGTTGTCAGCTGCACAAGAAAGTGTAATGTTGTGATCACAAAATTATACATTCACTTCAGTCTCCTGTAGTTAATTGTTCACATGTTGGTGAGATTGCCAAATATAATTGGGATAAACTCATTAAGTGCATACGGTTTTCTCTGATGTAGGTGGTGGAGAGAGACATTTCCTACTCTTTGTCTCGGTTGGACTCTTGTTCTTCTGTATACTCAGATCTGTGGGCTATAATTATTGCTATTCAGAAGGTAGAGTAAACTCTGTTTTGTTCCAGTGCAATATTAATATGCCTACTTTGAGATATGATGACATGATTTGACAGTTTACATTTTATTGGATGTCAATTCCAATCACTTAGTGCATCATTTATCGATTAAACTTGTTTTATTTCCTGCTATGACAAGATGTATGTCTGAAATGTTTCACCTTTGAAAATATAATGGATGTTGTCATGCTTGAGTGTAGTTGTTTGAGGCCCTGCAATCAAATAACTTATGTTATAAGTAGACCAAAGACACCAGAGAATCCAACTCTGACACAAGGGATGGACTGTGTCTGTCTTTTTTCTTGTCTTTGTAGGGTTCTCTTCTGCTCTATGGCACTTACCTGGCTGGACTGACAAGTAATGTCAGCCATCCTCCAGTCAACCAGTCTCCCACCATCATAACAGCCGTCACACTGGCCACCCTCTCCTCAGCGGTCGTCATACCTGTGTCCATCTTCCTGCAGGGGTGGCCCAACCTGGTTTACAGCGCTGTGGCTGGAGCCATCTTCATCTGCACACTCGCTACTAACTGCATGCTGTTTGTGCCTCAGGTTAGAGTACACATACAGGATGCATGAAACTGCTGAAGTAAAGATCCCATATCTATTTTTTGATTTGAGCCAAAATTTTTTATTTAGCCTTGGAATACGCCTCTGACATTTCCTAGTTTCTGACAGTGGTCCTTTTGGAGCATCAGTCATGCCAGGCAACTGCAGGATAGCCTGTCTGGAAATCAGCAGCAAATACAGACAGTGATCAGACAGGCAGAGACTAGATAGGCATATGACAGACAGATGAATGATAGATATATGGATGACTTTTGCTGGTGCATTCTATGAGTGACTTTGATGGCCCCACCTCTCTTTTCTATCTGCATCTTATTTTCCATGTCTATCAGTAGAGTGTGACTCACACAGAAGGAGTTTATGAGTCAAAATTATGTAGGCTGTTGCAAGCAGGTTTATGACTCTAGATGTCTGGCACTGGTTTTATGTTATGGTAAAGGAATGCTGTGTCAGTGGAAATGAAGGAAATGCCATAGCAGTAAATAATATGCTCAAACACACCTGGTCAATAGGCCCCATGTAAAATAGTCCTGGTAACATTTGCTATGAGTGTGTGTGTGTATTTCTATAGCTGACAGTTAGTTTAATGATCTCTCATTTGTGCAATGCAGCTGACTCAGTGGCGGCAATTTGAAGAGGACCAGAACAACCCGGGTCAGATGGCCAAGTACTTCAGCAGCCCTAGTAAAAGCCAACCGTCTGTATACAGTCAGGATGAGATCTACTACCTGCTGGGGGAGAATAACTCCATGAAAAAACTCCTTAATGAGGTACAGCATTTGTTTGTCACAATATGATCTGCCATTTTAGGCTCTTGTAGGACATTAAATTATCTGACAGTACAGATTTTCTTTTCTTTTAATTAGTTGTCTCTTTACAACATTGCAACTATTAAGTGGATTGTCAAGTTGTTCATTTTGACTTTAGGTTGAATCCCAATCACTTCTGTGATCTCCTGACTTTTCTACTAGCACCAGCAATGGGTCAAAGTTAGAAATTGTAAACAAATAGCTGCAAACCATTTTCATATTCTCATCAGCAATAGCTGTCCTAGTTAAACTCTGCGTTAAGCACTATTTAGCCAGTGCCAGGGTGCTAACATGCTGAACATGGTAAACATGATACTTGCTTAACATCAGGATGTTAGCGTTGTCTTTGTTATTATGCTGATGCTAGAGTGCAGATCAAAGCGTTGCTGTGACTCAACAGTCTCACAGAGCTTTTAACATGGCTTTAGAGCTGGATTACTTTCAGTTGTGTGTTAATATTAATTTTTCTATATCACAAACATGTCTGGATGAATGCAATGTTCTATTCTTCATGCTTAATTTAGATATAGCTTTACTGCAAGCTATTTTCTTTAAAGGCAGAGCTCTCTTGTCGATACAATTTGCAGAAAAACGCTGTGATCGACAGTCTGCAGGAGCAGGTGAACAACGCCAAGGATAAACTCCTGCGACTCATGTCAGCAAGCCAGCCCTTTGAGGACCAGGACATGGATTCCTCGGCCACCAATCTGAACTCCTCCTCCACTCAGACCACAGAGCTTCAGTCAGATGTCCCCTCTTCTTCTCTACCTCAGAGAGACTTTCATTCTCAGGTCTCACCCTCACACCATACTGCTGCTAGCATTATATCATCTGCTGTTACATCACCTTCAGAGCATCCCACTCTTCAAAGCTCCTCAAACCTCAGTACCTCTTCCTCACATCTTGCTGATGGAAAACAAAAGACTCTAAACAAAGACACAGCTGAGTCCAGAACAGAGGAGAATCCCAACCAGCCTGTGACCCTCCCATCCTCTGGACTACTCAGAACAGCGGAGGAGACTGTTAGCTTTGTCACTTCCCTCCAAAGTCCTAGAAGGGTAAAATCCTTTCAGGTTGAAACCTTTGGCAGTAGCTGTGTAGGATCCCTGCAGGGAGCAAATGCCAGACCGACTGGTTTTGTTAGCAGCGAGCAGTTGCAGGAGATACTACAGGACCTGAGTTTAGATGCAGTCATCGAAAGTGCACTTCGATATCCTGGTCAACCAGCCGGGACAACCGCTAAACTAAAATCTGCAGAGACTTCCACACTCTCTCCTCTCTCCCTGCGGATGCCACACTCTCCCCATCCACCTGCTGTCTTCCGTTACCCCAGCATCTCACCCTACACAATGAGGAAGCGACGGCCACCCTTCAACTCATCTCGAAGAGGTTTGAATCCCCCCTGCATCTACAAAGGCTGTGTGAAGATAAGGGAAAAGTGCAAGCACCAAGATCCAGGCAAGCACCACGATGAGGCGACTGCGGGTGATAATCTCCTCCATGTTGACAACAGCAACCTTGAGCTAGAGGAGAAAGAGGCGGCGGAGGCAAAAAGGAGCGTAATGATTAGCAAACGTCAATGGTGTGTTTCAGGGTTTTGCAAATGTTCAGTATCGCACTGTGCAGAACATGATCACACAGGTCCACCTGATGAGGAAGCGGGAGGTGATATTGAGCAGCACCACAGACACATCAGAGACTCCTGTGGGTACTGGGACTCAGACTCCAGCAGCTCTACAGACTACTGTTACTACCACCGGCCATACTGCGACTCCTGCCTGCAGCGGGACTCGCTCCTGTCCTCCTCCTCAGACTCCTCTGACAGCGAGTACGAAGGCTACGCCGGCCTATACTCCCCACGGCCTGTTGTATTCAAAGAAGACCTCAAACCTACCTTTGTATGAACACACATTCACTGCACTTTACATTCCCACCACCTGAATTGAAGTCCTAAAAACGTTTATGTTTGGTTTAAGTAAAGATAAATTTCACTGCACATCTAAGCTAATCTGTATCTGTTATGTGAGAGAGGGCTGATGGGACGATACTTTTACATTTGTGAAATCTTTTGTAGCTCTAAAGCACACAATGCTGTTTACTTTTTAATATTACATACAACCTAATTTGTACATTTCCGCTGTCAGATGAAAACTCTTACATTCCTAACAAGTCTAACACTGATATTTAGAACAAGACAAAAAAAAAGAAAAAAAAAAAAAAACAAGAAAGAAAAATTAAAGGTGTTCACAGAGCAGTTGAAATTTGCACTAGAATAATTATTATGCAGAGGCTTATATTTATTTTATGTTATGTGTCAATATTTTGTGAACGGAATGACTTTCCATCTTCTGTATCTTCTATGTTGTACATTTTTTTTTATATTTTATTTAAAATTTTGCTAAGCAATTCCATCCATCCATCCATTTCCAAATGACCTGCATTGTCCATAAAATATTCTATATTTGTTGATACATAGTAGAACAGTCTTACGAAACACCGCTCCCTGCCATAAGTGACTTTTATATACCTAATTAGTTTCTCAGTTTTATTTGTCCTCATTCAGCCTACACAGGTCACATGCATCTGGAGATTTGTGTTTGTTAGTATGACAATATGTGTTCGTGCAGGAGAGAGACTTTAAGTAATTACTTTTTTTTCTTTTCAAAAGAGAACAATAACTCCATACACACACACACACACATGTGTATAGGAAAGTGTGTCCAAACTTTTGACTGGTAGTGTGTACATATATACATATATATATATATATATATATATATATATATATATACACACACACACATATATATATATATAAAGAAAATAACAAAATTACTCAGCTCTGTGGTAAACATATCTGAAATCCCTGCCATCCTCCATGTTACAAAGACTTTCTAAAGACAGGTCAGGGACTTTTTATATCTCAGCAACACAGACAAAACAAAACAGTACCTACGCACCCTCTTTTTTGAAATGTCTATTATCTGACTCTCCATTCTCACTGGCAACCTTCCTCCCACTATCTCCTATGTACTTTTTCTTCATTTAATGGGAAAATGTGTGTTTGCCGGGGGAGGTGTTGATATGAAGGCAAAACAGCATCTTGCATTACTTCTGCTCAGATGCCTGTTTTTGAGACATGGCTGTTCTATATTCTGCAAGTAAACCATTGAAGGGTAGCCTGGGAGAAATTCCTTTTGATATGGAGCAGAGCAGATTATAAATAAACCACACAAAAGACTGACTATCAGCATCATTCTGAAGAAGGAAGGAAAGGCTTTCCTTCCAAGGGTAGATAACTGAGATTAAAAGATGGAAAACTGGAGTATTGCTGAATTATGGAATAAAAATAGTTGTCAATCAATCACAGATCTCTTTCATTGCCTAACATAAACCTAAATAATCGTTAATTATGTGCTATGCCATTCCACATTTATTACAAAATGAGAGCTGGATGGAGATTAGATCTGACAAACCTCACTTTAAATGTTTTAAGTCATTGGACAAGCATAAAAGTTTTGTCTGTACTTGTAACTAATGGTTTTATTAATGATTGATTGATTTTAGATTGATTGTTCTTATTAATGATATTTAACTCTTTTAGATAGCTGTATAATTATTATCTACTATTATTATTATTTATGCAAAACAGGAATGCGAGTAAGAGGAAAACAGTGGCATAAACAATAAATAGGGTCGTAAAATAGCCCCTTAATTTGCTTGATAAAAAAATAAAGGGAAAAAAACTGTCTTTTGAAGGATAGAATATATAAGATCTACGGCAGAAATGTACCTAGATAAGAGGTGGTCGTGTTCATTATCTACTATATTATCATGAATTATTACTAATCAGAAGTGATGGAACAGAGACAGGACTGGATTTTGTGACTAACATAGCAACAGTTCTTCATGTCCACCGGCTCACTGTGACAGCTGGCTCCGTTTGAGCTGACAGCCCTGTTTCGTGCCGCCATTGGTCGACGAGGTGATCAATCCTGAGGGCGGCCCCGCCCCTTGTCCCCGTCTCGGCACGGGGAAAAGCCTTTGAAGTCACGAGGGCGGCGCCAAGCAAATTATGCCATGTGGTGCTCAGGAACTGCGCTCCGATTGGACCAGACTCCAGAAGGTTAACACCCATTTCTGAAGGATACCCTCTCCGATTGGCCAAATCGGGCACCCCAGATTCCCCGTCTGCGCGTTCACCGTTTTCCTATTCTCGGTCTGGGCTTACGTCAGTCGCGTGAACCCTCTCTCGCGACAACGGAAGCATCCCTGTAACCCTTTACGGAAGTGGCGTAGCTAAGCAGCGCAGCGACAAAGACAGCGAGCCCGAAACCTATGGGGAAGGAATAAAAAAAGAAATTCGCTATCGTCGCACTCTGAGTCTCAAGACCACCGTTTTTCCGAAGAGCTCGCCGCCCCGGGAGTCTCGATACGGACACCGACGTTTGACGGCGGAGAGGGCGGATTTTGAGGCAGCGCACGGCCGTTGAAGGAGACTGTGGCAGCTGGCAGATTTTCCGTTGGACGGTCTGTAGGCTCGGCTATAGCGAGGGAGCCGCCATGGCAGTCGGATCATTGAGCCTCCACATCGGGATATGAAGAGGAGCTACATGTGTCCCGGATCGTGAAGAAAAACGCCGCATTTACCCGTGATCCGCATCGGATCGGCACCCTTAACGCCTGAACTCGCCTTTCTTCATCTCGGTGAAATTGATTCCGCTTCCAGAGAGAAATCACACTCGGGTTTTAATCGGGGAGCCACAGGGAGAGGCCAGATTCATGACTATTTCAGTCGGAGACGTGTGTTGAAAGGCCCCGCAGAGAGAAAACCTGGAACATAACGAAGAAACGATGCTCTGAATGGACTTCCTGCTGGCAAAGAAAGGGCAATTTATTAGGGCGATAAGAAGTGAAGTGTGAAGGATCGTGGGATAAAGGGGAGGGAGGGGGTCTCGTTCTGCCTGTCCTCCCTGTGAATTACACTCATATTCATTTACTGACATCCTCTTTTGGATGAGAAGGGTCGGAGGATCGATCAGTCCTGCCGTTTAGCAAGTCACAGTCTCCAAGTCGAGAGAGAATCAAAGGGATCATGTCGGGTCGGCCAAGGACCACATCCTTCGCGGAGAGCTGCAAACCAGTGCCGCAGCCCTCGGCGTTCGGCAGCATGAAAGTCAGCAGTAAGTACACCGTCTGCATGCACCGGGCAGGCCCGGCGTGGGCTACAGAGCCTCCCCGCTAAAAATGTGTCAAGCCAGTATGACGTTAGCTCCGGATAGCCTAGCCCTGACATATATCTGTGTCACTGACTGAGATTGGCCGGTGCTGAGTGACACACACACACACACACACACACCACTGCGCTCTGATGCGCCGCCCCGGGGCCGGTCAGCCTGGTCAGGGTTAGCAGGCCGTGCCGGGTAGTGCCGGACCAGAGTAAGGTAGTGTTGGCACCAGCCCAGGTCTCTCTCTCACACACACACACACACAAACGCCAAGGTTTGACTTCTTTATCACAGATCCGGCCTGATTCGTGCACATTTGAATGTGAATCAGCCCACAGTGCGCTATTAGCCCATTACACACAGGCAGCCATATGCGTATTAGGGTTTAAGCGATAGGGCCGGTCTATTACGCAACTGTCAAGGCGGAAGGTGCGCCCATAGTTGAAACTGACGTGATCCAGGAGAGGGCTGGTTCACCGATCCGAGAGTCTGTGGGCCGTGTCGAAATCAGACGTCTCGGCGGCTGGAGGGGGAGTGTGACACCCAATATCCTGCTCATGAGGTGGCATCGCGCAGACTGGCTGCAGAGCCGTGAAGCCATGCGACCGGCCGGGCTTTAACTGGTTCCCAGACACATCTCTTCTTATTTCTGACTTCTGCCCTACCTCTGCTTGACATCCCCATTTATATCAAAATATCTCTCTCCTCAACCTGGAATCGATGTGTGTGTTTCATAGACTGCAGATGTTGCAAGTTAAAATAATCAAGTGTCACTGTTAAAGCTGGATCTCTGATAGGATGAGACTAGACATCATTTAGGTATATATCTACATGTTGTGACACAGATTTGCCTAGATCAGACTGTTCCAGCTTGGTAAAAAGATTTCTTTTTTTTTTTTACTTTAAAAACCACATTATTAATGACTAAGGTCTCTCTTGACTGGAGCCATCTACCTACCAGGTTACACCCTTATCTTGCATGCAGACTCGCATTGGGGTGTGTGTGAGGGGGAAAAAGTGAGGCTGTCAAGGAATGTTGTTGGAGCTTCGGGGCTCTGATGTTATGATGACGATGATGTGTGTTAGTGGGGTGAGGCCTGACTCTGAGGCTCTCTTCTGGGCCTTGGCACTGAAAACCTCTTAGGGCACACACACACACACACACACACACACACACACACACACACACACACACACACACACACACACACACACACACACACACACACACATGCACAAACAGTGCAAAGCACTCCCCACTCCCATCACTAACCCAATACTTCTCTTGCCCCAGATAAGGATGTTGGAGCCTTGGTGTGTTCCTGTCAGAGGGGATTGTTCATGGTTATTGCTGTAAGAGGGTAAATTGCTATTCACTCAAAGAAATGTTGTGCTAGTCAATAAGTTGGCTAAATGTAAGCGCTCCAGGACTCATAGTCTTTGAGCTAATTATTTTGCAGACATAAACTACTGAATTAGCAGGAAATATGAAGCTGACCTTGTGGTCTTAACACTGCATGCGCTGTGCATGCAGACACAACTTTTTTTTCCGAGGTCTTTCAACCTGAAGATATTTTTCTCAGAGACTCATCTCGTAAGTCAGTGCATCATTATCAGTCATTAAAGGCTAAAGCTGAAATTGACCAATTAACTGGGTGGTAAGTAGTCTGATTTCAACAAACAAATGGTGTCTAGTACTGTAGAAAAAAATAGAGTAGTTGCTTGCTCAGTTGTCCCCCATGATAAATTGTCAATACATGAAACACTCAACAGTAATATCTTTAGGAGGCAGAGATGCATATCAAGTGAGACGGTTGTTAAATTTAAGAAATTGGGACTGTTTAAAGGATAAATTGACAAATTTTTAACATAGATTTTACCAACCTTGGTGGATTCTCGTCTATTTCTATCGTTTCATCTTCATGTGGTCTTAAAAGTTAGTGAGAATGCAACCAGTAAAAATCTATCTGAGCTATTTTTAGGCTAGTCACATCTGTGGGATTGCCAAGAAATCACCGGGTTGAGCCACACAAGGACTATAACTGGATATTTTATAGGCCAAAAATAAAAAGTTTGCCTGGTGAGCAGCTCTCGTTGGTTTTCATGATGTGGCGCTGTCAAGTTGTTCAGTCACTCTTAGCACATACCAAGAGTGACATGAATAAGTCACACAATCTGTTCATGATAAGGACCTTGACAAAATACAATTTTTGTTGAAATAATCTGATCAGGATCTATGCTCTAGTGTCGAGCTGGCGAACAGGATTCACAAACTGCTTTGATGCCTGCTGCCCTGCCTGGCACAGATCCCTCAGCTTAAGAATATACAAGTGGATATAATAGAATAGAAGGACATAAAAACTAGATGATGGCTGTGACAGCTGTAAAACTGATATATTGAAATATTGTCTTTTACTGGTCTTAAAGATTAAATTACTCATTGTCACTGACTAAGTGGTAATTTGAAGATATTGTGAGGTTGCTGATTACTTTTATTACTCTATAAGTGGTGAAAGATAACCCCTTATTAAAAATCTTCAGTTTGTTTGTTTTACATGTATAATCCCACTCCTAAAGTAATTACATTTTCTGTTAGTGAAGAGAAAGGAAAACAGGAAATGTGAGGAGTTGGACATATTGGGAAATAATTTAAACCCTTTATCATCAAAATAAATTTCCTATTGAATGTTTTAACTACTAATTATTTCCTCTGCTGCATTGTAAAGTATTGATTACTTTTGTGAAGAAAATGGTGTCCCAGTAACTTAAATGAAAGACAAATTTTCATGTTCTTCTTGCATTTCCTACTTAAATCTAAAAAAAGACTTGTCACTCAGAGGTACATGGTTCACAGTGTCTGTGTGAATAGCTGTACTTTGTACTGGGTTGATGTGACAACATGGTGGTATCTACCTGGACTTTTTGTGTGTGTGTGTGTGTGTGTGTGTGTGTGTGTGTGTGTGTGTGTCAGTTAGTGTTAGCCTGACACACACCTAAAACTCGTGTGTGTGTGTGTCAGTTAGTGTTAGCCTGACACACACCTAAAACTCGTGTGTGTGTGTGTGTGAGTGAGAGAGAATAATTTATAACCTGGAGAGAATACTTGTACTCCTCCTACACAAGCAGACAAAAACACACACACGCATATATGGACATAGATTCACACACCCCCATGAGTACTCCTAGGTTGTGATTTTTGGGGTGAGGCAGCTGGCCAAGAACAATAAGCAGCTTGTTTAGCATTTCAAAGCTGGAGCCCCACCCCCTTCTTTTCTCCACTTTCCTTTCCGTCCCTTTCACACATTTAGCAAGTGATGATGGGAACAAAATGAACTAATTACAGTCTTTGATTCCAAATGAAACAGCGGGGACTTGCAGACAAGAGAGGAACAATCAGAATCGCTGAGGATTTAAAAAAGAGCTGGAGAGACGTGAGCAGATGATCGGTCTCCTCTCAGTCTGGTGGGTGTAGTTGGCGTGGTGAGGAGTGGACAGCTGTGGCTCTGCAGGCTGCACGCCACTCCGAAATGTAAAAATCTACGCAGCCAGATTGTGTCTAGCCAACAACACACCAATACCTTGATGTCTCCGTATTAGTGCTGCTGGGCCGAGCTCACTCTGTCAGCAGTGACATTCCTGTGACAAGATATTTCAGAAATGTACAGAACTATCTACCCATCTGCCCTGCTGTGTGTGCCTGTGTGCACACCTGCGTACATTAGCACTGGCTATTGCTGCTGATAATCTGTTTTGTTTTTGAGGAATTGAGCAATCATGCAATCCACACTCTCCTTGTACCAAAGCCCATTAACAATTCTAATTATAATTTTGACTGAAATGAAGCTGGAAAATACTTTTGAGAGTCATAGTGATCAAAAGGGTCAAAGGTGTTTGTAATATAAAAGTAATTAGCTCTAGTATTTGACCAGAGTCTGTTATATAATTAAACTGTGATAGTTAATAAATTCCGTATACTTCTGGCTGTTTGCCAAATGTCAGGAGGGAATGAACATATGGACACTTTGGCAGGTGCTCAGACTGTGACATTTGCTTACAGTGATGCAACATGAGTGTGAAAAATATACCTCATCTTGAAGTAAATATATGAATAATGTCGCCCCTGCACTTGCTAGTATTTCGCATTTTACCAATGTAAATTCCTACCCTGATGCTAACAATAAAGTGTTTCACCTCGACAAGGTACTCAAGGTTTAAATTACTCGACTTCGGCAAAGAATTATTTTGATAATGCCAGAAAAGAAACGTACGTCTAATCAAGGGAGGAAAATGTCCTGTTTTATGTTCTCTTGGTTACCAATGGAAAGTGGCAATTATTGGAGTAAAAATTTTAGAATATCTGACTGAGAAGATATGTTGACACAATTTCCTAAATGCATGTCCGAATGTTCTTCTAGTCTTGAGGTTGATTTGTGATGTAAAAGATTTATAGGGTCAGTATGTCAGTAAGGTTGCAAAATAATTATAAATAGTTTGAAAGTCTGTTATTATACAGTGCATGGCCCTGTGTAAACCAATAAAACATTTTCTTCTTATGAATTTCAAGTTTTTGAATGTGTAGAAAAGATTTCAAGGTGTAAAAATAATGTCTAAATTGAATGAACTCGGTTTCAGACATAAAAGAAGAAAACACTTCTGTGAATGTTTGACTACAGATTCAAAGCAAAGCAGTGTTCCCACACTGTGAAGTCTGCCACCACTTCAGAAAAATCTAGGGTCAGAATGACAATCATTCTTATTAACGTGACATAGTGATCAGTGAACTAGTTGATTATAGTTGTAGATTTAACATTTGTCTCCATAAATTGGAAGCAAATGTTTGTTCTTTTTTTAGGGCTGAAACCAACAATTATTCTCTT
The DNA here is from genome assembly GCF_900963305.1 of Echeneis naucrates. Classification (NCBI taxonomy): domain Eukaryota; kingdom Metazoa; phylum Chordata; class Actinopteri; order Carangiformes; family Echeneidae; genus Echeneis; species Echeneis naucrates. The sequence goes on from NC_042531.1 coordinate 10,290,695, forward strand.
CATTGATTAAATTTCTATGCAGACCCATTTTCTTGATTAGTCTTTCGCGCAATTAAATGTCAATAGTTGTTAAAATATCGCATCTCATGCCCAGAAGGTCTTTATTAATATCATCTCATGCCTTCCTTTGTCATAACTACAGTATGAAACCCACAGGTATTACATGGGGCAAACCGGAAAATCAAATCCAATTAATCCAGTTGAAAGCCAATTTTATTTTTATTGGCCAATAAATCAGTCAGCTAATAGTTACAATTCAAAATCTGTGTACTCTGAGTTAGCTCATCTTGCTTGATGTAATACAGGATCAGTGGAGCTCATTTTGTACTGTAACAGTTTGGTATCAAAAAACTTGGAAGTATACCCAAGCCCATATGTGTGCTGTAACCGTTCAACAGTAGTGTTGTTTTGGCCCTGCTGTGTGCACACATTAGTTCTATGCAGTTGTTGCCTGAACCAGCTTGGTGACCTGAATTAAATATTGATGCATCTGCCTAAAAGTTCCAGCAGCTGTCTCGATTCTCCCTTTATAGCTGGGGAAATTTGTTAAGATAGTTATAATATTTAGGTAGGCTGATTGACAAAGTAACCATGGCAATGTGGCATGCATGTGTTGCAGGATTGGTACACTTTCGGGATAATTCGTTTTGATGGAAATTTCATTTCCTATGCGAGGTGAAGATAATCCTTCACTCGTTGCTGGTCGTGATTGCGACAATTCTGTCTGCATGAAGATTGACCGATTATGAAAAAAATTTTTCAGCTTTAGCAGATTAGTGTGTGAAGGGTCATGCTTCATACACACTTCCAGTCACTTACAGTGCAAAAAAAAAAAAGAAGAAAAGCAATTTCTGATTACTTGGCTGTTCCTTATTTGCACCATAGTGAGATCTCACTGTGAACTCTCTCTCTGTGTGTGTGTGGGTGTGCACAGACTTTTCTCACGCTTTGAGGAAGTGCAGAGGCGTCATCGAAATGGCCCTGCTGGAATATGTATCCTCGGTTTCTCTTGTAGACTCTGTCCTGGAGAGCGAAGTCCCGTTGGTGTCTGAAATCCTTCCTGTTTTTCCCCCCCTTCCTTCCCTTTTCTCAATATATAGACTTTAAATCGCAGACATCATATGGGTGTCTTTAATGATTTGACTATTCACCAGTTTTTCACCAGTCACGCAGAACACAAACAACCAGGAACAAACACATCAACATAATGATTATTTTATGTCTGAGTTGGACACTGAAAGGGGTTTATTTTACTTTTCCCCATGTGAGAGTTTGTATGTCGACAGAGGCACTCATTGTGTCAGAATCAATAAGCCCAGCCAGTGAGTATGAAAAGGGATCAGGCGTCTGAGTTTACTGGCTTACTCTGTAGTTTTAAAATAATTCAAGTCATGCAGGGTCACACGAAGACAAACCTTCATAGGCTGGTAGTTTGCCAGAAGTTGGCACGAGGTGGTTACTTCCACCTCGTATGGAAAAGACCTTTTGGCCTGCCAGTGTTTGTGTGGAAATGGTCTGCTGCTGCAGTATGCTGCATGACATGTCAATTGAATAACACCATGACACGGTTATTAAGCAGCACTAATCCACTATTGAGCATGATTTTGTCCCCACTAAGAGCTGCTGACTAATGTCTGTTTCAGCGGCTCACCTAAAATTAGACAGCTCTAGTAGGGATATTTTGATTGCGGTTTTTTTCCTGTTAGATTATTTTCCGGCTGCAGTTATTGTGAATGAGACATTTGCTAACAATATGACTCTATCTTCCTAGTAGAGCTGTCGATTTAGAGAGGATACAGGTGTTTTAGTGAGGCCTTTATCTGAACGTCTAGAGACAGTGTGTATCAATGCAGCCACGTTGTTGCGTAAATGTCGTTAAACTGCCAGCTAATGTGAACTTCAGCCTTTGACACCACTACAGATTGTCGGTGTGCATGAGTCGTTTGGGTGGAGGCATTGTGTGAGGCAGAAGAAGAGAACCCACTTAAACAGGAAAAAGCCTCCATGTCGTGATCTCAGGGGAGTGGAGCCAGCTCCTGACTGAGTGGAGAGGAACGCATAAAGAGAAGACGGGGCGGGGGCATACGAACAGAAATTCCCATCTATGGTGCATTAGCATTCTAAACATGCAGAGTCTTATTAGCTTATGACTTCTGACTGATAACAATTACATTAATGTCTATATGGTTGGTGAATTTAGAAATCTAGGCAGACTATATGCAGATGCTAATTCATCTTGATTCATTGATTTGGGTAAAAGCACAGATGATCTATTGTGTCAAAGAATAAGTGCAACGAGTGTTTCTATATCTACATCTGTTAAGATTAAAGATGAACAAATAAGCTTTATTTACTTTGAAATGTCTTTAATTCTCGTTTGTTTTCTATTTGTGAAAGCTGGCCACGATTTCCAACAGTTGAAGTCTTTGTGTTGTGTTTATAGGGACATTTATTATCTTGGATTCCCTGCTTCATCTTAGCCATTATTCACTGTAGTCTGTTGGGAGAAGATCAACAGCTGTTGACCTGTAGAAAGTACAACTTGAGCCAATGTATCTAAAACGCCCTGATCTGTTCTGTTTCCAGCAGACATTAAAATCTGAAAAATCAGCTTTATAAACAAGGCAGCTGCCTTCAGTGTTCCAAATTTGCGGTGGTGACAAGCAGGACCAATTTTGTAAATGTGCTAAATTGCTACTATTGTCTGACTATCTGCTTTTTCTGTCTTTCTATTTTCAGGGGACAAAGATGGAAGCAAAGTAACAACAGTTGTGGCCACTCCAGGCCAAGGCCCTGACCGGCCACAGGAGGTGAGCTACACGGACACCAAGGTTATCGGCAATGGCTCATTTGGGGTTGTCTACCAGGCCAAACTCTGCGACTCTGGAGAGCTGGTGGCGATCAAGAAGGTCCTGCAAGACAAGAGGTTTAAGGTAGAAAAAAAATGCACCCAAAAATGTATATCTCTCTGTTTACTCAACCTTCTCACTCGTCAATAAGAAAAGAATTGGCATGGCTCAATGATGACAATGCATGCAAACTCTCTTTATCACTTTTCTCCAGGCTGTCATTTCACCTCTTCTTGACCAGCATAACCAAACTGGCGATATGTTGCTTTAATTCGTGTGACTGAATAACTGTGTTAGAGATGTGAATGATCTGTCACATGCACAGTTGTATCAAAACTATCATCACCCCTTTGTGTATATTTTCATCGATAAAGAAACACAGGAGGTGTGTGTATGTGTTGCAGTAGTGGTCTCATCTCCCACCAACAAACTTGAAGCCATTAACCCAACTGGCAACTGAGCTAAAGCCTCAACTGTCAGGTTTTAGCTTAGTTGCCACCGGGGAAATGTCATATTTCCTTCCAAGCAAAGTGCTGCTGGAGTTCTCCTCCTGTGCTTTGAATAGATTGGCAGTTAATAGATACACTGACTGACAGCTCGTTGTTGGGGCTCGACTGGAGCAGCTTTGTTTCAGCTGCCTTGGTCAGGGGGGCCTCTGTGCCCCTGCTGCTTTTCCATAGCTCACTGATAAAAGAGCTGGGACTGCCCAGCCTGCACAACAGCTGTTTAGATTCTCATTAATTTTTCTCAGCTTAGGAGTTTGCCGTTGACCAGCATCATTGGGTCCAGGTGAAATTGCATATATGTATTCTTGAATCTGGACCAGTGTCAAAATTACACCAGATATTTTGGACATGTAAACCACATTTATAGGATGCACTTTAAACGAATGCAGCAAGTCCTTCCCTTATGAAGGTAATATTAAGGAGCTTAGCCTTCCTTAATTTATATAAATGGAGTGGGCAATTATTAGTAACATGACTCAAAATTCGAAAATACAGAGTCCAAAACATGTTGAATCAACTCAACTCAATGCCTCCATTAAACAGTTTCTACACAACTTAACTTGCTTTTTATTATGTTGGCATATGCGAAGGCGATTGTATTAAAAAGCAATAGTTTAGGAACAGTGACAATCACAAAGAAGCAGATACCTGTTGAGGATTGAAAACTGTGTCCCATTTCTTTCTGGAAGCTTTCAAGGAATCACCTGCTATCGCGAAAAAAAAAAAAAAATCCAGGGTTACACTCATCTACTGTTTGCTCTCTATACATCAGATTGCTCAGAACTAATGTCACACATGCTGTGGCTTTACCAGAACAAAGCTCTCACACACACACAGCAGTGCACAGTCCACATGATGCAATACAGTGTGTGACTATAATGTTTTCCACGTGTGCAACCTTTACACAGGATTTCAGCTCAGTTAAGCATTGTGTCATTATAATAGCATAGAAGGTACGTCTGTTAAGAGGCTCGTCCAATACTGTGGGATGAAGAATCTCATCCTTCTCTCTGTGAAAACGACCACTTAGTAAATCAAAAAGTAACACTGCTTGAGATGATGAGGACAGTGATTCCAGGAGTAGCTTTATCTTACTGAAGTTTGGTCATGTGTTTGCTTGAGGGCCTTTTTTTTTTTTTTTTTGTGAGCTGCGACTGGCTGGCCAAGCCAACCGGTTCAGCTAAATGCTTCTGCCGCTCACTGCTCCGGGCTCAACCTTTCTGAGGTTCAGCACAGTTTTTCACAGGGTGCTTTGTCTTCACTACCTGAAATGAGACAAACTAAATGATGTCAGGTACAGGCCGGGGGTTTACCATCTGTCACAAAATACAGTGTTAGTTAGGGAACACACACATACCCTTGTCTGTCTTGTCAGGAGCCTCACTGACATAATTCACTGATTAGCTCCCGAGCCTTAAACCTCACTATAATCCCATATAAAACTAAAACCAGGTTAAATTAAACTCAAATATCCCTGCAATGATGGTTGTCAACACACATATATGTCAACATATATATACACAAACAAACACCGTCTACATTATACGCACGCACAGAAACACATACTGTGATACTGCATGCTGGCCATAATGAAGTCATATCCTGCTCTTCCTGGTAGCCCTTGGTTGTGTTGTGATTAGCACATGCTAGCAGGTGGTTTGTTTAAACAGCTCGGTGACCAGCTGAAGATCACACACTGTTTTCTTCTTGTAGTGCTCAGTTTCCTCTTTAAAGCAGACTCTACCTCAGCAGCTCTCTGTGTGTCTCCGACAGGCTGGGCCCGTCCTTCCTTGTGAACAGCTTGTTATGAAAAATGAGGCAATGGGAGCTAAGACACCTCACATGACTGCCAAACTAGCCATCAAGCACGTGTACCCCATTACACACAAGCACATTAGCAGACACCTGCGTTCTACTGTTAAAACAATTCTTATTCTTCTGCTTCAAAAGCCTTTTTCCCTCCACATTTCTGTTTCTTCCTGTCTGATTGGGTGCTCATCTGTGAGGTGAGCCAGTGTGCGCAGAGCCGATCTCATCCAACGTGGTTGAAACACACACACTAACTAACTCACTCGGTCAGACATGGTAATCATGTGAATAGGCTCTGTGTTAGGATGAGCCTGATGAATGTGTGACACAATCTTGGTGGGCTTACAGTCTGCTCTCGGTGCATTCTGGGATGGATCCCTCTCGTCTCCCATCAGAGGGATCACATATCAGCCCATTGGAAAAATGAATGCATGGATTAGAAACCAACACTCACTCTCTCTCTCATACACTGACAGAAGATGCCTGGTGGCGGCTTATCTTACACAATTCTGTGTTTTTTCTTTATTTTTCTTTTTATCAACAGAAACAAACAAAACAACCAACTGATTTATTTCCCCTGTGATATAGACCTCCATTGGAAATGCTAATGAATATTGTCAGTGTAGTTTATTTTGAGTACAGAGTTCCACTGCTGTAAATGCTTACAGGCGATCTAAGTATGTAAGAAGACGCAGCTGAATATAGTTCCCAATAAATGCAACCTTTAATACTGACGACAGCACCCAACTCTTTTGTCAATTTGTTTGGTGAGTGGACGTTTATTCGTCTGGTGGTCTTGATCAGCAGAATTAGGCGCTCAGGTGTAGCACCTCTAACTCATTCATTATCTCTCTCCGTCTCTCCATCTGTCTCCTTCTGTTTCTGTGGTTCTGCTGACACACTGGAGGATGACAGGTCAGCAGGAATGACTGCAGTATAACTGGAGCTGGGCAGGGCTTTACTGAACAGCCTGTCTCGCTCCTCCTCCATATGGTACAACCTTTCTCACACATAACAACAGGCGCACACAGATACACACAGAATGAAACACTATCTCCAACACTACCTCCAAGCCACCACAAGAAGCTGAGGGCGTTGCCTGCAGTGCACCGTGGTTTGATGGTTGATCTGTGACCCCTGTACCATGATGTCACTTTCTGATGTGGGGGTTGTGAATGTTATGTGTGTTGTGTGAAAAATCAGGGGGAGGATGGTGGGGGCCGATATGCGTTGGCCTGTAAGTGAATTAAGCTGCAGGAAAGTGGGGTGGGGGGATTTTCTGCTCTGCTGCTGCTGCTGCTGCTGCTGCTGCTAGATGGTGATGGTCTTTAGTGGACAGACTGCTCACTCCTTTCTGTTAAAAATGAATGACAGTGGCAGAAAAGTGTGGAAAGAAAGCAGCATACCTGACCAACATAATGAGGGATCACATTAGACACTTATCAGTAAGTCAGCTGACATCACAGACGGCTGCTCACTGTTTTCACACCCACATTCAGTCAGGTACTCAGTTTTTGAATCAGTCATAGCTACAATTAAAAAAAAAATAGAACTGTTTGCCACTTTAATATTTATATCGTCATGGTTTTTATGATGTGGAATGTTTTAGCAGTTTTATAGACTTGACTGCCTCTGTTCACCAAAGCCTCATCATTTAATCTGCTGTCTTTTTCTTTGATTTATTGTCTCCAATTACAAAGGCCAGATAATGGAGAAAAATGACCATCACAATTTCCCAATGTCCATGGAAATGTCTTCTTTCAGTACAAAATGTACTAAAAATATTACTAGTGAGTTTACTATTGCACAAGACAAAGAAAGTCTTAACAATTTATAAATACAAACAAGGCAATATTTGAAATTTTTTCGTAAAATGTAATCTGAGAAAGTTCTAAATGACTGATTTCATAAAATTATTAATAATAATGAAAAAGAAATGAAACCGTTGACTGCTTGTCTGACCCTAAACAAAAGATTGATCACTGTCGCAGTCAGTATCAGTGCTTGAGCTTTGTATTCTGCTTTAATATTCTGTAGTATTAATCGGAAAAATGTCCAAAATGCAACAGACGGGACCTGCAGACAAATTCAACAGACAGTGGGTCAGTTACAGTAACAGTTTGAACAATGAGCCTGGTCTTCTTTGGCTGTTATTCAGTGTGTTGTTTTCACTGAGTTTAGGTAGCTCATAAGGTAGTCTATTTAAATCAAGGTCCCCATGCAAACCAGTTCAGGGCTGAACTGTGTGCTATTGTCTGCTCCAAAAGTAAAGCTTATGTTCATACTGGATGTTGACAGCAGGTCATCACCATCTCTGTGCTCCACTAATTAATTGCACATCCTACAACCTTTCCTTTCCTGGAAATCTATAGCTGACGTTGTTTAGGTTTAACATTTGTATGGCAGCTTATTAGTTTGCAAAGCTTCTCCACACTACACCTGTTTGCTTGACAGCCGGCTAGCTCAGTATTCAGCCTTCCAACCAGGGAATCATTCACTGAGAAATTTTACGTGTGAGTCATTTTGTTTGTTGAAATATATGCACCTTATTTTTTTTTTCAATGTGAGTAGGCTTTAAGCTGATTACATTCTGGTTGTGTTCCTTATTTATATTCCAGGTTGTATGGATGTAAACACTTCAATGTAGAAAACATTGAGCAAAAATTCTCTCCCCAAAAAAGAAAAGTTATGTTGGGTTGCTTATTATGCCAAATAGTTATTTCCATTTATGCAAATGTAAGGGGAAAAACAAGCTCATATCCTGACTAAAACCTGGGTGCCTGTAATAAATTTCATACTCACAATATTAATATGCACTCACTGCACTCAATATGGTTGCTATGTGCTGTTATTGTCAAGATACAAAATCCCCTACCATTCCTTCCAAATTGTATATGACTGCCTCATTACTGACATAGATCTCTGTATTGCGCTTTCTTTCTGACCATCTTATATACAGTCTCAACAAAAATGACATCCACATTCTCCAAATGTTACAGAAGCACTTTAGATCAAGTCAACACAAAGGGCTGTGATACAGAAGGAGAGTGAAAGGGGGAGAAAATATGAACTATAATGGAGCTGTTTATGTAATGCTTGAAGTCCTGCCCACCCTTGAGGAAGTCCATATGCACAATCATTTTCTGCATGGATACACTGTATATGAATATAAATGGAGTGCTCTATCAGGTTTCAGTGCTTGCATTTTATTCTAGCCCTCTGAAGGCCTGTGAATCCTCACACTACAGAACCAAGATTTATTGCACCATTTTTTTCCCCAACACATCTTTGAAGGTTCTCATTCATCCAGGTCATAGTTATCCAAAGAGACTTGTATCAAGAGCGACTGGACTTGTTTCTATATCACTTCTCATCCAAGGGGCTTCCCCAGTAACACCGCAAAACTAAGGAAAGGCAGACAAGAAAATTTCTAAACTTACACCGGCAAACCATCAACATTTGCCAAGCAGACATGAGCCAAAACTCAGAACATTCCACACAAAATTAAACACAGAACTGGTGGGTCAAGAATTTGTCAGACAAAGTATTTACCCAATCTGGTAAGGATGTCAAAGCCAAAGGACTGAACTTTGCCATGACACCAAAACAAATACCTTTGGTTCATCTTGAAACCTCACCACACAAGAAAAAAAAGCTGTGACAGCCCAGAGTAAGGATGAAAACATCACTATCCTCCAAGCAGAGTTGCAGAGTTGTCCTCAACACCGAGGACTACCATGCCAAAATCATGTCATTACTCAGCAATACTAAAACTTATGAACTGCTGAGATGTGATCCAATGAGTGGCTGCAAGAGGAAGATAATGGAATGTCTACAGAAAGGCTGAACCATTAACTATACTTTACCTCCATCTGTACTTACAAGACAACATTCCTTGCATATATGAGCTCTCGAAGATCCATAAAGGCCTATTATGAGCAGCATAAACCCGGTCGTTTACAATATTGCCAAGCATGTAGCCAACATTTTGACCCCTGTAGTGGGCAAAACACCTCATCATAGGCAAAATTCCATCAACTCGGAGAACAAGGTTCAAGGCATGAAATTGGGAATGAATGAAACTATAGGTATGGGTTAGGTAACCTACAACAAGACATCTTTATTCAGTTGCATCCCAACCATAGAGGCTTTGGAAACTGCAAGGCAACGTTTTCTAGGTGACAACACCATAGGACCAACCTTAAGCCAGACCAGATTTGTCAACTACTTGACCTTTGCCTGAACATGACATATTTCCAGTTCAGGGGTTAGTTCTACAGTCAAAAACACTGCTGTGCCATGGACTCACCAGTATCACCCATTGAGGCGAATCTATACATGGAAGAGGTAGAACGCAGGGCCCTGACCTCCTTCACAGGAACACCTCTGAGCCACTGGTTCAGATATGTGGATGACACATGGGTCAAAATCAGATCAGATCAGAACACATCAACTCGGTGGAGAAGAACATTCAGTTCACAAGGGATGAATTATGTTCTGGGGTCTCTGAGAAACTCAGGGGATTTTTTAACAAACATCACATTCCAGTTCATTTCAAACCCAACAACACACTCCAACAGAAACTAGTTCATCCCAAAGGTGCTGTACCACACAACCAAAAAAGCAATCTGGTGTATGCCGTCTGATCCAATGAGGACTGCCTATCTCACCACCTATCTCCCACTTCCCATGCTGTCCTTTCAGCTGTTCCCAGGAGACTCAAAAGCTTAGCCTGCAAAAACAAGTCTTCCATGAATGGGTCGAACGACACTCAGTCAAAATGAACATCTCCAGCGTTGGTCTTTCCTCTGGGGCTATATATCTGAGTTTCATCACCAGCCAGTAAGACTAACTTTGCCTAGTCAGAAGGCAGGAACTGAGGAAGCCCCTTGGATCAGAGGCAAAACATCTCCAAGGATATAGAACCAATTACAGTTGCTCTTGACTCAATTCTCTTAGGATTTTTTTTCCCCAACTAATTTATCTCACATTTATATCTCAGTAACTGGCATTGCTGTTTGTCTTTGTTGCAAACTCTTTTCCTTCCCTGTAGCTCCCAGTGCTGTCAATGGGAACAGACATGTCACCAGTATATGCTTGTGCCATCATGTTTTGTCCCATGAGATCCAGCAGTCCATGAGTGATTAAATGTTCATTTCTCTACATATAATTGCATTAACATTCTTTTTTGACTGGCACATCCAGTCATGATATGCAATGAACTTGAGCTTCTCACAGCAACAAGATGAATGTTTGCAAATTAATATCAAGTGTGTGATTTGTAATTAGATGCAGCAGTTTAAATGCCTGAAGCTTGAACACAATTTGTCCTTTCATGTGTTTGTTTGTTCAGAACCGTGAGCTGCAAATCATGAGAAAGTTGGACCACTGCAACATAGTCCGCCTTCGCTATTTCTTCTACTCCAGTGGAGACAAGGTCAGTTGTTCATCTTGATTTAACAAACATGAGGAAATATTAGAATTTTTTCCATTTGCCCTTTGTTGTGCATGAAATTTTCAGCTTTATTTAGTATATTACATTTACTGTTTCACAATGTGAGCTGGTCAGCTGTGCCACCTCCCAACATGTTTGTGGGCCCTCCTGGTCATTTGGTCGGTTTGTGACAGGGAAGTCCCTCATTTTGTCTTTCTGTCTGTCTCGGAGGTCCCCTAGAGTCTACAAGGCTGGGTGTCACTCAGCTCGCTGACAAACAGGCACACATGCAGCTGGGACTATAGCCATGACACGGCAGTCAGGAATGCTTCCCTGTTGCACACCTACTGAGGCCAAGGAAGGCTGTAGGGGATTATAGGGGAGAGGTGACAGTGAGGGACGGGTCTGAGGAGAGGTGGGTAGGGGGAATTTATTTTCCAGACTAGTGGGTGTCAGTTAATTATAGACTCGCTCGAGCCCTCCCATCCATGCCTGAAACTCCACCCCATTTGCATCATGCCATGCCCAGTTCATTCTTGGTACTCTGACACACAGGCGGCACTGTGAATGACCCCACTACCTCCCAATTTGCCTGTAGAGGCACAAGATCCTGTCATTGTGATAATCCACAACTTTCGTGTATATTCCCAGTTAATTCCACCTTTACACCCTTTGAATCCCCCCTTCTGTGTCCCCTTTCATGTATCAATTTCTTCTCCCTCCTTTTCCCCTCACCGTATGACTGCAGGCTATTTATGGAGACTGGCACCATGTTGTTGGTATGGGGATTTACCACCTGTAGAGCTCAGAGAGAGGAAATGTGAAGTGTGGGGGAGTTAGAGAAGTACACAAAAGGTAATGTCACCTGGAGAGAGAGGTTGGTTAATTGGTCAGAAGGTTGCAGACAGGTTGATAGATACATGACAGCTGTGTAATAAACGAAGGACAGGGTGACTAAGAGGTCAGGTCAGGTGTGTATGGGTGCTGTGTGCTGATGTGCTAAGCTCTGAGACAGGCCAGGACTACCGCAACTGTAGCTATCTGCATGTGCACTGGTAGTCTTATATAACTTCTGGCATGTGGTGTGCTTGACACACACAGTGTGCTTTTGCTTTTACCCTTTAACCACTTGTATAATATTGTTCAAACAGAAGGCCACTGGTCCAAACAGCGTAGGCAGGTCAGCAAATAGCATTTTGACTTTTACCTCTTCAAAACATGCCGTTGCATTGTTGCATGTAAGAAAGTCAGCTGCCTTTTACTTTCTCCAAATCACATCTGTGGGCACAAATGCATGCACAACTGCTTTCAGCTGGATTCTCTGATTCATGAGTGTACAAATGTTATATCAAACAACATGTTTAATGTACTAGTCATTCTACGTTCAAGTTTTTTAAGTGTCATGGCGTTTGTTTCATAATCATTAAATGCAGTCCATACAGTGGTTAGACCTGTTGCCTCACAGCAGGAAGGTTTTATGTTGGCACCCGGGCCTGGGGCCTTTCTGTATGGAGTTTGTATGTTCTTCCTGTGCCTGTGCTGGTTTCCTTGGGGTCTCCAGCTTCCTTCCTTCCTTTAGCTCATTTTAGGGCTCTACATTGTCCATAGACTTTAGTGTGACTGGTTTGTCTCTTTATGTCAGCCCTGATAGAATGGCAACCTGTCTACAGTGTACCCCACTTTTGCTGTGTGTCAACTGGTGTTGCTCCAGCTCCCTCACAATGGATAAGCTGTATAGATAATGGATGGATGGACAACCAATGGAGGCATAAAAGGATAAACTGGGAAACATGTTGGACTTAGTCATCTTTCCGTTTTCCCTCCTGTGCAGTCTGGCCCTAACATACCACACTGATTGATTAGATCCAACTTTATTTAGGAATATGCCTTTCTGGTGATTGCTTGGTGGTCATGTTCTAATTATATATGAGAATTATTATCAATTTGCAATAATGCTATTGCTGAAAATAAAACTGAAATGATAAGGGTCAGTCATTTTTGGAGCTTGAATTCCTGTCTCACAATCTGTGTATATTCAATCATCTTCTGCTTTCATGGGCCATATTTTTTAATCAAAATGTTGAAGCAGAATCTGAAGGCAGATTGTAGCCCTGATTTTAGCAGGCTCTCTGACCAGTGTAAAGGCACTTGGTCTTGAACCCTGTGCACATGCACACACATGCTGATGTTAATGGATGGGGTGTGGTCGAACAGCATTGCTTCAGGCTGCCGCTTGATTTTCCAAGAAACAGTGAGAGACAAGTGAGGGTATATTTAAAAGCCTGACATGTAACTAGCTGTGGCCTGTGATCATATTTATAAACTTAGACGTAGATGCATGGTCTGATGTTGAGGTGGTCTTCATTAGTGTGTGTCAAAATAGCTGTACACCCCCCTACTTCTGTCCCTCCTTGATTTCACAGATTCAGTGGTACCAAGTGCTGTCATCATATGGATTTACATGCTCCATATCAAGTAGAAACTTGTGTGATTTTCAACATATCCTCAACAAGGATCACATGACCAGGATGTGCAGAGACGTGCTGATATTGAGACTCTATTACACACTGCACAGACGCCATCAATCCACTTGTTTTACACAACATAGTATGGTGATTGTTGTTAATAGATAGCTGAGCCAGTTGTTCATGTGCAAGTGATTGTCCCACTAAATTAGAGGCTGAATTATTTAGCCAGGAGTGAGCAAGGAGCCAATCAGAGCCCCGGCTGGCTAACCATCTGGGAACAAGCCAAGGAAGTGGCTTTTTAGTGAGGCAGGAAGTGAGTCATCACTGTTGCTAGGCTAAATATAGCTTTGGTGGCGCTAGCAGAAGGCGTAGCAGGCTCTGGAGCCGTCACTAACATCATCAATGGGAGTGCAGCTGGTGAAGGAGAAATGGCTGCACACACTGACACACACACACACACATGACTACAGAAAGAGAGACACAGTGAAGAAGTATTGTGGGGGGGTTGGTGGTAAAGGCGTTAATTGCTTGGATACTGTTTGGAAAATGCTGTTTTTTGTTGCCAGGATCTGCTGTCTTATGTATCTTTGAGACCTCCTGCCTCTTTTTCATATGTGTCTAGTTGTCTGAGGGTGCGCGGGAGAAAATAGTCTCTACAAAGCACTGCATTGAGCTGACAGAAGTCCATCACACAATCTGTCTCTGAGCTCTTCTCAGGTCCAGCTCTCTCATCATGCTCTGCAGACCTGCAGGGAGCTGGCCCTGTTTACCCTAATCCTACCCCCCCAGCTGCATATTGGGCCGATTGTTAACACCACTAACAGGTGGAGGAAAGGAGGCAAAAAGGGTACACACACAAACTCATTGCAGACCAAATTGAAAGCAAAGGGAGAGGAACAGCAGAGAATTACTTAATTAATTTAATTTACAAGCCTGAATCTTTATCCTGGGGCTATATGTCTCACAGGTGTGTGTTTGTTGGTCAGACATTGGTCAACAACACTGGACAATTACACAATTATATACAGTACAAGGTGTTCAATGGCCACTTGTTCAATCCAGCTCTTACAAGATTTAGTGTCTATTAAACTCATTATGTTCCATATATGTTTCCTGAAAGCCAGAATAACTCTAAACTTAACAGTGCGGGGCTGCTATAACTATGTGTAATGGGGCAAAACTTTCCTTTGGGCAACAGTCACCACTTCAGCTGGTTATACCAGATGTACTTGATGTGTGGTATGTAGAAAAGTGCAGTTTAACATGGGATTGCACCCAGACAGAACATGTGCCCATGAGATGTTGGTTTTTTTTGTTGTTGTTGTTGTTTAGTTTTTTTTTTAAAGCTCCAATAAAGTTCTTGCAGGTGGGCTTTTACAATACATGGATCATCTGTGTTGGCAGTGAGAGCAGCAAATGCCATTTCGTCAGTTCCATTGCAACACAAATGGTGTTTTTATGTATATTTTTCTTATTGTCAACAAATCACCAGAAAATTACAAAGCAATCAGTGACTCTATTCGAAGAACATGTATTTCCTGTGTAGCCAAACTCATTGCTTTGTGTTATTAAGTGCTATTTTTGTCCCAGAGCTTGTAAAAAGGCATGAATGACCCACACCATTACACTAACTGACATATTCATTCATTATGACCAACACTGGAGTGATAGTTTATTTTGGGTCAGTCTCGCATACATCTTCCTGCTGCTATAAATACTGAATAGAGAACCATCAGTGATTTCAACATAGAAGGTCACAGACAAAGTAGGGGATGGGGTGGGGGGGGCGGGTACAGAGGGACTGGTGATTGAAAATGGATAAAAACTGAAGTGAGCATAGACTGGGCCTGTTCAAGTGTTTGGCCCTTCACCCAACCCTTAAGCGCTGCTGTTCTTCCTTCAAACAGCCTATCAGCAAACAGCAGGCGAGCTGTGAATGCACAAATGTGTGAGTGTTTGAGAAAATACGTTAAGGTGCCTTGTATCTAAAGATATTCCCAAATATTTTTATTGTGTAACAATGCGAGCTATGACTGTAATTTGCGGTCGTGACTCGCATTGCTTCAACAATGGTTTGTTCAAAGAAACACCCAATGACTCAGTACCCTCATAATCAAAGGAAAGAGGAAGTTCTACGATATTTGGGTGGAGAAGCCTCACATACAGCATCCTTTCAGGGTCAGTGTGCTCCAGAGTAGAGTGTGCTTGACCCCGCCCCACCACGCCGGCCTCATCCAACCAGGAAGTGAGGAAATGATATCATTGTCTACTGCCGCTGTTGGAACACAGGCCATTATGACGCACGCTTGCATGTTTCCTGACCTTGTGGGGAAGAGTCTTGTACAATGGATCCCCAGTCGGATGGTGGAAAAGAACGCAACAGGGGTAAATCCCACAGTGACAGACTGAAATGATCTGCTTGAAAAGCGCCTCTTTCATCAGAGGAAAATACTTGACAGCTAAAAAGAGAATTTGTAGACCAGAGGCAGAGAGGAGGGGGGAGGAGGAGAAAACATTTTCCAAAATAATAAAGTGACTTAACAGTTAGCTGACATGTGCATACTTATTAATATGATTCCGATTTGACTTATTTTTATTGTTGAGTGTTAAAGGTGTTTTGATTGATTTGACTTTGCTAAAATTCTAATATTGTACACTATTTTTCTGATTTGTGTTTGTTCATGTGTTACGTCTGTTTTTGTGTTTCTGCTTCTTTTCAACAGAAAGATGAAGTGTATCTAAATCTGGTCCTGGACTACGTTCCTGAGACCGTCTACAGAGTGGCCAGACACTACAGCCGAGCCAAACAGACCCTGCCCATGGTTTATGTCAAGGTATATGTGTAATGCTGACTCTATATTGAGACGCAGTGGACATGATTTTATTAACAAGACCAGGGGGAGATGACGTTTAACCAAACTCCCACACAGTTTGTATTCAGTCTTATTATGAGCGTCAGTACTGTCTGATTAAAGTGCCCACACAACTTTTAGCTGACAATAAAAGAAAAGTTCCATTGTTTGTGTACATAAGATAAAATTATTACGACTTAGTAAGATTATTTAGAAACTTAGAAAGTTAGTGATTTTTGTCAAAACACATATACAAGTATATTCAGTGTGTATTAAAGAAAAGTGTGTTGGTATAAAATATGTGGCAGACCTTCACTAGTTCACAATATTCAGTTTCAGTATGGTAGTAATCCATTGTTTGAGAGGCCCAATAATAGATTTCTCTGGAGTCTTACAAAATGTGAAGGTGTAGGATATATTTAAAACATCTAGTTGTCATATTGGGTGCAGTTATTAATGCATTCTTTGTGCAATCACACACTGGACAGCTCTTGTGAGGTTACCTCTTAGGAGACATAAACTATGTCAGACAGTGTAGTCGACAGAATACAGATAGATATAGACATAGAAATATATATCCTGGAGCCTAATATTTCACTAAATGTGATTCTCCCCCCCCCCCCACATAATTCGATTTTAATGCAGTGTACTTTATTTCACAAGGTAAATCCACTCACAAACACTGTGGCTGATTATATAAGGCTGTATTGGCTTCTTCTGGCACCTGTTTTCTTTTTACTTAACTCAGTTTATTTAATTTTGTAAAATGAAACAAAAGAAGAAAGATTAATGGAAAAATGCAAAAAGGCAAAGTGACGTAATGGCTGCTGTGTGTGTATGTGCTGCACGCAAATCTGTTGTGATTTTTATTGAGTTTCTCCAGCTGTTACTGATGTGAAACAAATGTGCGATTCAGTTGTGAAGACAAAAGAATTTATTTCATGTTACGCTTTTTTTCTGAAGCACTTCCTAAGTCATAATGTAAAAAAAAAAAAAAACAAAAAAAACAACAACAAAAACACAGTTTGTTATTCCCACATAGCTAATGCTAATGTGCTCATGATTTCCGTTACAACTACAGACCTATATAGATTGGTAGCACAGAGGACGTTGGATAAGAAGAACTAGCACACATTTGTTCACCAGATAAACACAAAGAAGTCATTTTTGTCATTTTGCAAGAATTTACTGACCTCAGTGCATTCATGTATAAAACAAGGATAATTTTGTCTAGACCTTCTGACTGACTCTGAGGGAAGAATCAGACTGTGTAGTCGCAGAAACAAGTTTTATTTAGTTCTAACAAGAAGCAGCAAGCGCCTCGATCTGCAGAACATAAACATTATGTGCTGTAATTAATTCTTGAGTGATTGTTTCCAGACTTAAACCCTGTAATGAAAACTGTGATCATAATCTATGTGCATGTTGTGTACCTTTGCTCAGTTGTACATGTACCAGCTGTTCAGGAGCCTGGCCTACATACACTCATTTGGGATCTGCCATCGGGACATCAAACCACAGAACCTGCTGCTGGATCCGGAGACAGCTGTGCTCAAACTCTGTGACTTTGGCAGGTGAGACGCAGTACACGTGTTGTCAAGTTTAATGAACTGTGGCCTGGTTTCTCCTCGCATTCAAAGCAACAGTGTGACAGTCAGGAAAATACACTTATTTGGCTTCCCTTCATTGAGTAAGAAAATGAACCCCACTCACGTATGAGTAGTAAATCTGAAACAACAATAAAACGCTCGGCCAAGAGATAGTTTGACACAAAGTCCCTGCAATGCTGCACTTTTGTAATTATTGAACTTCGGAGGTGCTGGTGGGCAGATTTCTTAGCCTTTGGTCAGAAAGTCTTTACACTAAGCTGAACAAACTGCCTCAAATTTAGCACATAGACATGAGAATAGTAAAGGTAATGTATTTCCCAAAAACTCTTGCTTTACTGAGTCTCATGGCTAAGATGAAGTATATGTAGACTTTTTAAATATTATTTCTGTGCTGAGCTCCTGAGATAATTATTTTCAATTGACTATTACTGGTATTCATTGTATTTCGGATTCAACACTTTCACAGTATTTAACTGTGAACCCTAACTACAAAGCTTTTTGTGCTCTTTCCTATTTCCTTTTTTTACCAGAGTATGGTGATAGTCATGATCATGACAAGGATAATAATGATGATGTGCTTTGATTCTCTGTGCAGTGCTAAGCAGCTGGTCCGCGGAGAGCCAAATGTATCCTACATCTGCTCCCGCTACTATCGAGCCCCTGAGCTCATATTTGGTGCCACTGACTACACCTCCAGCATAGGTAGGCTCACTGCAGCTGCCACAGTCAACACTTGCCAAGCTGAAGTTCCTAATGTAAATGTTTTTATAGCATGTTACTCCAGCATGTGACACACTAAATACAATCCTGTCACATGATGCTCACCTCTGTCTGCATTAGCAAGATGAGACCAGGGGATCCTGATCCTGTCTTTGCCTCTTTTGCTTGTATCTTCCTCTTTTTCCTGTGGTGACATTGGCTTTTCTTTCAGATGTGTGGTCAGCTGGCTGTGTACTGGCAGAACTGTTGCTAGGGCAACCAATCTTCCCGGGTGACAGTGGAGTGGATCAGTTGGTTGAAATTATCAAGGTGACGACTGGGGTCGTGCACAACATGAGGGGTTCTTCTTTTTTTTATTTCTTTCTAAGTGTAGAGAAATTTGAAGGTGGAGACATAATGTTCTGTCACCATCTGTGGTATCTGTGCAGGTCCTCGGCACCCCAACCCGGGAGCAGATCCGTGAGATGAACCCCAACTACACCGAGTTCAAATTCCCCCAGATCAAGGCACATCCTTGGACTAAGGTGAGTCAACAGGTACAGGAGCCCTTTTATTTCTCTAAGATCCACAGTCGCCGCACATTTCCATGCTTGATAAATCAACATTGCACGCTTCTCACTCCACAGCCATCCCAACACATCACCTCCATCCAACAGAGCTGCATTTGGGCTCAACGGCCCCACACTTGCCTAGAGTCTGTATCCAACTTTATTGGAAAAGACTAATGTAAAGAGAGTTTTTATCTTAACTCCTATATGGAAAGATTTACATTTTCATCTTCTCAATGATTTGCAGTCCTTTGCCAAAAATGCTATAGCCCCAATACTTTTTGGAAACCTTTTAGGTGCAGTTGTATCAACTGAAAAAAATCATCTGTCAAGCTGAATGTTGCTTTTAGAAATGTTTATTTATTCAATTTTCACTCATAAACAGCAGCTTGATGGAAGAGAGTCTGGTTCCGTCAATCTGATCATGACAGGTGAACCCATGTTGATCAGCTGCTACATTAGGTCTCCACTTCATGCTCTGGTGCATGTTTGAATTCATGTGGTGCATAAAACTGATGGTGAAAGGTATGTTCTCAATTACTGACCTCCCCTCAGAAGCCCCACCCAGAGCTCTTCTATTGGATAAGATTCCTTCAACCACCTGCTGTTGTCGCTCTTTGCAGCAGTGTTCATTTTACTGCTGTTCACTCCTGCAACAGCCAAATACCTTCATAGATTCCTTCACACTCCTTCATAAAAGGTTTAGTTCAAACATGTTCAGCCTGTGTTTGTGCGTGCATGTATGCGTGTGCCTGTTTGAACAACAATGAAATATCACAATGCTGTCAATTAGCCTCCATTAACGCCATCTCACTTTGTGTCTCACGGGTGTTCAGGTGTTCAGGCCGCGTACGCCTCCAGAGGCCATCGCCTTGTGCTCTCGCCTGCTAGAGTACACGCCCACAGCCCGCCTCACCCCTCTAGAGGCCTGTGCACACTCCTTCTTCGACGAGCTGCGTGACCCCAACGTCAAACTGCCCAACGGCAGGGAGAAGCCCTCCCTCTTTAATTTCACTACCCAGGGTACGCACACACCACCATGAACATGTACGCACAGGAAGGAATACCATTTAAAGGACTCACAGTTCTAGGCAAAGCCGGGCTCAAGGAAACCCTCAACCAACATGTACATTTAGTGATGTTCTTCATGTGGTCAATGTGTTACTTTCATTATAAAATGTACACTAACATTCAGTATGCGTCAGCCTTCTCCTGTGAAGCGGTGCATTCACCTCTATCCTACTTGTTACAGGCCACTATGTGTCTGGTACCCATAAGTTACAGGTAGCCATTTAAAAGAATTACAGCAATATATCTCATTCTGTCTCTTTCAGAGTTATCCAGTAACCCCTCTTTGGCCTCCATACTGATTCCCGCCCATGCGCGTAGCCAGGCTGCTGCCTCTACCCCAACCAACGCCTCTGCCACCACAGGTTAGGCCAGCACCTTCTCCTTCTCCAGCCTCCGCATGGCTCTGGCTATTAGGAGTTTCAAAACCCTGCGTTAAGCGGATTGCGAACTATGCTGAATGCCGATGTACCCTAATATCAAATGCTCCTATGCAGCTCAGCAGGGCTTTATGTTCCCAGTCGGCTGTGAGGCTGCTGTAGATTAAGTAATAACAGATATACTTCATGCTCTCATGGTGTCTCCTAACATCATCTCTTCTTCCCGTCCACAGATGGTAGCAGCACAGAGCGAGGTCCTAGCACCACCACCGCCTCTGCCTCGGCCTCAAACTCCACCTCCTGAGCCCATATACTCCCCGCCCTGCCCCGGTCTCAGCCCCAGCCCATGGCCTCTCCATTGCCCCGGCCAGGGGGTGAGCTCTGCTCAGCTCTGCTCTGCCCTGCTCCCCTCCCTGATGGCAGCGGAGTGATGCTGACGCAGTCCGGGTTCAACAGCTAGACAACAGCTCTACGTGACCATGGCCACAAACCAAGCATCCCTTATCTGCCTCTTTTGTCCCTGCCCGGCCCCTCCTCCAGCTGTTTGAACTCTACTCCATCCTCCATCAAAGACGTCTCTCCGTGCTCTTTCAGCGGGGAAGCAATGTGCAGGGCCAACAGTGTTGTCGACTGTACTATTGATAAAAGTACACTGTACATGTATACACAATGCTAGCCTGCTAATGTTTGTAAGAGGACAATCTGTAGAAAAAGTCCTAAGCTGTTCCCCTCAGCCCTGTCCCTGACTCCTGTTGTCCCCCCCTGCATCGTTCCATTTTTATGCATCCTCATCTAATGACCTCTGACCCCTGTTGCCCCCCCCCCCTCGGTTTCTCCTGTAGTGCATGGCCTGAGTATGGTTAGGATCACCTGGTGGTTGCAGCGCTCTCACTTTTCACCTCCACTTCAGCAGACAAGGCATGAGGCTCACGCACACGTATACACACAGACACACACAAGGAACACACGTGCACAGACAGACACGCATACACACACACACACACACACGGATGCATGACAGTCCTGATGTATGTGGAAAAGCTGCAGTCCACTTGCCAGGATAATGTTTGGACAGTTTTTTTTGTTTGTTTGTTTGTTTGTTTCTTTCTTTTTTTTTTTTTGCCTGGAGTTGTTTTTAAATGGTTAGCAAGCTGTTTTATGACCTTGTTTTTAATTTTTGTTTTGTACTCCAGGTCGGATATTTTTGGATTGCCATGTGCGATGGATGTGACATGTATTCGGTCCTGTGTGCTTGTATAATATATACATACAATACAAAACAAACATGCATACATACACAGTTTATATATTACTTTTCCTTATGTATAAAAAGTATATATAGATATATGTATATTAACTACAATGGTTCAGAAATCATTTATGGTGAGCTCATATCTGGCAGAGCAGTGGCAATATTTGCTGCTGTTTAAAGACAATAGATTTAGATATGGTGTTTTTGTTTTTTTTGTTTTTTCTCTTTTTGTTTGTTGCTGGAGTGTGATTAGATTCCAGCAGTCACTCCCCTGTTCTTCTGTGTTGTCTGTATTAAGGCTGTAGATGGATTTAGGGCACAGCTCTACTCCACGTCTTCGTACCGACTCTGTCTGTAACAGTGTTTCTGTGACAGTGCAGCGTCTAGACAAACATTTTCCACTCTCTCTCTGTCTCTGTGAAGAATTCAAGATGTTTCTGAACACCTTTCTTTCCTCTTCTCTTTGAAGTCTCTGCGGTGGTCCCCGGCTCACCTCTGACTTCCGCGTGTTGTGACCACTGACTGAAGTGTTAGCCTAGCGTTCTTTCTCCTCCACCTGCCGCACATAGAGCCACTTGGTACAGTCTGTCGAAGCGTCTTATTTACAGAGAATACTCACTACATTTTAAAGAAATGAAAAGAAAAGAAAAAAAGCTGAATTTGTATATACAGTATAAATGCTCCTCACCAAAATTCTGACTTGTATGACTTGTATGTTGTTTTTTATGTTGTTATGTTGATTATTTTTTCCATGTTGTGTTCAAGGTATGTATATATGCAGACCCATGTACTGTTTATGAGCAAAAACAAAGATGACAAAGGGTAGGAAAGAAATAATAATAATAAAAAAAAAAAAAAAGCTACAAAAAAAAAAAACAGAATCAGGGCAAAACTGATGTTGTTTATGGATATTGTAGACGAGGATGATCAGCTTTATCCAGCCATATGTTCAATCTTACCTGTACAGTACAGTAGATGACAGCTGTATTATTGTAACAAGAACTAGTCATGTATAGTGTAACTATAGTTTGGAGTGCCTTTGCTTTCATACACCTTCGCCCTCCTCCCTCCCCCAACCCGCCCGTCCCTCACCCACCCCACGCCTCGCCCATCAACCCCCACCCTGCCTGATATCATGACTCTCCTTTTGGTGCTGTTGAATGTCCTGCTATCCTGCAACACACTCACACATGCACAAACACACAAACATGAACACACACGCTCTTCCGCTCCCCCTTCCCTCTTACCCTTTTTCATTGCACAGTTTATGTAATATACAGACATTGTGAGGATATGTTCCTTTACTGATTGATGATAAGAGTAGACATGTTTATTTTAATAGATGTTTTATCTTGGACACACAATTGCACACACAAACATGTAAACCACAGTCAGGGCATGATGGGGGTGGATGGGTGAGTTTAAAAAGAAAGGCCTCATATACTGTATATATAAAATACAGTACAGTTTATGTATTACTCAGTGTTGGTTCTGTTAGCAAAACCAAACTATGATGTAGTTGCGATGAGCCATCCTCAGAGGCAATAATGTCTTCTGGCTCTCTTCTCTCTCTGGATATTTTGTTGTTTCTCTGTCCTCTTGCTTGTTTCTTCTCCCTGTCTACATTTTTTGTGGGGGGGGATTCAGTAGCACCTAAAGGGGTTGAGTCATGTAGCCTTTCTCCTGTCTTCTGCTTGCTGTAATTTTGCATTCATGAACGTGTTGCTACCCTTCACCAGAAAGTCTGACCACTTCTCCCTGCCCCTGACTCCAGTTCAATAAAAACAAACAAAGGTTATCAAAAAAGAAGATGAGTGTGAATACATACCAGTATATTCGACTGGTATATATGCTAGAAAAATATGCTAACTTGGTTCAGCTGGGGTAAAAGAAAAAAAAACCATAGAAAATACTACAAACATCCAGTATAACAGTACTACTACTTGAATGCCTCCATTTGTGACTGAAATTTTTATTTCATTTGTTTTTTTTTTTTTTTTTTTTTTTTTTTCTTTTGTTCTGTGAAAGTATGCTAAATGTGCGCCTCTGTAAATACTCCCTCTGCGTGCTCTGAGGAATAGTTCCCTGGTACTGTAATTTGCATTAAATAAAGAGTAGGATAGCCTGGAAATGATAAAACCGATTTGTCTGTTACATCATTTTTAGTGAGTGTGTGTCTCTGTAAAAATTGTCTTTTTAAATTAATTTCGTAAAGCAAATCTTCTGTCGAAGCCACTCTGAGCACAGTAGATGTAACAATCAAATGCTAAACCTACTACATAAGATCTGGCATTGTTTGCTCTTGTAGCAGTTTAAAGGAATTACGTTTTTTAAAGGCTACTGAGTATTAAGTGCTTTTATTTGAAGTTACATTTCATTTGGCTAAAAGTTACGCCTGTTCTGCAGGGTTTAATTTAGTTCCAGGTTATCCTTTGTGGAAGTACAACCACAGGGGGGCACTGTTTTCCTGTGCTTCATGACCCCGAGAGCACCACCACACACTGCTCTCTAAGTGGCACTTAGTTTTTTTGTTTTTTTTTTTAAATAAGCATTGAAAATTGAAAACTAAAGACACGAAGTAACAACGCAGCTCTTTCCGATTTTCTGAAAAACACAGAGGTGGCCCAGAGTGCTTGAGGTGACCATAAATATGTCTGTATTAGAAATCATTGCAGCGGTTTTTACTGACCACCTCCAGTATGAGAGGGGAGATGTCATTAGGCTGGATGTCCTGGATCTCCAGAGCCTGCTTCCTGAACTCCTCAGTCATCGTTCTCATCTCTGTAAGACAGGCCATCACTTTGGGGAACAGCAGGCCGCAGTAACAGAGGAAACAATGGCTGAGCTGCATTTTTAAGGTTTCAGCCTGAAAGAACAGAAGAGAATCACTCACAGTTTTTCTGGGCCTGTTCTCCAACGACCAATCCAGGTTTTTAGCGTCAGTGCCAAATTTTCATGAAGCTTGTCAATCAAACTGTGTTGCTGAGCACCTGGACAATCTAACACAAGATTTGCTGAACAAATCTCTACTTATCCAAAGAACGTGAACCTGAAGACATTTGAAAATACATTTTTATGCCTGGCTGGATATGAATGCAAACTGTGTCTGAGGTTTAAATATTTACAGAGGTTATTAAATATTTATTAAAAAGGACCGGAATGGACTCATAGTGTTACCTGGAGAAAACAGGGACATGCTGTGTAGTGTGTGGTGGGATTTAAACAGAGGCTCCAGTAAGCGACTCAAGTCCCGCTACAAAACACAGGAGAGCAAAGCTTTTACTGTGAAACAGGAAATGTGAAAATGCTTCAATGACTCACAGTACTGAAAAAATAATTAATTAATTAATTGTAATATAAATATATGTTGTGCTAAATCTCTATTATAGGTTTTTAAAACTCTCTTCCTTACAGCCCTTTTTCACAACTATGTATGTTGTCTATTCATATTAATAGCCTGCAGCCTTGTTAATTTTAATAGTGAATTTCAAGATATTTAAGGAAGGTGTGTACACAATAAGAGAATAAATGTGGTTGACAGAAGTCATGTATCAAAGCATTAAACTAAGTGTAGCTGTAACACTGGGCTTCAAAACACATTATGGTCACATCACTGTGATCATAAATATTTCATTTAAAATAAAGATGAAAAAAAAAACTTATATCATGTCAGTTAAACTGCCAAAGATGCTTCCTATACCATCAGTAATTTAAAATTAGAATAAAAAATGAACATCATTCCTACTGTTACATGAAGTTCCACACAGTTTACACACTGACCTAGACTGGACTATTAAACTGTTAAGTTAATCCAAAGTATCCTGTCGACTTTTTGGAGGATCAGCAGTAATGCAGAAAGTAGCAGGCAATTCATCTTCATTTGTTTCCTGTTCATCTCAAAGGAGCTGACAACATTCTGGTGAACGTTCCAGGTGTGAAACCAAAGTGCCCCCTTCAAAAGTATTTTTTTTTTTTTTAACAAGTTCATTGCATTGTTAGTTTTTTGTTTTTTTTTGTCAGATGAGTCTGTTAGTCAGAAGTGCTACATGTGTCTGAGGCTCCTTCTGTTTGTGTGACTCACACACTGTCATCTACAGCCTGGATTCCACACAGGATGTACATGAGCATGGTGGTTTTATGTGTTGCTGCTTCTTTAGTCAACATCTGATCACATGGAAATAACAACAGTGGGAAAGTGACCAAATATTATTTTGTATCTACCTCAGGCAACAATTACTGAATGTGTTTTTTAATAATTAAACTTGATTATAATAACTGTTGCACGGTGCAATTTGCCCAAACTTCAGGAAATGCCACAATTATTATTTGTCTAAATGCAGTTGTCAGAGATTAGTATTATCAAAATCTCAATTTCTAAAGACTTCAATGTAGTTTCTGGAAGTGTATTTTTTAACTGTGTGTTTGCTCACTTGTGCATTTTCACACAGTGCAGGAGAAATGAGCAAAAACCTATTTCTCTGAATATAAAGACGTGTTTGTGTGTCTCACCTCGTACAGCGTCATCTATAATGCTCATTAAACATCATCTTGATGCAGATCTGCATAATTTCAAAGGTGGCTCCTGTTAATGGAGCAATTTGGTCCCCCAAGGTGAGAGACCTGTAATCAAACAAGAAACAGATAAGACATTAGTCGTCATTACCTTTTGAGCCATATCTGAATATTCATCGAGAAGCACGTTTACCTGAAGTCCTCTAGACTTTTGGAGAAACTAATGATGTCATGGATCATGTAAGTGGTCAGGTCTGTCACATGTGGAAGAGCAGTAAAAACTATGCTTTTTAAACTGCTCCTTTGTTCTTTTGCTTTTCAAGGGCGCCAGATAAACTGATGGAGGAGGAGGAGGAACAGAGAAGGTTGGCACATGAGGACGTTCTGGGGCCTGTGGGAGAATTAGCGCAGATGCTTGTGGGGCAGTCAGTCAGGGGGTCTGGTTGTACTCAACCACAAGGAGGATGACTCTGTCCATTGGCTATCAAAAAATCAAAACTAAATAGTCAGTAATGCAAGTTCAGACAATGTGATGCGCTGATGAACACTGCTTGTAGGCAGTCACGCATCCTAAAGCCACTAAAACTGGAAAATCAGTCAAAGTGCGCTGGTGTCCACAGAGCAGCTCTTGAATTTCTTTCTGCTGGGATGAAAGCTGCACTGAGGC
Organism: Echeneis naucrates; assembly: GCF_900963305.1. Lineage (NCBI taxonomy): Eukaryota > Metazoa > Chordata > Actinopteri > Carangiformes > Echeneidae > Echeneis > Echeneis naucrates. The sequence goes on from NC_042531.1 coordinate 10,317,370, forward strand.
ATCAAGGGTCTTCTTCGTCTCGATTCAGATCCTCCTCTTCAGAACTTCCTGCTCAGACAGGGACAGAAAAACAGAGATTTCTGTTTTTACGTATAACAACTGATAAATTTATTATTTTTTTGTACTATGTCTAGATTAGTAGGCCTAAACAATCAAATGATGAGCTCATCACAATGCCACACAGTTAAGTAGGATATAAAATTACTAATTTATATTTGTCTTAAAACAACAAGAGATGGTTAGTTGTGCCTGGATGCTAGTCTTTGTGCATGCCTATGGCCTGGCATTTACGGCGGCGACAGACTTGACATGACCGCGTTGTTGTTGTTGTTTTTCATTTTTTGTTTTTTGTTATATTGCATTTGTTCAGGAACAGATGAGGTGTTGGTGATGACCAAAACTGAGCTAAAAGTGTTGGATATATAATTAGGCACATAAGTGATCCTATCTGAGGGCCCATGTATAAAGATAGACAGAAACATCACGCTCACATGCTCTCATGCCTGCAGGCAAGTTTACAGTCACCAATGAGCTTAAGCATGAATGTCCTTAGACTGTGGGAGTGACAACTTTGGCCTGGTCACCACACACACCACAGGCTGTGGGCTGTCCGTCCAGTGTCTCCTCTTCCTCTTCTTCATTTTGTCTGCTCAGTTCCTCACAGGTCATTTCTGCTGCAGCGGCCCTCTCGCTCATTCCCACCTAAAGAATGCAATAGAAATTTAATTAATTTAATTTTAAATAAACTTTCATTCTTATCCACTCCCTGGGGCTACATGGTCACAGTGAGGAAGCCTTTCAAATTCCATCAGTAAGTCCTAAATAACAGCTGCTGGAAACTGCTGTACTGAACATGGCATTTTTCTCTGGTGCTCAGCAGCACTGCACTAACACTTCATCATGAAGTTGTCTCATGCTTTCCAGTTGGAGTTTTAGGATTTTATATATACTATGATACAGTGGCATGATGGCAAAAAGCATTTTAAAGAATCATTCGAAGAATTTGAAGTTTTACACCCTAAAAAAAAGAAAGCTTTAAAAAATGTAACTGTGGAATGCTAAGACCAAAAAAGTGTGTGCATGAACCTTCAGTAACTGTTTGAAAGACATCAATTCAAAAGCAGCTTGTAAATCTTATCTGTGCCTCCTGACTTCTCAATATAGATCACTTTTTTTAGAAAAAAAAAAAAAAAAAAAGGCTAACTTTAACACCTGTCATTCCAGCCTTCCTCCTTCAACTGGTTAAAGGTCGAGTTTACATCAAACCATGATCACATCTGACAATCCGGGCGGATTTATGGATTCACTAAACACTCAAAAACGAGCCTGGCTCGAGTCCTTCCTGCTGTTTGGCTTCTTGTGACAGGGGCTGGCTGATGCGTGCATGCGCCTCTGCAGTGTGCACAAGGGCGTGGTTAGACGTCCAGCACCACCCATCAGATTATAACCTGATGTTTCAGTGACCTCCCCTGACCTCGACAAACCCCAGGCGATGGCGTAGGTGGAGCAGATGGCCTCATAACATCATTTTTTATGAATGTACTCTCTGAGAACAACTTTTAAAAATTGATCAATGGAGTTCATGAAAGCAGGATTTATTTGAAGATTGTCAGAGAGGTGAGCAATGAAGAACTTCTTGTAAGTAACAGATTTTCCTCTGTGTCACTAAATCGCTAAGCTAACCGGTAACCAAATCGGCTGTAACTAACCTCAGAGCCACACTAACGATAGTGACACATTGACTTTACACATTCAACTTTACACTTCACACATTAACAGCTACTGAATAATATGAATGAACAACAAAACCACACTTCTTCTTTCATATATTTAGTCCTTTCTTTCTTCCTTCCTTCACTCAGTTTGATGGTGGTGCTGCTCTGGCTGATTTTGGCTGATCATCTCCTTGAGGACATGGTTGGAAGCTTTTTCAGAGGGACAGGTTGACTGTGTACTAGGAAGCATCCCAGAATTCTCTGCAGTCCCATGAATGATACTGTGAGCTGCTTGCAAGTGTCGACGCTGCCTTTTGTGCACTGGGAGAGAGAAATCAAATCAACATATTCTGCCTTTTCAGTTCGTTCATTTCTAATCGCTGCTTGGTGTATCATCTCTAATAGATGATTTTACATTTTTATGCATCATCTTTTTCCCAGCATTAAAAAACTTTGGTAAGGTGGACACAGACCTCTTTGCCTTACACGTATCTTCTCCACTTCTGGGATAAGGAAGCTGTACACCAACTCCGACACAATCTCCTCTGACTGAAGATCGTTCCGGCTGCTTACACACATACAAATGATATTTGTTTGTCATGATGGGTTTGAATTTCTGGATACAAGGCATCAGCAGATATAAAGGTGTATAACCTTTCTTCCATGGCGTAAGCGATGTCGTTGATCTCCTTTGCTCTCCTGTGGATCTCCTCTCTGGCCTCCTGGCCAGCTGTCTTCTCCATGGCATCCAAGATGATGTCCTCTAAATACAAATCCACAGTCGCCTGATGTACCTGCACCACCTGTGACAAAGTGTTGAGGACATGCACATGCATATTCAAGATTAAATTATGCGCACATCCTGCAGACAAATATTACTCTAATAACAAATACTTTTGCATACACAAAAGAAAATGCACACACTTGTCTAAAGATCTCATCTTCTTCTCTGCGCCTGCGCTCCTCAACCTGCCTCCTTCCACTCTCCTCAGCTTCTCGAAGGCGACGGTCTCTCTCTGCCATCATTGCAAAGGCATGGATCCTGCGCTCTTCCTGTAGACGAATCAGCTCCTTTGACAAGGTGTCAAACACGTGGTCAAGCTCTGTACCTACCATCCTTGCCAGAGAGGCCTCCTCTTGAGAGGCCTGGGAGGGGAGAAAGAGAAGGAAAAATGATACTCCAAAAGAGATTAGTATTTTAAAAAAAAAAAACTTGTGTGTAAATGTGTCTCTGTCTTTCACCATGTGCCTGTGTTTGTCTCTCTGTTTTTTCAAGGTGATTGTATGCTCTTTGTCAGCTTTCTGTAGGTCCTCCTCCTCCTTCTGCAGGGCGTGGACAGTCCTCAGTTCTTGGATGAGCTCTAAATGGTTCTCCTTGCCTTTAAACATCTTCATAATGGAAGACAGAATTCAATACGCAACTTAAAACATCTCCTAACACCACCATTTCCAAAAGTATTGTAACAACATTCACGGAAACACAGATACACACAAACACACACACACACACGCTTGAGCCTGCAGATGTGTTCAGACCTCGCATTGGATACTTCTTCCTCTCAGTAGTTTCTGCAAGTGAATCACTGCAAGCTCTAGCTCCTCATCCCCCTAATGAGAGAAATAAATTACTTTTGAATAGGATTTTTTTATGTGTAGGATGAACAATGTTGGTGTTGATTACATTCACAGACATTAGCTGACCTCTGGTGGCCCCTCCACCCTGGGAGTGAGAGGTTGAGGTTCAGGCTTCTCCTTTTTGACCAGGTAGCGCAGGGGCTTCTTTGGTACAGTCTGGCTCTCCTCCTCCCTCAGGGCCTGAGGAGCCACAGTTTTTAATTAACATGTAGATAGATCTAAGTGGTATGCTTAATCAAAGTATGTCTTCCAGCTTTACCTTGTACTTCTTCATGAGCTCAACTGCTCTACTCGCAGGAGAAATTCGCCTTTCCTTGATAACATTGACCTTGGGTTTGGGTGTTTTCCTCCATGGCTTAAGAACTGAAGCAGAGAGCCCTGCCTCCAGCTCTTGCAAACCTGTGAGTGACAGAGAAAACAATAAAGGAAATGTCTGAGGTGCTACTGTAGAAATGACATGTAGAATTCTTTTTAAAAAGCATTTCTGACCTTCATATGTGTCTAGGTAGTTGATTTTTAAGTCATTGTGATAGGATCTCCTGCTGAATGTTTCTCTGTGGCTCTGAGGAGCATATTTTCGAGAATCTCTGGAGTTAAGGCCAAGTCGTTCCAGTTTCCTCTCCTCGTTTCTTTTCTTAGCTTCTAGTTTTCTCACTGCTGCAGTCATAGTAAAAATTAAAATAAATAAATAAATAAATAAATGATGAGTGGGAATAAAAATTATATTGCATATCATAGTGCAAAGTCAGTGGTTGTCTTACATCTTAAATAGTCATTTTGGAGCTTTTGCTGCTTGATCTCCTTGTCTTTTTGGAGTTTAGAATATATTTGGTTGAGTCTCTCATTTGTGACTTCTTTCTGGGCCTCATCCCTCTGCTTCAGCAGGTCCTTCAGCACAGCAAGACGTGTCTCTTGCAACCTGACCACCACCCACCAGAACAAAATATTGCAGAAGGCAGGTTTTTAATGGTAGAGAAAGCAGGGCCATCGAGGGGCTGGAGCTAGATCTAAACCAATTCAAAGCTGTGTGCCAGCATGTATTCTGTTAAATTTCTTGTAAAAAATTATTTTACCAAGAGGGGGCAGTGAAAACAAACTGTGAACACAAGAATCACACTGAGTGTAAAGTAAATGATACTGATGGGACTTGCAACATTGAAACAGTAAAGAAACACTTGAAATAAGTAAGATGCTAAAGGTTCATTACAGCTGAGGATAACTGCAATATCTGCTGGTAATTTACTTTGGGTTTTTTTAAAAGGGATGTGTACATTTTCAACAATTCCAACTTTAGTGTCCTCCATGGTAGTATCAGAAAACAGAGCCACTGTCTGTTTGCTTTATTAGACTTGTGAGAGCAGATAGTTTAAGTTTTTGCCCAAATGATGAGCAAACAGGCAGGTTAAACATGTACGACACTAAACCAAAAGCATTTATGGTTGGTAGCAGTTTACTTCACAATTTTTGTCAGATAAGTTTGAGGTAGAACCTCTATACCACTCACTTCTGGATTTCTCCTTCTCTGAAAGCCCACTCTTTGGCTTCCATCTCCTCCATCATGCGCCTCCTCTTGTCAAGCTGGCTGAGGTCACTCAGTGGAGGAAGACTGGCCTCCCAAGCTTGTTTGGCACGTGCTCGCACAATCATTTCCACTTCTGGCAGGCCTGCAGGCAGACCATGTCCTGAGAGGAATTACCATCAGAGAGTTTAGATGTTTAGGTGAGAGCACAAATAAGAGAGGTAATTGTATGGTATAGTGTATAACTGGTGGAAATATGAACAGCTGCTTTTGTACCCCAAGTCAAAGCTGCCAGCTTCAGGAGCTCTGATGGAGTTGTCCCTGGTTGTATCACATACTCAGGGCTATATGGATCAGTCTGTGTTTCACTTTCCCTGTAGTCGGTCTGGATCCCAACGGTGCGGTGGGTGGGCTGTTGTTCAGCATTCTGCCCACTGGTCATTGCAAAGTCCTCTCTGAGGTGACAAAATGGCAAGGTATACTCTCACCCAGTTAAAAGGACACAGAAGACATATCTGATTCATTTATGGAGGATGCTGAACTTACTTTGTAAGCGCATAAATCACATCTGGGGGAATGTGCTGTGCGAATGGAATCAGAGGGCTATAGGAAACAGAGTGGGACACTCTATCAAAAACTATGTGGGCTTTTACAACAAGTGTGAGCAATATGGTGCTTGTGTTTTGTAAACTGCCCCAGCATGAAGTAGAGTAACCGCATGATTTTATTCTGCCATGTTCACAGCTTCAGATTGTAGACTCAAACCGTTTAAAGTATTTCCAGCGATCAGCTCCAGTCACACAACACTCTTCCCTTCGGGTAAAAACTCTGTCAAGAAAATTATTAAGAATTATATCCACAAATGAAGAACTGTCCTAATTAGACTTCTTTTCTTTGTAATGAGTAACAAAATTAACTGACATAAAAATTAAAAACGAAAGTTCCTTTTTTTTCTCTAAAATGCGTTGATGTTACCCAGCCAGCTGCTGCAGTGCCTCTCTGCGCTGCTCTGCATGGCCTCGCCACCCACGATCAACAGATGCAGGCACTGGGTCTGTCTGGTCCAGATGAACAGTGTACCGCGGGTAGTGAGGCAGGCTACTGAACATGGACCCAAACTCTGGCACCCTCCTCTGATGAAGAGAAGCATGATTTCTGTCAGCAACAGCATTTTATTGTAAGCCTATTTCTTTTTTTTTTTTTTTTACTCAACTAAAGAATACTTAAGGGAACAAATGTACACTACCAGTCAAAAGTTTGGACACACATTCCTGTTCATTTGAATGACAAAGTGTGTGCAAACTTTTGACTGGTAGTGTACTTAGATGGGGTGAAAAAAAAGGGCTAAATTTTGATTTGGTTATGTTCACTGTTTAAGATGCAAAAAATAGTATGAAATAAACAAATGTAACTTAAATACGATATTCCTCACTTTTTAAAATAATCTAATTTTGTTTGCATTCTGAGGAACTCTTTGTAGCATTAGCATTACTATTCCACCAAATGTTGTGTTACTGAGCGAAAAATGCCAGTTGTCACTGACAGCCATCACGGCACCATGCTGGATCCAACTCAGCACTACTTCAGTTTGTATAGTTGTCAGCGGAAACACAACTCACCAGTCGGTCTTTGTTGGCGTAGGCCTTGAGGCTGGACCTGGCGTGGTCGGCCTCCGATGAGACGGTGTACACCGGATCTGCAGCGACAGGTTAGCCGATCAGTGCACCTGCTGACACGCTTTTCACAGCTAGCCAGGCCGAAGGTACGCTCACTCACCGTACAGGTAGTCATAAGCCCGCTGCCGCCTGACAGCCCTGTCGCCATGATTTTTCTCGGTGATGGTGTGAGTTGCGGATGCGCTCATTTTCGGATCACAAAAGACGAACCGAACCGTCTTTTGTCCCCTCGTGAATCTCTGAGGCAGTGTAACCATGGTAACGGTAAACTTTGAGTATGAAAGTGGGAGGGGCCTTTTGACGCGGAAAAGCTCAACTAAAATGAAATGAGTCGATTTCAAGCTCAAGAAATTCTTTATAAAATCCCTTGAAAAGTTAAAGACAAAACAACCAGCTGTTCGCCTTGTAGGTCAACGGTAGAAGAATTGAATCTATGACGTAGAAACAGCAGCAGAGGATCATGGGCATTGTAGTATTACCAGCCGTTCTTGCTCTGATAGCCTGATAGTGAGATTAAATAAATAAATAAAAAATATAATTAATAATATGGCCAGAAAATTAACGGTATCTAGAGAACTTGACGTTCAAAGCTATATTTCGATTGCTGGAGGCCACTTATCAAAATAATAATCTCAGTCATGGTGGCCTTACACTTAGTGCAAGGAAAGAAAAATTGAAAACAGCCTTCATCAAACTAGAACACTGTCACATATTCTCTCATAATTTTTTGCTCTTGAATAATAATAAAAAAAAAATAATAAACTGTCTACATATTAGCCAAGAGCATCTAAAACTAAAACTATAAATACTGTCTGAAATCTTTGGTTTTGTAGTGAAGATATGTTAAAAGTTATGAACTTTTATTTTTCATTAAATATTTAAGTGAAGACATATTTCTCAGTTTGCTTCATACACCACATTCTTTGTGCTGCCCTTTAGAACATATTTTTTGCATAGCTAAAAGGCTGATCGTAACATAAACAGGAAGTCTGTGTTATCAAGGGGAAACGGGTAAACTGACATTCTTCCATCAACAGACACACGCAAACCCTCTATCCTCATAAAGACGCTCAATTACAGATTGTGTTCCTTAGCCCCTTACCCTAACCTCAGCCTTCACAAGATATGAAACTAAATTCAGACTTAACTCATAGCTAGCCACACATAGACAAACACACACACACACACACACACACACACACACACACACACACGTATGCTGAACAAATGTGACAGAGAGTAATTTTCTCCTTTAAATCTTGGCCCATCAGCCCATGCTATATTTGGGAACTGCTGACCAAGGCAACATTACTTCACAGCTGGAAGATTTTCCGATTCTATGGTTCCTTCATTTGAAGTGTGCCAACTCACAGTCAGCTGGACTTCTGTCATCTAGTCAACAAACACAGTCTAATACCAAAAAAGACCAAAAAAGAAGAAGGAGTCTTTTGTCTTAGTCCTGGTTATGGCCCAAATTACTGTGGATATAACTTCCTCACATTAGTGTACTCACTATGAGGAGCAAATCGGATGAATTCCATATCTGCATTAAATGCTTATTATTATTTTTCTGCACCATACATAGAGGGAGAATCAAGACTAGAAAACAAAAGAATATGTACAAAGGCTTCATCCGCTGTTTGTAGTTTGTGTAGGTGCATTCACTGATATTAAGATGCAAATCTATTAGGCCTACTCTGTAGATTCTAACCACATATGTATGGCAGTGACCAAAAATGATACTGACAGTTAATCTCAGATGAGCAAATTGAGGAATGGTGCCAGTTGTGATGCCTGCAAAACTTCATAAACCCCTTGAACAGCAAAACACCAACCCACAGCTTGCATCAATTTATGCATTCTCAGCATGAAATATTGCTACTGAAGTTTGCACACACACATACACACACACACACACACATACTTAGTTTATTAGTTCCAATGTAGCAATTTTTTGCAGACTAATAAAATAACCCTGAAATCAATAATACCTTCGTAAGGGCTGTAACACTTTTAACTAAAACTATAACTTGACAAAAATTTATAGTAATTTTGAATTTGTTTATTGTTTATGGTTACATTTTATTGTGTCACACAAGCACATGTTTCTTATATTTTACTTGCTTAATTTATATTAACGAAAATTGACTAAATGTTGAAATGTATGTATATATATATATATATATACTATCATGCAAAATGATGCAACGAAACCGCAAACTACAGCCCTCAAGCTGTCTAGAGGAAATGAATATCTGTTTCAAAAAAAGCTAAACTTTTCTAGCTTGAAGGAGGTTAGATTTCTTCTAGTACTATTTTAGCAGGAATTAGTTTTGTCCACCCAAAGTAGGATGAAACTCATATGGGGTGAAATTGCTGGACGAACAAACTGATGACACAAAAATGAACAGTGGATGTGCTCTTAAACACAAGAGCATGTAGGAGGAGCACAACGTTTTCTAAGTCCTTTGATTTTAATTTGTTCACGGTTTTCACAACCCACTTTATACAGCTGCAGCTTGGTATATGAATACATGCTGCAATGTGTGATCACGTGACCGCTGAGAAAGGAAACAGGTTTTTTGACTTATCAGATGACATCCTGCGCATTGTGGTGAACGCCGATGTCTTAGTGGAAATTGGTCTGGAAAGGGAAAATGGTAAAAATGAGGGAGGGATTTTTCAAGTCACGTGCTCTTCATTTATTTTTCATGACTGGTGACAAGGATTTTCAGTTTATGTGACTGAGTAAGGAGACAGATATGCTTTGTTTAACCTCCAAGCTTTAAGGGAATATAAAAAGAAAGTGCAATTGCATAAGGAGTTTACATGGACTAATGAGTTCAGGCCAGGCACTTTTCTGACTCATGAAAGAGGCCCTGGAGTGGCAACTTTACAGACCAGCCTGGTTACAACTGAAAACGAGGGACACAATGTGGATTTATGTCGCGATGATCTTTGGGGTATCTGGAGCTTGGAGCCCGGAAACAGGTTTGAACATATTTACTTTAGTCTCAATAAGTAATCATTTTAAACATTTGGAACAAAATACAGAATTTTGTTCCAAATGTGGCTTTGTAGAGATGGATATGCCCTCGACGAAGATGACTCCATGTATGGTTGATATCCTGGCCGCCAGTATTCTACACTCTGTACAATTGTACAATACATATTTTTTATGTTGTACAAACATAATTTGTGATCACATGTATTCTTTTGTCATCTTTGACACGTTTTTAATATTTAGGGTAGCATGGTAACCTCTTACAGTTACAGTGAATCACTGCGTAGACAGTCAGTGGAAAGAACATGCACAGAGGTGGGATGATGCAGCCACTGACATGGAGGGAAAATGTTCCACAGCAGGTGTATGCAGAAATGCTGCGTTATTTTATGAATCAACAATCAGGGTAGAGACAATACGTTCTGTCATGGGATTCTTAACTTTAAATCAAGGTTTTGCTTCATCACAGGGTCTTTGGCTAGTTAAGGAAAGACTGTGGTTTTACTGTCCCACCACACACACACTTTACACCTCCGATATAAAAGATGAAAGCAAGCTTCAGCCCCCCGCAATGCACAGAAGGAAAACACAAGACAGGAAAACACCATGATCTGAGGTCTTCTGAAAATATTGTGAATGTTGTAAGAGAAGCATACTATGAATATATCAGTAACATTTCCTGTTTTATAAGTTTAGGTTTTACTTTCAAAAGGCTGACTTCTCCTGTTGGGTATTTTAAGTTTGTGAAACCTCACACTTTTCTACAACAGGAAATTGAGCGTTTTCCTCTACAAATTTTATTTAAACCTGTTGCAGTTTGTTGCTTATAATAACTTCACTTTACTTCTCAGCCAAGTAACATGCTAACTAAACTAAATGACAAACAGCGGATAATTCATCACAGTTGTTTCTCTGCTGACCAAACCCTTCTGAATCAATCGCTAATTCCTGTTTGAAAAGTAAAACTCACACTAATGTTTTCATTCCATTCACTATCATCTTTTTCAGGAACTAATAAAAGCACCACTGTTATCCGCAGCACTTCTTTGCCTTTTAACGGTAAACTCATTTGACTTTTTCTTCTCAACATTCTGCTTCACTAAGAAAATTAAAATCAAATAAGTTAAGTGAGGACACAGGAAGCTGAACACAGCATGTATTGTTTTCTATCCTCTCTTTTCCCTCTTTGCTGAAAAAAATAAATAAATTAAGAATGAGAAAATGCTTTGAAGAAATTTACTTCTGAGATAGATTTGTTCTGTAATTACCTTTGCTTGTTTTCCAAAACCATTTGAATATATTAAGAGGCGAAAGTGAATGACTGAATGACCTGAATTACAAAATTTTTGTCATTCAGTAGATTGAAATACTTTAATTATTTGATAGTTACAAAATGTTATGAAGGTTTTCTCATGTGACAAATTTTGCTTAACATCATAAAATCAGACGCATGTATGATTTGTACCTATGTAATATTAATTACTTTCATTAGCTTAGTTTATTTGTTTAAAATTGGAAAAAGAATATGTACATGTATAGTTTTGTTTTTGAATGCCCATGTATAATAGATTATATTGTTTAATGACAGATTAAAGCCAAATAATTCAATCAGCATCATAACTGTAATACAATGTGAAAAAATAATGCTAATTATTCTTCTTTTTCAGTAACCAAAAATTTATCTTTCAACGTGGGGAGTGATGTCAATCTGACTTGCAGTGACAAAACTTGGAATGAGACAATATATGTTATATGGAAAATACAAATGAGCCACAAATCATGTAGGATTGCCTTTAGTAATGGAGATGATGGAGTAGAAGCCAGAGACTCCTGCAATGATGGCAAGTCACTTCACAACACATCCAGGTCTCAGCCATACCTGCGAATCCCGAGCTTCTCAATTAATGACATTGGCGCTTACAACTGTGAACTGGCTTACAATGGGGGAATGGAAAATTATGTGATCAACGTGTCAATCACAGGTAGGATTTTTTTTTATTCAAATTCAATTCCCTAAAATTGCACAAAAAATATTCTGGTTTCCAGATGCATGCATGACCACACATCTTAGGTTTTGAAATATCATCCTCTGATGGCAGTAATGGAAACTCGTTTTTGCTGTTTTGAATAGCCTTTAGTGTAAATGTGAAAAATCTCAAGCAGTATGCCTCTCTAACCCCAACGGCCCCCTTACTGAATGTAGTTCATCAACTTTCCTGTTGACTGTAGAAATAATTTATGTTTGCTGTAAAAAATATTAATATTCTAAAAAAGTCAAATGTGGGCAAGCAAATTAAACTGCAAGCCTTATTACCTGTGAAGTGCCGATTCATTTGCTAAACTACCATGTCTAGAGTCAACAGAGGACCTCTGTCCTACATGGACTGATGGCCTTGTGAAAAGCACTTTGGCCTCACTGTGTTCATATCTTGATTCTGTGGCTCCTCAGAAAAAGAAAAAATGAAAGAGAGGAGGCTGGGACCTGGGCATAGCCCTTATCTCCTACTCGTAAAGTACAAAGTTCTTAATAACGAAGCCCCATCATATTCCAGGAGGTCACTCTGCTCCCTGGATGGAGGTTTACCTTTGGTTCCTAGAGTCTCAGAGTGTAAATCTGGAAGCAGATCTTTCAGCTATCAGGCTCTTTTTCTATGGAACCAACTGCCAGTATCCGTCCGGTATCACAGTATTGTGTCGCAGCTTTCAAGATCAGGCTTAAAACCTTCTTTTAGGACAAAGCCTACAGTTAGAAATTTCAGGGTTAATTACTCTTTATCTTTTTATGCTGCTATAGGCCGACACTGCTGGGGGTTGCACCGAACACCTCTTCCTCTCTCCCCCTCTCTCTCTCTCTGTCCCCAATGCATGTACATTGCATATCTCTAACTTTATCACTTCCTGCAGTCTGTGTTTTGTCCCTCCTTTCCTCTTTCTTCCTTTCCCCGTCCTTCAGGTTCTGAATCATCTGTGCTCCATGTTCCTGCTCAGTACCTGCTGCTGCAACAGTTACCTTTAGTTCTGCCTCTTAAAGGAAGCTTTTCCTTGTCACTGACACCAACTGCTTGCTCTTGGGGGGATATGTGGCTCTCTTTAACAACTCCATAAAGAGTTTATCATGACCTGCTCTAATTTTCAAGGGCCTTGATGGAACTTTCTTATGATTTGGCGCAAAATAAATAAATTTGATTTGATTTGATATTTTGGGGGGTTTCGGGAAGCTTTTAATATACTGTAAAATAAAAAAAAAATGTTTGTTCTCCTAGTTCCTCCCAAATTATCAAGCAGGCTGTACACCAGGGAAAAGAAGTTTATTGCTGTGTGCAAAGCTGAAAGAGGGAAACCTGCTGCCAACATCAGTTGGAGTCATGGGGGAAATTCTGCAGAAGTGGAAACACTGCCTGAACCAGACGGATTAATAACAGTACAAAGTCATCTGGTGTTGGACTTGGAGCCAGAAAACCTGACCTGCTCTTTCAGACATCTGTTCTGGGAAGAGGAGCAAATCCTGTCGCTAAAACCTGAAGAAGGTCAGACACCAAGAGACAGAGTATAGAAGTTCACACCAACCAACCACAGTAATAAGACAAGTAATTGATTTTAATTTTTAGACTGAGCTGTTTCTGGTATCATTGCAAAGTATTTGAAGTAATTTGAATGAAAACGAGTTTCTATTGCTTCACTAAGTTAACATTACAACTTTATGTGTTACTCACACACACACACACACACACCAGAAACAAGCACTTAAAACACAATAAAGCGCTAAAATGGCAACAGGAACTGAATGGGAAGCTGTAACTGAGGAATGTCTCTCTCCTTGTTGCAGATTATATTCAGTGGGTGAGATTATCTGTTGTTGTGGTAATCACAGCATTTTTTGTGGGATTGGCATTTTTTTGTCTACATAAGATAAAAGTGTTGAGGTAAGTGCCATTAGATGAAAACAAATAATACAACTTTTTGTAAGCTTTTTTTTTTTGTTGTTTTTTGAGTCGCTGAGCTGGTTTGTGTGTCCACAGGCTATGCCAACAGTCCGACATTTCATCATCCAAATCTCCAACGGTGGGAAATTTGTCCACATCTTCTTTCTCTCATGGCTTTGTTTTTTTTTTAATGCCATGTTCATGACATTTCTCTTTTTTCTTATTTCAGACAGAGGATGTGGAGGAAGTTGAACCCTATGCTAGTTATGTTGAACGTGTGAACTCAATCTATAACTGATTTGCACACGCATCATTCAGGCACATTGCACATTGTTCCATCTGAGAATCTGAAGGCGTTGAAGGTTGAGATTTTAGAGAAGAGTAGACCAACTTTTGAAATGAGAGGGAAGCCTCTTAGTTCTTTCCAAACAAACACTTAACTCATGGAACAGGGGATGTACCTAATACCACACACTAGTTCCCACATGTGGGTCTCAAACAGAACATGACAATAAATGCAACTACTACTAACACACATGACATGTAATTATGTTGATTATCTGCAGAGGTAGTGTTGCTTGAGCAGATTTTTGCCGTAGTCATCTGGTAAACGTACCAAACAGGGAGTGTGTATAATTCAATGACACACTTGCTTCAAGATAATAAGAATTTGCAGAAAAATTTATATGTGTTCATGTATTTGTAATTATGCATTTATTAAAAAAATCTGTTTAAACACATTGATATCATTCAGCTATGCTATAGAGAATAACTGAGAAAATGCTATTTTAGCCTGCATTAGTAAATGTTAACAAATTCAAGGGCTGATCAATTTGGATTTTCCTTTGGAGAAAATTTGTCAACTAACAGGAATGTGACGGCTTGAAGTCAGTTGTTATACATTGTTTTTAACCATGATTAATATTTATTTATAATAATAAATTTTGAGCTCACGTTTGCATTCTTTTTAAAAACACAGCAAAGACACAGCCGATACCTCACCATATGATAATTATTGGAAGTTAATCATTTCATTCTTCTTCTTCTTTTTTTTTAGCTGTCAGAGAGTCAAGGGTGTTTGGCTACGGTTCTTTAAGTTGTGTGCGCAACCCACTGGTGGAGCATAGAGATGACAGGTGGGGCAAGACAAACTGAAGGAAATTGTCCTCTTTGTCTATTCTTATTAATGCCTTTCTTTATTAACAACAAAGATCTTGCATTCAGAAAAAAACACCCAAACGCAAAGAAAGTAATCATTAAGAAAATCTTACCTGGAACCAAAGTGTAAAAATAATGTTTAATGTTAGCATGTTGATAGCAGTAGAACAATAAATAAACTTTCACACAAAGCGTGGCTATAACGAAACAAAATGGATCCATTTGTGACACGGACCACAAAAGTTGGCGATGGATAAAAGATCATGTTACCTGAAGTTACTTTCTTAAATTTGAGATTCACTGGTGTGTAGGGAACTGGAATAGAAAATGAGAAAGTGCACTCTTATGCCACCTACTGGTATCTAAAGTCAAAAGATTATTGCCTTGGTTTGTTTCAGACTTTATCCAAAATACATTTGATTAATTCAATTCAATTCAGTAAATAAAATGATCAATAAGTAATCAAAGCCATTTTACGAGGAATTTCTGTACATCTCCACAACTTCACATGTATCCAGCTGAACATAATTAATCCTATAATCCAAAAATGTGTGTTTTCTTCACACATATAGAAGCACATATCTTCTCAAACCTTAAATATGCATTTGCAGTATATTTAAGTGGTGTACAGTAGTTTTCAGGAGCGTTTGTTTAACATGCACAACATGCAAATTGCACCCACAATTTGAGCACTCACTTGCACATCCACTGCATTTGTGCAACACTTAAATTTTACATTCAAATGTCAAGTGGTGCTCATAAAGCCTGCCTGACACAGACTTAACTGAAACTATGGTCACACTGGACCAAAGCTTTGGTTCTGTTTTGACAAAAATAGACTGCTGGTAGAGATCACACCTTTTTGCTGTACATATATATGTGTATTTTTTTATGGTACAGTGTCTTAAAGTAAATCCTGTTGTAATTTGAAGCATCAGCTACTCTTAGACCATTTAAAACATCTTGCCTCGAAGACAAAACAGTTTTGTTTGACTTGTTAATTCCAGATATGCTAATGTCAATGCGTATGAGGAACACCGACACCAAACTCGGCAGTGTGCAGCAGGCTAACTCTGACTCACTCATGTGCATAATGACTACATCAACTTTGCATGAAACAAAACTTATCTATTGAGAATCTTTCTGTGTCATGAGTCATATAAAAATAGTAATTCCACTGAGGCCATGGGTCTAACAGCATCAGACATCACAGGATTTGCTGGCATGGAGATGCAGTTGTTCTTGGAGATGAGCTGATCAATCCTTTTGCATTTTTAAGTCTTTGAGTGCAAACATTGGGAACAGTTTCCATTCGATTGGATCTTCCATGTATTTAGTTAGTATTTTGAGAATTCAGACATAAGATTCTCCTGAGGTTGAGAGGTCAAGTGCAATGTAAGTTTCTTCTTGTGAAAAAGCCACAGCTGTGTGCAGATTTCAGTTTTCCTAAGAAGTAAAGGCAGACATATTAGGGTTCGTTGTATCCACAGCCTGTTGCTGTTTGCTGTCTATTTTTTTTTTCTCCTTTCTTTTATTGAAGATCAAGTTCTGAGCATTTTAATTGGAAATTTTGAAAGTCCTACTGCAAACAATAGCCATTAGAGGCACCTTTTCCAGTTTCCAGTTTTATCTGCCAGTCCTACATCTTTCAGTTGTCTGAACAATTCCTCTTGTTCTTGTTCTTGTTACCCCATAAGAACATAATCATCTGCACAGTCATCTTTGGAGGAGCTGTCAGATTCACATTGCTGTTGACAGGCTGCTGGGACATGAACGGTTGCATAGTCGCAGTCATTGTCAGTTTCAGCTCTGCTTACTCTCGATCCTTTGACACTGCTGTGGTCGATAGAAGCATATGTTACGTCCTCAGGAGGCTGTTGTGAAATAAAACACAGCTTGAAATGGTACTTCTGCTGTCATGAGCATGCGCCACAGACAAGTTTGACAGTAGTGTGGTGCTAATGTGACCAGCACATTGATGTGGTTAGTCATTTGCCTTGACTGAACAAAACATACTCACCATTTATTTATTTTTTACAGTATGCAAATCTAATGAGGCAGCACGTCAGACGGCGCTACCATAAAAGAACACACCCATAACCTATAAAACGCTGCAACAGGCACAGTATCTGTTAAAATTTATGACTAGCAAAAACAGACCCAACAATGTTGTGTTGCAGGCCCACCTTATTATCTGGTGCAGACTGTCCTGAAAGAGAAAAGGCACCTTTGAGAATTCAACAAATAAGTCTACTGATTACACATAGTGTTATAAATGCAGTTTTACCTTTCCTTTTCTTCTTTATCCTGACAAGGAAACAAAGTATAATAATGAGACTGCACGCAGATCAAAATACATATAATAATAAGATTAATTTGTCCAACATGAAACTATTCAAAGTCTGAACATATTCATTCATTTTCTATTAAAGTGGCAATTATGGCCGTAAATCTTGCTGAATTATTATCAGCAACTTCATC
Organism: Echeneis naucrates; assembly: GCF_900963305.1. Taxonomy (NCBI): domain Eukaryota; kingdom Metazoa; phylum Chordata; class Actinopteri; order Carangiformes; family Echeneidae; genus Echeneis; species Echeneis naucrates. The sequence goes on from NC_042531.1 coordinate 10,334,481, forward strand.
TCAGATATGCAGCATTTGGCCCACAGCAGTGTTTCCTTGACAGCGGAACAGACAGCAGTGTGTGCTGGAACAGGAAACATTTTGCATACATCTACAACCAACCTCTGTCAAAGCACAGCTATCTATAGCAGTGGTTAACAGCACAGGAGGGAAAATTTAGGATGCTCCTTGGTCACCATCTCCTTTTATACTGTTTTTTTATTTAGAAAACAAACACATAATGTGGCATGCAGCGAAGCTCGTGCTAATTCTTTACGGCTGCCTTCCTATAAAAGGAGTTTAAGCTATTTTTGTCTGCTAACCACTATTTCCTTGATGAAGCAAATACTGTAGCGTCTTGCCACAGGGCCACCACACGCCACTGTTTCTTCTAAATACGTATTGCCTGCCTTCTTGTTTTATGTCATTTTAAATGTTCTCAATTACAGCCATATCAGTGAAACTTTAGTCTAATCATCGCAGTCTAAAATATTACTGTGGAGTATGTGTGAGTGGTCTGTACAGTTTGTGTCTAAGAGTGATTACTTACCTTGAAGTGCAGTTTCCCATGATGAGGCCACAGGATCTGAATGTTTAAACTGTATTTGTTGGCAGGCTGGCAGTACCTGGTTGCCTGAAACCAAGTGTGAGCCTGATATTGTAGTAGACGCTGGTATCACTCATCTGCACATTGGCCAGAGTAAGAGAGGAAGAGAGAGAGAGAGCGACTGATATTCTGATTTCCTGTTTGCGTTGGTCTCTAATGCAACACACACAAACGCAAACACACATACAGACCTGCACAAACACGCGCACGCACACACACACACACACACACACACACACACACACACACACACACACACACACCGGTTCTCCAGTGGGAACTACTTTTGATAAGTAAATAAGATTCATTTAAATATCGGCAGCAGATATCTCTTATTTTTAACAGTATATAACTTCATGTGTGTGTGTTTTTTGCCTCAGTTTGCCTCGGTTAACGTGATGGTGCAAATTCTTCTTTAAGAGCAATATGAGGAAGTCATATTCATTGGAAAGTCCAGTTAATCATACAAACCGTATGTTAGGCAAGAATAAAAGTCGAACTTGACCAAAAGTATATATTTTAATTTAGGTGAAAAATAGCTAAACATTCACATGCAGAAGATTGTATTACACTGGAGGGTGCTGTTGGACAAGTCTGGTTCATATGTCACAGAAAAACACTCTCAGTCTTCACCAGTGAGAGGAATTTACAAAATCTTGTCACACAGGAAATAAAACACCAAATACCCCGTACAGTACAGTACACTCGTCCTGTAGAATTTGGCTTGTGTTTGTAAGCCACAGTTCCTGCTTATTGTTGCACTCAGACTTCTGTTATTGTTAAATGCTTTCACAGATTGGATAAGAGAAGCAAGCAAAAAAGCATATCATCCCATGCTGTGATGGAGTTGATCATTTTTCTGTCACTTGTTGGAAACACATGCAGTTATGGTCACAGTTTGAAGCTGTTCACATGACAAAGGATATCCCATAGTCCATTTGTCCTTCAAAAAATAGTTTTCTGGTTCTTGAATATTAATGTATGTATTTGTATGATATTAGCACTATTCACACTTGCACTTCGGAAACAGTGACAAGCATTGTTACTCATATGCTGGTCTTAGAGTATGTGTGGGAAGACAGGAAGTGGTGAGCTTGTTACAAGTCAAGAGGCCCCTGAGCAGCTACACTCACTAATTCTTTTTGAGGATTCTAGTCATGAAGATGTTGAGCCCTTTGGTTAGACTGCCAAACAGTTATCTGATAATATTTTGTTTATTTGTGTCCATCTATGGAAAAAAGGAAGGTAAGTCACATTTACATACAACAATCTGGTGGTGAACCAGATGGTGGTGAACATTTTGAGCCAAGATAATTGGAGTGAGGACAAGTTTTTATTACAATTATGAGATCGCACTGTATAAGCCATATATATAATGCCAGATCTATTGGGTATTGAGTGTGTAGAATAATTCCATAATACAGAAATATTCCTACCAGGCAACAGCAGAAAAGATGTCAGAAATGGGATAACCATGCTGAAAGTGCAATCAAATCATTCATATTTTCATTTATTTTGAACGCATTAGGAATTACAATCAAGGCTATGGGTGTCACTCTCCGATGAGAATGAAGTGTTGGTGCTGGATACCTACATTGTAATTTTTTCTGGACAATTGAAAGACGCTCACAGGGTAAATTAGTTCTGAATCTCTGCTGAAGTCCTGTTTGTCAGCCCCAATTTTCCCTCAATTTCTTTTCTCTGTGTATTTCGTTCATTCTGTCCATGTAACTATTAAGTGCCAGTGAAATACTTAGTCATTTGTCGACTGTGTACTAAGGATGAGAAACAACAGGTATAAAAAATAATATGAATATGTATAATTAGGTTGTGCCATACAGTGTGAACACAACTTTCTGGAGGTACTGAGATTTTCATTATCTGCACTTGTTGGCAGGTGGCGGGCGTATCTGTTCCCGAAATTATAGACAGTTTCTTCTTAAAATTAAGATGTTTGGCTGGAAGAGAATCGTGAAAGGCAACACTTCAGTTTTCTTTTTTAGTTTCAGACTTGTTTCCTCCATCTGAAGTTGGGCTGATGGTCCGCAGAGGCACGACATGGAAAAGTGCCCCAAACGTGTCTCTGACTCTCAACTGTCCTGCCAAACACGGTGGAAAATCTCTAAACATCACCTGGTGCAAACTGCTTGACAGTTTCCCCTGTCAACAGATTTATAAATCAGGAAATGTTGACATAAGACAAAACAACACTGAGAATGGATTGATCTCAAATTTGATTTTTAAACGGATTTCCATTCATGATGATGGCCTGTACAGATGTGAATTTAGAGAAATTGGGGTATTCAGTCATACAATCAACATCTCAGTTTCAGGTAGGCACCTTTTTTCTGTGCTAAAATGTACACATCTGCAAGATTTTTAATGTTAATTGTGTTGGTTGTCTATCACTCCCTAAAGACATGTATGAGGGGGTTGAAAAAACTGAGAAGAATAACATTGAAGGTGAGGCCCTTTAATTGTTAAGTAGCATTCATACATTTGAATCATTATTGAATGCTATTAGTGATGTGGTTTTGTTTTTGCAGTTGCGTCACTGGATGCTGCAGGCAGTGGAGCTGTGTCCTGGCTGCCCTACTTCTATATTTGCTTTAGCATAGTTTTACTGTTTCTCATGATAACAGCGTTTACCTGGTTGTGTTTCTACGGGTGGAAATGTAAGAACATTTAGTGTAATATTAGATTACCGTGCCATAATTTGCAGATTTTACTTTGTAACAAATGGAGCATATGTTTTTTGTGTTTTTCACAGGTAAACCAGCCAACAAGGCATCAAAGAGGCAGGTAATGAAACACAGTGTAAGTGAAGATTTTGTGTTCTTACTGAGTGTTAGATGATGGATCAATCAACCCGAACAAAGAATAGGACCAGTGTCTACAGCTGAAGCTTGCCAAGTTGCACATATCCTATAAGTGTTTAACTGTTGTCATGATGGAGCTGAGGCTGAGCTCTTTACTGTCGTGTCTTGTTCTAACATCGCAGGAAATGTCCAGTCATATGATACCTGACCTGCCCAAAGCGAGCGCCCCCTCAACCCCTGTCCTCCAAGTTCGCTTCGTTTGGAATGAAGCAAACCCTCCGAGCACTTCTGGGTCACAACCTTCGGCACCTTCTCTGTTCTCCAGTGGGAGCCAGCCCTGTGAAAGCACAGGAGTGTCACACACTGCTGTGTACACTTCCATCAACCATACAGTGTCTGGAATGCCTGCCAGAAAAGAGGAAGTTAAAGACACAGAATATGCTGCTATCAAGGTTTCCTGAACATTTTTCATTTATCACACACACACAAGCGGAAAAATATTCACAAGCTCATGGTCGTGTCATGGAACAGGCAGAGAGGCGAAACCATCAGTCACACCGTCGAAGAGGTGGATGGAAGGAGCTTGTGGTCATGCAAATGTACAGTATGTCCCCCTAAAGAACCTGACAGTAGGTTTTTTGTTTGTTCACATGCACAGCTGCTGAGCATCAAGCTGAGCATTTCTCATTTTTTAATGATGTATGTATTTTTCTTTAAAATTCAGCAGATGCCTATTATGTTTATTTTTGTTATTACACTATTCTAAGTTGAAATATGAATATTTGGTAATTAGTAAAAAAAAAAAAAAAAAAAAACAAACTTGAGAGACTGCCGAGTCTGAGTCCAGTATTTTATCTCAAAGACTTCCTGTCCCACACGCAGACCTCAGGGTCGCTACTGCTGCCAGAAATGCAGTGCCTCGTCTCCTTACGTGTCGTGAAGCTCACTTACACAGGAAATTCAAGAGCAGATGAGAACTTTTGTACTTTGATGACATGTCATGTGACTTGTCTTTATATATTGTGCCTCAACCACAAATGGTTCACATACTATGAATGGAGATTTAAAAGAAACAAAGAGATGACAGGAGGAATGAGAGGAAAATGAGAGGATTTTTTTCTTTATTTCATTAAAGAAGTTGCTGGCTTCCACTCTATTGGACCCATGAACCCTAAAAAAAATCTATATCCTCAGGAGATACTGAGTCACAAACACAGGTGAGAATATTCAGCTTTTAACAAGACCAGGTCTGATCTATGACTGTGTCATAGGCCCATGTAGATGCAAATGATCCAAATACAGTTTCAAACATTTTCAGGAAGTGTGCAGATATTCTAAATGCTTGTATTGTATAAATGAAATAATGAAAAGGAGGAAGGCAGGAAAGCAATGTCATTAAAAAAAAAAAAAAAAAAAGCTCAGTCAGGCTCTTCAGGGTTTAACATGCAGCCTGCAGGGAACAGAAGAGTTTGTTGAAATTTATCACTCACACTCTGTAATCCTGTAACATACAAAACCACTAACACCTTTAACACTTCACTCACTGCTCGCATTCACAACGCTCATACCTTTGAGGGGAACGCAAAAGCTTTCTGCATTTCCGACTTAGATTTAACTTTTAACACATACGCACACCCACATACCCTCTCACAACAGATACCCGCGCTGTTGACCATAATCCACATGTAAACAAAAGGCTGAAAGTTCCAGGAACATGTAAGTCAGACATCCTCTGGCCAAGCTTTACAGCACAGGCGCTTAAAAAGCCTTCTGACAGGTTTGACAGGAGTTATCTTTCTGATATGAATTTTAGCTGTAAACTCTGTAATCTGATGTGCACAGCGATGGATAGCTATTCAAATGCTGACTTATATACACAAACATGTATAACAGAGCCAATAAATACTGTGTGTTATCCCAGAATATATAAATACATCAGAACACAACTGAAACACGCAGTAAGACGTGTGTGTGTGTGTGTGTGTGTGTGTGTGTGTGTGTGTGTTGCGCCATAACCCATCTGGCTTAGGTTGAAAAAGAACTTGAAAAATGAGCATCTGGCTGGCAGGTGTGGTACACCAGAAAGGAATTTATTTTTTCATGAATCCAATGAACAAAGCAGCGCTCAAAAAGCTGGAAGGGTGGCAAGCAATCAGAAACCACTTTTTCAATGATTTGGTTTGTTGTTTTATTATATCAAGTTTACATACTTGGTCATTATGCACTTTTTTACTTCCTATTATTTCTGCACTACTATTGTTCTATTCAGGACTGGATGGTGAGACGTGTTCCCATTTAAGAACAAATCCAAAGAGATATTATAAATTACAGAAGATTCACATCCTATGCTTTTAGGTTTACAGTTTTTACACTGTGTATACATAGCCCCATTATATGTCCCATGACACATGTAGGTGCTGCTTTGAGCCAGACCGACAGAAGTGTGAGCTGACCTTTTGGGTTTTGCTGAAGCATATTTTCATAGGAGTAGACAGTTTTGTTTTGTTTTTTTTTTTTGGTGTTTTACTTGAGGCCTCCAAGTCATTTGTAAATCCAGAAATCTACCTCCAAGTCACTACACTTAAGCCCAAGCTGATTTCACACAGGAACTCATCCTCAGACTCTTTGATGTAGAAAGCCAACAAGACAGACATTCCTGTCAGAGGCACTGAAAAGGTTTCAGTGATGCTTCCTCTGGGAATTGATTGAAGCTCTCTGTCCACGGAATTTAACCTCCACACAAACACACATACACAAATACAGATGCACACACATGCACGTAGAAAATTTTGTAATAGATATACATACAAGACGCATGCAATTATTTTAGTTTATCTAATTAATACTACCCATGACCCTGACAAGATTTCACAATACACAGGTGTATGAAGAAAAACCTTAAAAGGAAGCTCATATTGCCTTTCAGCTATGTTATTTTAATAAATAAGGCTGGCTCCACAAATCCCAAATCTCATCTCAGCTGAGGATTAATTTTCATTGGGTGTGTTAGAGAGCATTTATCATAAGAGAATGCTGCCTATTTGATCAACTTAAACAAACCAACAATGACCCTATAATCACATTACGTATTTTGTGTTTTAATGCGATTTGTTGAAAAAGAAAAATATAAAACACAACCAGTCATTCTAAAGACCAAGTAAAAGAAAGAGCAAAGCTGTGAAGTGTTTTAGAGACAGAAACTCTGCTGCTCTGCTGTTAAAACAAAACCACTGAGCTTTAATTTGCAGTGCTGTGTCTCTGCTGTTTGTTGTGGTTTCTGTAGCATCGACTCAATCAATTACAGAGCCGGACAGAAAAACATGATCCAAACAAGATTTCCTCACAGGCCCACGTTTGGACAACCTGGATATTATATACATGTCAGATGTAGAGGCAGAGTTGAATGTCCTACAGTTGGAGCTCACAAATAGGATTGTATATAGGTGTGTCAGAACATTTTCCCATTGTACCAAGATGATGATGATGATGATGAAGATGATGCAGGGAATCAGTTCGTAACGTTTGGCTCTGAGAAGCACTGCCTCTTCTTTTCAGGTGTTTGTCTGCTCTGAGAAACTAATCCACTGAAAAAAATGCATCAAGAGAACAAAATAATGACAACATTGAATACTAAATAAAAAAATGTCAAATTCTTCGAAGATTTTCACATCTGGCATGATAAAACCATTGTCAAATGACCATTTAAGTGTTTCAGTTTATTTCATAATTATGTATATTTTTGAGAATGAGGACTTCTCTCTTGCTTCTGCTTACTACACCAAACATTCTAAATGGCCAATTAGCTGTGCAGATATTTCAGATTGAGTGATGAGTATCACTTGGCAAGGGAATCAGTTTTCAATCAATGCTCGATATATACGCAATAATGATGAAACTGGAAACAAACAACAGACATGACACACTCACCTTCTTTGCGCAAAAAGCATTTCCAAAGGCAGAAGCAGAGGGACATGACCAACAGAGCTGCGACTGTGGTGACTGAGATCAAGATGGTGAGAGCTGTCCCAACTGTGAGGGAGAAAACAATTTTTACTCCACACAAAAGTCCCTCAAACAATATCCCAATCCTGACTATTTACGGTTCTCCATTTGTTGGTAACAAGTGTTGAAATGATAGCACTGTTAAACATTGAACATGAAACCAATCTCCTATTCCAGTCCACCTTTACGAGCTGTTGTGTTTATACAGATTCACAGTTTCAGCAGTCAGATTAGGTGTATGCTTAACTTAATTAACTACAGTATGTTAATGCTAGCCTTGTTGAGCCCGGGTTGAGGTTACAAATAGCTTAATGCATGTGTTGACATTTGTATAGTGCGATCCTTGTGTAGGGCTAAAAAAAATCATAAATTACATCACAAATTGAATTTGAGATAGAAGTCTAAATACACTAAATATTGTAATAACAATACACTTAATTCATGTAAAATGTGCAATTTTGCCCCATGAAACCAAATCCTATAAAACCTTCAGAGTACAAAAGTCTGTTTATCATCTTCTAAGTGGAAACTGCCTCAGTATTCACGGCCCCAGGCAACTGCAAGGAGACCAGTATGAAGATCTCTGCATTTGTATGGATTAGCAGGGATATGTTAGTGAGCTTCAAAGGAGCGAGCTGGTGTAATATGGGCAGGACCAGGCTAGCTCCTTGTTTCTTTGAGCAGACAGAGATGAGAATGATATAGGATCTTCTCATTTAACTTCAACCAAATCCCTGATACAAGGGCAACAAACAAGCTTATCTGAGGACTATGGTGATCATGGCTGGCCTCTAAAGTCAATAACAATTAGTAGTAGTCTTGTAGGCTTCTTGTAGGGTAGTTTTGTATTGATGTTATAAATAAGGCTTGATGTAAATCTGGACAAACCAAGACGCAACGGCAAAAAAAAAAAAAAAAGATATATGCGGTCCACAGACTCTAACTCACTTTTTGTGTTCATGGATACAGCAATCGGTGACTCAAGCCCTTTGTGGTGTACCAAGCATTTGACGGACACATCTTTCAGCAGCCCTGACTGCACGGTCAGGGTACTGATGAGCAACGTGGTCCCATCTCCCTGTGGGAGCTGTGTGGTCACCGGGGGGCCCATGGTGCGGTTATCTCGCTCCACATTCCACACGATCTCCGCTGGGGGACGCGACACACATGTGCAGTTAGCCTCGATCACGCCTGGAGAGGTGGTCTTGTAGCTCACTTGGGGTTTGGGCAGCACTGTTGGAAATAAAGAAAAAGAGTCAGAGTTACCATCATAACATGCTAATCCAATTACACTAAGCCTACACTGCACACAATATCAGAGTTGTCTCAAGGTATTAGAAATCCTTCTTTCGTATTGTACTAATTTAGTTAGGATTGTGTTTATAAATCTTCAAAGCATCTTTGACAAAATTGCTGAGAGATACCTGGGAAAAACCTCAGAGCCTGTGGCTCAGTTAAGGTATGTGAATTCCTGCACACTTAAGATCTATAAGTGAATCAGTGGCTGTTTTCAATTCTTTGTGGCTGAAAGAGGAATGTGATGCACTGGAACTGAGAACATTTTTGTTGGCAAGACCACATTTAGCCACAGATATTTGGCCCTCATAGTTTCAGCACATTCTCACAGTTCTAGGTGATAAACTCCACCCAGTTATCTTGTGGAAAATATCAGATTTTGGGGCGGGTGGAACAGCAACAGGAAAACAAATTCTGATATCAATCCAGGCCAAAATCTTTTGTGTCATTTTGCACTTAACCACATTCACTTGAAGAGTAATATTATGCACCCTCAGTCATTGATGATCATGATCTTATAAAGTATGCATTTTCATAAACTGAATTACTCAAAATGATCTAAAGAAGTTAGATTTAGCGTCACTTAGTGTCACTACTACAGCACTAAAATTCTGCTTAGTGAAACGTTTCAGAAAAAATTAAAGCATTAAAATAGTTATAAAAAAGTCAATTCTACTGTAGAATATCGCAGTAAGACTTTTATTTGTCATACTTAAATATGTATTTGAGAATATGTATACTTTTGAGGAATATTTTGAGGAATATTTAGAAACGTGATTTCGTTGTATATCGTTGTATATCGTATATCGTATTTCGTTGTTTGTGAAGTATTGTACACTGGGTACATTAATATACTAACACCCACAGACAACTGAAATATCTGCGCAATTAGGTAGCTGAAAGTTTTTTTTTCATTAAAATTTTAAATGTTAATACATTTTTATGACCTCTCCAAAACATAACTAGGTTACAACACATTTACATGACTTGGAATCATGAAATTGCCTTTCTGAATAAATAATAAGAAGAATGTGTGTTTGTGTTTGTAAAGGAGGGTAACATCACCTCATCCAGAATGGGATGAGGTTAGAAGACTGTTGGCAGCTATGACCAGCAAGAAGGGTTAAACACATTAATGCTAATTGAGCCCCACTATTAGAAACACCTACTATACTGTACAGTTTAATTTCAACAAAAGCACATCTGTTTGTTGAGATGGCAGCGAGCGATAGGGAGCGGGAGAAAAGTGGAAAAGCAAATGAGCAAAAGGAGAGAGAGACAAAGCACAGAGGGAATCACTGTCTGCTGCAAACACTGACACAGTCATGCATCAGGACCTCACTCCCTGCCTCCATCATTCTTTCGAATGGCCCATTCTTCAGACAGAAACACTGCTCTGTGTTTGTGTGTGCTAACAAATCATTTGAGAGCTTAACTTTGCTGCTGTAACATGAAAATATTCAGCAGCTACTTTCAGGAAGAAAAGATGAACATTCCTTTCTAAATCCCGCGGGTACCTGTCTTTCATATGAGCACAAACTCCAGGCTTAAGGCCCCCTGTCTGCCTCTGTTATTTCTTCTCCGCAAGAATGTGTAGCTGAAAGACCTATTTTTGATAAAAACACAATGAAAAATTCTCTCACTGAGGTGAACACAAAATGTAAATGTTTCTTTTTGTAAAGCAAAGCAAAAGATTGTTTTTGTACTGTAGCACTAGTAACAAATGGATTTATCTGCCCTCAATATCAGCTATTTTGCAATTTTTGCCTCCAGAGCTGGAGGTGGTAGGTGAGACTGCTGGTGTGACATAAATGCTCAATTTGATGAACTGTCTTGAAATGAGCAAAACGTGATTGTAGCAGTCCCAAACATCCACAATGGTGGACAGAATAAAAGCTAATCCATCATCGAAGCTGATGTTGTGTATTGTTAAGAAGTGGTAAAAAGCCCAATTAAAACTCCTGCTGCTTATTGAGTTTGACCAAGAGGCCACCCATTGCATTTGTGTGCAAGTTTTTCATACGTTTTATTGCACTGAAAAAATCCTCACCAGTAACAGGAGTTAGAAAAATTAAATACTTACCATAGGTGGAGAGGCAAACCGTGGAGCTCTTCGTTTCACCAGAATGTGCATTATACAAGCAAGTGTAGCAGCCCTCGTCATGAATAGCCACAGGTTGGATGGTGAGCTGGCTATGGGACAGGGAGGGACTGAGCCAGACCCTTCCCTGGTATGGTGGCTCGATCATGGGGTCGCTCCGCTTTGCAAAGGAGGCCACGTCTGTGGAGCTCCCCTGTGCAGGAGTGTATTTCCATGTGATTTGTGTCACTTTTTCAGGCAAGCCGTAAGAGCACGAGAATGACACCTTCTTCCCACTCACTGCTGTCTTGTTGTTGCTGTCAACAGTGACTTGTGCTAGGAAGGCAAGAGAATGGAAAAAGGCCATAATCCGGTGAGAGAATGATGGATGGGGAGGAAAGTTAAAGAGAGAAGCAGAGGGTGAAAAACAGGACAATGTTAATATTCAGTAAAATGAGGCACCCAAACAAAAGCCAGTCACTGGAATCTGCACCAGCTGTTTTTGGTTAGTAGAATGAGCCCTCCTTTTCTCTCTACTCCACAACTTTTTATTAACATGACTGGCTGAGCCTCAACAGACTCATCAACTTGTGTTCAGCGGGTAGGGGGGGATCTTGGGACATCTGTATGCACATATTTTCTCAGTAAATCCCTGCAGCAGATTAATGTTCAGGTTGTAGGGAGGAGGGTTTATCCTTGGAGTCTAGTGGAGAATTCATTTTGTTACATTCTAATGGGTGGGGGTAAAAGTCAGACATCCAAGACCCAGTTAGACCCAACATCAACAGGGGCAGAGACAATGGTTACTTCAGTAAGAACATTTATCAGGGGTGGCCTTCCTCATTTACATTTGTAGTTTTCTCTAACAAATTTTTAAAACTAAAAAAAAAAAAAAAAAAAAAAAAAAAAAAAAGCTTCATGTGAATGATTTTCATACCATATTTTATACAGGACATGATTTGTTATCTGATCCTCACATCTGGATTCTGGCTATATGGGCTCGACAAGCCTGCCTTTAGTGGCTCACCAAGGCCATTACTCAACCACAGGAGACTATGTTGAACATTTTTTCCCTGTTTCACACTTTTTCCTGTGCGAGAAATACTTAGTTTTTACAATTCCTCTTAACTACACTTTAATGTGCTTAGATTAAAATGAGTCATGCTATCACACTTACTCACCAGTGACAGTGAGGCAGATCTGTCCCTGCTTTGAACCAGAAGGATGCATATCAAAGATGCAGGTGTAGCAGCCTTCATCTCGGAAGCCCACCCTGCGGATGACAATCGATGAAGTATCCTTTGGGGATGTTGCGAGCTCCACATGCTGCTGTCCGCTCACGCTGTCTCTATTGCCAGGTTGGTAGCTCAGCAGGATCTGGTTCTGGACATCCAGCCAACGCACCTGCTTCAAGGATTCACCTCGATCCCTTGAAACACTGCAGGTCAGAGTGAAGGGTTTCTCCACGGGCGCTTCCAGATGCTCTGGTGCAGTGACCCTGCCTGATACATCCACCCTAATGTCAATGACATAACTGCAGAGTAAAAATTTTCAACTTTTTCCTTCTCTTCTTCACTGACTCACCCTGTAGTCTTCCCACCAGCAACAGGAGTAAACATGCCTGCAGACATTTTCTGCAGGAGGCCTGGATCATCATCTTCTTCATTGCTCATTTAATATGGGGATGGATCCCTGGCACTGTGATATGGAGAAACATCAGTTATCATTAGTCTGCCTTATATGAGAAACAAAATGACACAAGCTGGGTCACCACATTTCGCTACTCCCAGTTCAGCTCCTCTAATCTCTAGATGCTTTCCAGCGATTTAAAAACATCCATAAATTTGTAAATGTTACCATAATTGCACTAAAATCCAGTGTTTAAAAAAAAACCAAAAAAAAAAAAAAACAATAGAAATGTCAGAAGAGAAGATTTCTTCTGACATTTGAACTGATTTTTTTTTAAACAACTCTGATCAAATTGTCTGTACGAACAATTCCAAGTGCCATCTTACAAATAATTTAATAAAATAAATAAAACTCATCGTCAACTGAATAGAGAAAAGATAATAAATACCAAAGCTTTTGATTAAATCTGATAAGCCGTAGTTAATGAAGTAAAACTGAATTATCTGTCATGCATTACGTATCACCCTTTTTATACAACAACAAGACAAGACACTCACCTCTTCTTGTGTCCTAATGCAAAAGTTAAAAGCCAGAAGTTGGGGATGTTCTACCTCTGTAACATCTCGTCCAGCCTCAGGATTCAGGCAGTCTTCTGAAACGTCACTCCGGCTGCAGTCAAAGCTATTTTCACTCATCTGACTGTTTTATATTTAGCGGACCACCAGCACAACGAGGACCAGCCGGCAGCGGAGCTGGACTCCGCTTCACTGGATGTCGGGCAGATCCTACCTCGTGAGCACAGACACAGATTCTGCTCTGGGTTTGCAGCTCCCTCCGGTGTCCTTTCGGGGAGCACAGCCCTGCGAGGCAGCTGGAGCTGGACACTTAAGATCGTTTCGGAGCATCGAAAGGTACCGTCCCTGCAGGGTCGGAGGAAGAGAGAAGGTCCTGTATCCGCAGTGCGCTGTTGCTGGGGTCGCCTAAACAAATTGAGTCATAATTCACTTCTGTCCTCGCCTTTCCCCTCTTTTATTTTTTTCTGATTAAAATACACCCGAAATAGACAAACAGGCGATCTATGAGTAACTTCAATAAGAAATGAAACACTGAGAGAAAATGGATAAACTTAGATATTACACACAGTTTCTTTGAATATGTTGATTGTCCAATCAAATACGTACGGGACCTTGTTCCACAGGATCCGGCTCAAATTAAGCTCCAGAGGTGGTCAACTTCACTACTTGAGTACTCCTTGTCAAAGATTACTCCAATACAAGCAAAAGTAGCTTTGTCAAAATGTTAAATGTTAAAAATACCTCAGGAAATCCAGGAAAGGAGAGTAGCTTTATTGTCATCATACAACACACTGATGTGATATGAAACTCATAAAAGTACTGTGTTGTGTTGTTGAAGGAAGAAAAGAGCTGAATAAAGCCGGTGTGTCAGACGATTTAGTTCCCTCCAAGTTCCTATTCCACTTTACGCTGATTTAGTGAGTCGTGCGTAGTTGCTAAGTTACCGTGCGTACTTAAAGAAGAAACGCAAATAGAAACACAGCTGAGTGTACGGAAAGCGAAATGGAACAAGCCAATGTGTAGGTTACTGGTATGGTATTTATTATATAACAAAATAAATTGAGAATGCATTTGTTCGGGCATTCTTTGTCAATCTTTGTGTAAATGGATGCCAGCTAGCATAGCTGTGCGAGAGTAGCCTACGTTAAGTAAACCTCAGTGCCGGTGTGTCAACCGATTCGGTTCCCTTTTAGGCTGATTTACTGCTGAATCGTTCGTAGATGCTATGTTACCGTACGTACTTAAAGAATAAACGTGGTGATACACACCAGGTAATGATACGACCAAGATATATGATGTAGAATGACCCGATCGTTATGGAGAAATAATGCAGGTAGGGTGAGGATGATACATCGTGGCCATGTCTGTACGTGTTCCAGTTAAGAATACGGCCACGATGTATAATCCTCATCCTACCTGGATTATTTCTCCATAACGATCGGCTCATTCTGCATCATACATGGTGGACGTATTATTACCTGGAACACGCATTAGCTTGTAGCCAGACTTTGGATATCTTCTGTGGACATCACACCAACATGGTCCAACTCCTCATCACAGAATACAGGTCTGTCTGCCTGCCTGCCTGCACACACACACAAAACATTAACAACGAGTAATGTCCCGGTCCTTGTGTGTGTTTTTGTGTCTGAAGCGGGGGAGGACTTCTACATTTGCGGCCAATATCTTTGTATAGAAATAAAGCCAACGAGTTAAATAAATTCCTCTGCACCCCATGTCACTGTCTCTGTGACCTGACTGCAGCTGCAGCCCTCTCCTCTCCGTCTCTTCCTTTCTGATGGAGCTACCAAACTCAGCTGTTTCTGTCTAAGATAACGTTTTGTGTCGGGCAAGCTAGGCTAATGGACGTTAGCATTAGAGCTGTCCAGTTAGCTTACGTTACAAGCTAACGGCCCTGTTTCTTGTTCTACGTTTCTTGTCCCAAATTCACCGTCACCACCTTTTAAAAAACGTTTGTATAGAAAATTTCTCAACTCTTTATTTTCTTATTCTTCTTTCTCTTCCTTTCTGATCACCGGACTGATGCTGACCGAACATTTTCCTACCGAACTTCAGACAACAGACAACAGGATAGCATAGCAACAGTAACCAGTGGGGGCGGGGCTTAGCGAAGGATCGGTGTCCAAACCATTTGTTGTGGGGGGGTCGGGGGAGTTACAATTAGGAAGAAAACAAGTTAATACACTCAAATATTACTTTCACTAAAATAGTTGTGTTCGCTTTACTGGTCTAGTCTGTGGACGCGTCCTGTCTCCTGTCTGGTCTCGGTCCGTTCCTGGAGGGGTGCCGTCACCCGTCTGGTCTGGTTCGGCCTAGGTCCTGGGGGGGGCGCCGTATCTGCATTAGCCCAGTCCATTACTCGTAACCAACTAACTCCGTAGACACGTTCAGGTGCCCACACCGGAAATGGACCTTTATATACATACATTACAGACATTTACATTCATATTCATATTCAACATTACATACATTTCAGATTACAATCATCATTACATATACATTACACCATTACATTACATATTAACGTTATATCACTAACCCCGGGGTTACATTACATATACATTTACACCACCTAGCCAGGAATCGAACCCCTCCCACCTAGGTGCGGGGCGGCAGCATTACCGCTGCGCCACAGCGCTGCTCGAGTTGCAGCAAACATTTGCGCTATTTCGCCAGTTCACGTTTACATCACGTGACAACCGTGATGACGTAACACCCAAAGTGAGCTGGGATTGGCTCCAGCGCCCCACGTGACCTCTTCTTCTTAGCTTCGAATCCACGCCTGTTGATTTGTTAATCATTTTTATGAGTAAATAAATACCATGCTTTGTTGCTGAATTTTTGTTGTGTATATGCTACAGTTTAACTGGTTGATCGATCAATGATAATTATGTAGACCTATAGACTATTTTATGGGCATGTCGTGCAAGAGATAACATCATGTGTAGGCTTTCAGGGAAAAATATTTTAAGTGTTCAGTGAATGGATCATTGACTTTCGTATAAATCATGCATTTACTTGGAACTAAACCAGGGAATAACCTAATTCCCAACCCAGTTTCCCAAAGGGCGGCCAGGATGAGCGTTTGACATGTGAGTGTATGTTCATTATGGTAAAATGAGCAAACTTGGGTTCAACGAGTTCTTGAATTATGAACATTACGGATACTATCCGGTGGGTGTTTCCGAGGAGCAGAAATATGTTATGGCAAGCAATAGTTACATTATATGTCAAAAATAATGTCATCAATTCGTCAGCTAACCAGTTAGCTAGCAGTCCATTTCGAAGCGACTAACTAGTATAAGTGATCCGGTGTGTCAACCGATTTAGTTCCCTCCAAGAGCTAAATAAAGCCGGTCCATGTGTTTAACTACTCCGCCTCTCCTCTTCTGTGTGAAATTAGCCCGGACTGCTCGCTTCCATGGTTACCAGCGTCAACGAGACTTAGCTTTATAGCTAGCTACATTAGCATAAGCCGAGCTAGCTAAAGTCATCCTGCATCTATGACAAGAGGTACTATCATAAAAGGAGGCAGAGGAGGAACTGGACACGGAACTGGATACATTTGCGCTATTTCACCATTTCACATTCACACCACAGGACCTAACTGCTGCTCAAGTTGAAACGGCAGCATCCTCCATCTGTATTTTTCATTTACAACCCGAACTCGGAAACAGGAATATTATATTTTTAGTATTAATATTATTATTATTAATATTATATTTTTAATTCAACAAATGTAGCCACCGTAAGCGATTAAACACATAAAAGTACTTTGTTGTGATGTTGAAGGAAGAAAAGAGCTGAATAAAGCCGGTCCATGTGTTCAACTACTCCTCTCCTCTTCTGTTCTGTACGTGTTCCAGTTAAGAATATGGTAACACAGGACAACCAGCAGAGACAAACGATAATCTAATTAAGTGATTAGCAATGTCCTCCAGTCCTCTGTCTCAACTCTGTCCTGTATTCTACATATCTAGTTCGTCCTCTGCCTCCTTTTATGATAGTGCTTCTTGTCATGAATGAAGGATGACGGCAGAAATGGAGGCGAGACTTACTCGTTAGAGACAGCGGCTGAAAAGACGACTACAGTGATCTGTGACTCTATTCTTAGGAAAGTCAAGTTAGCGACACCAGCGGCCAGCAGTGAATCGTAAATTGCTAGACGTCACACTTTTGCGACGGAAGTATTTGGCTGGACGGACGCATGCTAGTGACGAACTTATATGGTTATCGGTGTAACTTGACGACTGAACTGCAAATGCTCCAAAAATGAACCTATTAGCGACGAGATACGCGTTTCAAACTTTCTGAACTCGTTTATATTTGTATGTAATCGTGAAATGAAATGGTGTCCAGCCCTGCTTCACCCGTACAGTGAGTTTTCGGCAGACTAAAGGTTGCTTTTTTTTTTTATCCAGACATCATGTCGTTCCTGGTGGACTCGGTCATCATGTTCACCTCACAGGTAATACTGAGTTGTTGAATAAACAAAAACTCTTGATTTCTTGACATAAAGGGGAACATTCACATTTGCACTATTTCACCATTTCACATTTACACCACCTGACCTAACCGTGCTGCTCAAGCTGAAACGGCAGCATCCTCCATCTGTATTGTTCATGCATCTTGTATTTGTATTTGTTAATTTCACATTACTTATAACTCCTAAATATCCAAATGAGCGCAATAGTAGTCTATGTGGGGCAAACTAAAGGAAACTATCACTGCCTTGACTCAGCTGATTCATTTCAAGCATTTTTGAGACAACTTCTCCATGGTTTCCTTCTTAGAACTGTGACATCTTAATATCAATCGACTGGATTCAAAAGCAGATTTGATTTCGAGATTGAAGGTCTGAGATAAGATCTAGTGCAGATTTTTTAATTTTTGTTAATGGCTGAAAACTGTATTAACTGTAACTGGGTGGGCAGGGAGTTAACCTGGTCTTGTTTCTCATTTCACCTATGACAGGTACTATTCTTTGGATTTGGCTGGTTATTCTTTATGCGGCAATTGTTCAAAGACTATGAGGTACGCAGTCTATTTACGTCTAAATAACCCCTGTGATGGATGTGGACTAATGTTGATAACAATTAATTCTAAAAAGCGTATAATTTGAACTCATTTGTATATTCTCTGTGATAATGATTTAAAATCTATTTTCATGTGTTTTTGTTGACAGGTACGACAGTATGTCGTCCAGGTCGTCTTCTCCATCACTTTTGCTTTTTCTTGTACCATGTTTGAGCTCATCATCTTTGAAATTCTTGGTGCCTTGAGTAGTAGGTAAGTATATTTTCAGTTTACTATGATGGTGTATTTTTAGTCGCTGCACATCCATCAAGAGTTTCTCTCTCATGTCTTTCTCACAGTTCCCGGTATTTCCACTGGAAACTGAATCTGTATGTGATACTGCTGGTGCTAATCTTTGTGGTGCCTTTCTACATTGGTTACTTTGTTGTCAGCAATATACGCCTGTGTAAGTACAGCAAGTTTTAAATGTTGGAAATAAAATATTTGATTAAAAAATGTGAAATGGTTTAGGATGTTATTGCACCCATGTTTCAGTGAACTGTTTGCTGTGTGTCTCTGTAGTGCAGAGACAGAGGCTTCTTTTCGCCTGTATGGTGTGGTTTACCTTCATGTATTTCTTCTGGAAGTTGGGTGATCCATTTCCTATCCTCAGTCCAAAACATGGTAAATGTGCATACTTTTCCTCTCTAGACCTAACAAGTATCACCCCTGTGATTATTTATGATTGTCTTATTTATAAGAGTAACAAAATAGTCTGAAAAGCAAAAGAAATATTGATGTTTGTGTTTTAACTTTGTTTTCCTTAACTTAGGCATTCTGTCAATTGAGCAGCTCATCAGTCGCGTTGGTGTGATTGGAGTCACTCTGATGGCTCTGCTGTCTGGATTCGGTGCTGTTAACTGTCCCTACACGTACATGTCGTATTTCCTCAGGTAAACACGGCTGTGCATTAACTTTGAATTACAGCTCTATTACACACCCTTTTTAATCAGTGTTTTCTTCTGCTGCAAAAATTGCAACTCTGTTTGGCTGGTAGTATTCAAACAAAATCTAATATAGATTTTATGCTTCTTTCTTTTATTTTCACAGAAATGTAACAGACAGTGACATCCTTGCCCTAGAGAGACGACTTCTCCAAACTATGGACATGATTGTCAGCAAGAAGAAACGGTGAGCAAAGAAAAACCTTTTATTAATTTTTAAGCAAAATGACTCAAGAAAATTATTATGCCGCTACAATATTTTAATGTTTTTTTTTTTTTACTGTATGTGTATAGAATTGCCATGACACGGAGGCAGATGTACCAACGTGGAGAAGATCAGAATAAACAGACTGGATTTTGGGGCATGATCAAGAGTGTTACCTCCACCCAAACAGGAAGTGAAAGTATCCTTTCTAAACTGACAATGTATAAGAACACTCTTTGTTTTCTCATGACATTATGCTTAACAGAACAGAAGATACTTTGTTTCAACAGATCAGAGAGTCTTGCTTCTTAAGGTCTTCCTGCTCATATTAATCTTATGCCTATCTATAGGGAGATTCTTGGTTTTAAACTTTTTCAATTTAAGAATTGTGGTGGTCACTTTCTGACCAAAAGTACCAAACGTTTTCTGACCACAGCCTTAAGTCCCAGGGAGTTATAGTAATCAGGCTGAATATGTATGGAAAAGAAATCAATAATAAACCACCAGTCTGGTATGTGGCGGTAAGAGGAAAAGCAAAGACATACGACAAATTACATCTTCTTCAGTATTAATGTTGACTAAAGTTAAGACTTTGTTGCCGACTCATAGGTTTTTTCTTCTTTTACATCTTGAAGCAAAGCATCAACCCTGTTGGCAATTTCCTTTGACCTTGCATCTCGATTCTTGCTTTGATCATCATCAGCTGAGACCTAATAAAGACTCTTTCCAATGAATTTCCAAGCAATTGAATTTAACGCAATTAGCATCCAATCAAGGTATAGAAACATCTCAGAATCATCAGCAGAAATTAGAAATATCTGAGTTAAATTTCAAACATCCTAACCAAATATTTATTTATAAAATTTACGGAAAGATCAGAATTTCCGATTTCATCTTTATAGAGTATTTGCTGAAGATTCACTAGCAAAAATACAGCTAGTGTATTGCTGCTGCATAAAAAATATGAAGAAAATGGAAGGGGTTTGCAACCTTCTGAAAGTATTGTTTCTACTACTAGGCTGCACAATTTGTCATCAATATCAGCCTTGATGTCTTCCCCCTCCAGACCTCTCTCTGATCCAGCAAGAGATTGATGCTCTAGAAGAGCTGAGTCGACAACTCTTTCTAGAGACAGTGGACCTGCAAGCCACCAAGGTAACACATGTGCTTGCACATGAACAGAGAAGCACGCTATGCTCCACGTAGCTATGTAGAGACAGATTTGACCTGCACTTGTGTTAAAGCCTAGTTGAAGTATAATCTGCAGTCTCTTTTACTGCCAACAAGTGCCCGCCCCTCCTGAAAGTCAGCCAACACAGAGCCATCCATGGGCAAACTGGAATTCCATGTTTGGTTAAGACCAAATGTAGAGTATATCATTTGTATATCATTTTCAAATCAGTGTCAGTGGCTGGTTACATTATTCAAACTTAAACCAAAATGAATCATGAGCCAAGGGCATTGATAGCCATTACGGACTAATGCTTATCTACTCCCACATTACCCGATTTAATTACCTCATTTTTCAGATGTTTGATAAATGATTTTCTAGATCTTTACCACCATCTTTCCTTATCTTTAGGAACGAATTGAGTACTCAAAGACATTCCAGGGGAAATACTTCAACTTCCTTGGCTATTTCTTTTCCATTTATTGCGTTTGGAAAATCTTCATGGTGAGAGCTTTGAAACTTCTTTTCTAGCATTGAGTTTTTTATTGCTTATGAGAGTTGCATAATTACTTGTTTTTGTGTTGTCTAGAACATAGTTTTAAAATGTATTTTTGAAAACCCCTGTCTTGTTCATTATAGGCCACTATCAATATTGTGTTTGACCGAGTAGGGAAGACGGATCCAGTGACAAGGGGTATTGAAATAACAGTGAACTACTTGGGTATTCAGTTTGATGTAAGATGCACACATAAACCTAAACATACGTACACACACACACACACACACACACACACACACACACACACACACACACACACACACACAGACACACACACACACACACACACACACACACACACACACACAGACACACAAACACACATACACTATACTTGCATAGGGCACTTATCTTACAGTATTGCCTCCTGTAAAGATAATTGCCGGCTAATTATCTCTTTGCCTGCTTCTTCTGCTGTAAAACTGTTCAGGATCAGTTGAAGTCTTTTTCCACATTTACAAGTTATTAGGTTTCCCACAGTTCACACTGAGAGCATCGCATTACATGAACGTACACTCAAAGGTGTCATGTTGTTTCCCAACTTTAATTTCCTTTGCTCTGTTAACCCTAACACTTTGTTCTGGATATCCCTGTCACAGGTAAAATTTTGGTCTCAACACATTTCATTCATCTTGGTGGGAATAATAATCGTTACATCCATTCGTGGCTTGCTCATCACGCTCACTAAGGTAATACTAATACATGATATGGTCATAAATGGCTACATACCTCTAAGGATAATAAATCTCTTAAACTTAAGTAACATTCATGTCTGCATTTAATCTCTCTAATAATGTTCAGTTCTTCTACGCAATATCAAGCAGCAAGTCTTCCAATGTCATTGTGCTGGTCCTTGCTCAGATCATGGTAAGTATCTTTGCCTTATGGTCCTCTTATTGAAAAAAGTATAGGGCACAAACAACAGATCAATCAGTAATGTCTCTGTGTGTCTTACTCCACCAGGGAATGTATTTTGTATCATCTGTACTGTTGATGCGCATGAGCATGCCACTGGAATATCGCTCCATTGTGACTGAGGTTCTAGGAGAGCTGCAGTTCAACTTCTACCACCGCTGGTTTGATGTCATCTTCCTGGTCAGCGCTCTGTCTAGCATCCTCTTTCTTTATCTGGCCCACAAGCAGGCACCAGAGAAACACATGGCCCTCTGATCCCTGAGTTTGCATTTCCTTTTTCTTTAATGTGACTCCTGGCCCAAAGGGCACAAATATGTTTCTTTAAAAAAAAAAAATAAATACAGGATGTAATTATTAGGAGTGCCTGTTCCTGAATCAGGAATGGCCAGTTGTTGGAGCACATCAGCAGACATCTTTGAAGGTGTGCTCTCTTGAATCAAAAGGTATTTTGAGAAAAACACTTATACAAGTAATTCACATTGTACCTGTAAATGTAAACATTTTGATCTCTGTGCTCTTAAAATGTAATTCTTTTGGCCTACATTAGTTTCTTTTTTTATTTTACTCACTCTAAACACACTGGAGCTGTATTGTTGCAATAAGGCACAACATGTTTTATATGAAGAAAATATAATGATGCCACCCATGTTCTCTGAAGTGGTTGCTACTTTCAGAAAGTATGCCGATTGGGAACACAAAGAGATACACATAAAGGAAGCTAAATTTGTACGACATATGTTCATTTATTTTGGTTCATGGAGATTGCAACCAGTTTACTTTGATTTTACAGATGTGAACAACAAAGTTTACATTTTTGGCATTAAATATTTAAATTTTAAGTGTTAAGTTTTAAATAAAAGCAGCAGTTTTTGTTTTTCGTAGCGAAAAAAGATTCAAGGTATCCAAAGTATTGATTGGCAACACTGATATTGTTGGCTTAGTGCCTATATCCTGTAGTCAAAACTGTTTCGAGGAACATGTCTGTGTTTTTCATCCTTACTTGAAGTTGATGCAGCTATTTTTCTCTGATTCAAAGATAGTAGATGTGTCTTGCGTATTACTGTAATCGGAAGAAATGAAGCCCCCTGAGATGACTTAAAAAAACTGATCAACATTCGATCAGGAACACCAAATCAGGAAACCTGACGTGACTCCTCAAAGTCTCTCATCCATACTTTCTTCAGATGATGATGATGATGATGATGATGATGATGATGAGGAGGAGGAGGAGGAGGAGGAGGAGGTCTAAAAGAGAGACAGTAAATGCATAATTATTTCAGCCTTTTAAACATAACCCAGTATATAATTTCATAATGACATGTCTGAGGAGACTCCTGATTTTGGGTTAGGGTTAGTATTCTGGACTTTGTTGTTGATAATTAACAATATTTCACTTTTCATCCAAGAGGCTTCTTTGGTGTTGCTGACTGCTGAGGTGATCCAGGTATTTAACGTCTGAGGGTAATGGCCCCTTACTCAATTTATCTTGAGTAAAATTTCATAGCAATCCAGAGGAAAGTAGCCGTTGAGCTATTTTAGTTCATGGGTAGACAATAAATCACCTCTAATCTCAATAGTGAGGCAACTAAAAATATTATCATCAGCATAATCAGAAATATTATCTGCAAACATCTGAAAAGCACAACTTACTCTCGGTCTTGCTTGTTCAGTTAAAGTTTCAGGTTTGTCTTCATGAAGTGTCTTCTCTGGAGTTTCTGCAGTGTGAACTAGAACATATGTTTCTCCAAGCAGCAGGCGTGTGATGGTCACTCCTTTAGCTTTGAGCTGGTCATAGACGCTCCTCTTGGCCGCCAAAACCTCCAGCGAGTTGCCACTCTTGCGAATCATTTCCACCACCTCATCATGGGTGCTCTGCTCCACATTCACTCCGTTCACCTCCACAACAACATCTTCATCCTCCAGACCTGCCTTATCAGCTGCTCCACCCTTCACCACCTGGAACAAAATGTGTGTCTTACCGCCTTGCTTTGAAACAGCACCTACCAAACAGTGGACATTCTTCGAAGTCTCACCTCCTTGATGTACTGTCCACCCACACCTTGGATGCCATTCAGGTGAAAACCATATCCAGCTGAAGTCCTTTCCATCTTACAGAGTTTAGGCCTGAGCTCCTCCTCTTCCTCATGAACAGGTGTGGGTGGTCGGACTGCAGCAGGTAAGCTAATGGCTTCTATGTAACTGGGTGGTGACTTGGAATCATTCATCTCTTCCCAGTGAAGCATAGGTGACACTTTCCCCTGTGATGTACCGGAAATTATATTTTATTAGCCATCTTCAAGAGCTCATCAGGGTTGACAGTAGTATCTTTACTAACCTGCTTGTACATAAGATCAGTCTCTTTGTCCACCACAAAGAGACAGCAATTGTTGCCACTCTTCTTAATCTTATCAACCACTTCCTCGTGTTCACAGTTCTCCACCTCTTTGCCGTCAACAGCCACAAGTCTGTCCATGTCCTTCAGGCAAGCTCTTTCTGCTGGGCTCCCTCTATCTATGTCCTTGATGAAGTGTCCTACAGAGAAGTAATGGACACAGAATCACAACACATTGTCGTCTTTGAAGATTGGAGCTTAGTATTAATGCAAAAAACAGTCAAGTGCAAATGTTTAATGCTATTCAGTCCTTGCCTTTTTGATTGGGCTCCTCTCTGAGCAAGAAACCATATCCATCGGCTCCCTTGTTCATGTTGATGATGCGTGGATTGCGAGGGAGGTACTTGGTTGTAGCTAACCACCTTCCTATATTCATGTGCTTACTCTGGTAGTACCTGTCTGTTGCCTCGTCAACCAAAAGGAACATAATGCTGTTTCCTCCCTGCTTGATCTTTTCCACTACTTCATAATGCGTGGCGTCTTCAACATTTTCCCCATTGACTTCCAACACACGGTCGTTGGATTTGATCCCGGCTTTGTCAGCAACACTTCCTGGGATCACCTCCATCATGAACAAACCCGGCTCCCCTAAAAAGGATGTTACAGGGTTACCCCTTGGTAAATGCATAGATAAGAGAATAAAAGCTGCTCACCCTTAACTTTCTGAAAAAGAAGAAAGCAACTAATACAAACTATAAAAGAGTGTTTACAGTTTCTGGGAAGTACTGCTGTATATGTGAAAGAGGCTTTTGTGGCTCCAGAGGGAGTTATGCAAAATCTGATGTGTCCTTAAGTGGATCAGCATGGGTTGGGTCTAAAGACTGCAAGTCTGAAAATGGAAAGAAATTAGCTCCTCAAACCTGCAGCCTGCCCCATATATCTGCTACTAGTAGTAGCTCTAGTCTGGGCCATTAGCATAGCACATCTCTCCAACCAAACTGTTGGCGTTCAAGTTGCACTGACTTTGATGTATCTTTGGCTCTGCTGCACTTTCTTCCTTTTATTCAATGATTCCCCATGAGCCTGACATTGTTGCATAATTAGTTGATTAGTATTAAAAACTAGAGCAGGGTAAATTGTCAGTCTGTTAGGGATCACCCTATTAAGTTGAATTGTAATTAACTGCTATCCCCACTCTGTTTTTGACCTCACCTTTGACTGAGTGAAGGGAAAACCCGTAGCCCGAGCTGGACTTGACCAAGTAGCAGAGTTTGGGTTTCGGCGTCTGTTTGGACACACCACTGGCAACTGGTGAGCTTTTAGGGTAGGAAAGGTTTATTCCCTGTGCCTTTGCTTCCTTGTAGGAGGCTTCATTCAGGATGTGGAACGTAACGGATGCCCCACTGTTTCTCACCAGGTCCACAACCTGTCCAGGAATACAAAGAAGGGTCAGAGGCAAGAAAGCTTGTGGCTGGTTTATTCCATCTTTGGATAAGTCATTGATGTAATGATTTGAAAATACTCACATCTGAATGGGAGAGTTCATCAACAAATTTTCCATTGACCCGAAGGATGCGGTCTCCATCTTTAATTCCAGCCAGCTCAGCTGGACCTCCCATTTCCAGGCAGCGGATCAGGTGGCCTGCCTCACCATGCTCCACCCTCAGATAGAAGCCAAACGTCTGACCTGGCCTCTTGGTTAGTGAAATCACTTTTGGATTGTACCCGGCCATGTCCTGACATGGAGAATAATTGAATAATACAATTAATTATAATTATGAATAATAATTGGCATGCATAAAACAATCATCAGTTAAAACTTTTTGCTCTCTTTAATCATAACATTTATCTCCTAAATTAGAAATAAATATAAAAAAAAAAAAAAAATCTAAAGTATCTATTTTGTTGCTTTGACAATAGATGATTTGACTATACAAAGGTAAGCAAGAGATGAACATAAATGCAGTGACTTTCATTTTTAATGATGTAATGCTTCACTAAAATAACAGCTGCAGTTACTGGATTTTATGAGTGAAGTCATAAGAGTGCTGAAGGTTTCGGATAAAACATTAATTGAACCAGTCAGAGTGGTGGTGGCAGTTAATGGTTAATAGCAGACACGCCTGAGTGCAGTGATGGCCTGTGTTTAAAGGAAGCTGGACTCTGGTTTTGTCACTTATGCTCTTATTTTCATGTCAAAGTCATAAAGGAGAGGATAGGTGGATACATGCCGATGTGTTTGGGGCTTATTTATTGACTGACAAGGTTAAGTATGCAATGTTACCGTCACAATGGCTGCACTATTGTCTCTTTGTTAATGTGTAATTTCTCAGTCGACAAAGGAAAAAAACAATAGTAAAAATATTGGCTTCCACTGCATTAACTATCTATGAAATTGGCAGAAGAGGTTGCATATGAAATTAAATTATTGAGCAACGTACAAGACTGCACACGTTAAAAGAACAAACAAACAAACAAAACAAAACAAAAAAAAACGTATTTGTGACCTGAAGTTGGTGTGCACGTCTTGCTGTTTGCAGTGCTGCTGTTTTCCCATATGATGTGACTGCTTAGGTTTACTCTAAGATGAGAGTTCATGACGTTTAACAGACCTTGATACCTCAAACTGTTCCTCAAACAACTCCTCAAGTCAGTCAGAATAGAACAGAACAGAATTTTCCAAAATCAAAGGAGTAAAACGTCTACAGTAAATAAGCACAGCTCAAATGAACACTTTCTTAGCATTTGCTCTTCTGCACCAAATGAAGTAATCTATGTTAATTTAAAGTTGTAAAGGAATTCATATTGCACAGAAATCCTCTTCCTTTTTGGCTTGGGTGACATTTTAAAAGAAACTATATCTACTTTGCTGTCACTGAGTGTACTGCTTTCAACCGAGAAGTAATATTTTGCTTCATCTTGGGGGCATAAAGAGGGAAAAGTTTGAAGTAATATTGCACATGATGTAAAAGTCTTTCTTAGCATTTCCAATCCTCTAGACTGATCTTGCGGTTTGTGATAGTTTAGGGAACCGCAGGTCTACGTGATGAATTCTTACCGATTACGTATGGGCTTTTAATTATATTTTCTCTCCTTACTAGGCAAATGAATACATTTTTATGAAATCCTGAAGCTCAAATTTATTTCCAAACAGTATAGTAGAGTGATTGAAGTTAAACTCACCAGCTCTTCTCTGCTCAGTCCAAAGGAGGAGCTCACCTGTTACTGCTTAGCTGTTATCTCCTGTGGTTTCAAGCTGCCTTCTACCTCCTCCTGCCCCCACCCACTTCACCTCTGAAGGGACTTTGACAGGCCAAAGGTGAGCTTAAAGGATGAGTTATTTAACAGTGTCTCGTGTAAGGAATGGCTCCAGAGGCGATGTTGCTGTGCAATCTTTTCTGAGAAAAAGCTGGAACTTAGGAAGCGAGTTATCTACATTAAGGTCAAGGGTCAATGACGCAGGTGGCAATCAGCAATCTAGGGAATAATTACAGTACATACATCACACTCAGCAATACACCCTGTGCTTACGTCTGTACATTGTCAAATCATTCTGCATGAAAATGTCTCACCAAAACGTGCTGATATAAGTTATAATAACCATGATAAAGTTAAATCACAAATTAATTTTAAACAAATTTTTCAATAAATTGCTTAACTGTCACCAGAAGTTAAAGTTTGATCATCTCTTGCAAGCCATTTTTTTCTGCTAATACAATTCAAATTAAGAATAATATCCAAAGAGGTCAAAAGGTTCATGGTAAACTAGTGTTTTATTGAGTTTCTCCATTTTATGGTTGCTGTGCTCTGTAACTATGGGAGAGTCCTTTGGTTATAAAAAAACAATTATGATAATATGCTCTTCATGATGGGACAAAGGTGACAATAACTCAACCATGGCCAAGAGAGTCAAGTCTACAATATTAAGAGAGTTATTTGACTTTTTTCTGTCTTAGTTTGACAATTTTGCCAAACATTTTTTGTGATTGTGATACTATCCTTCCCTTCTCACATTTCCCAGACTGTAATTTTTAGGTAATGTTAATCATTTCTTAAGTTAATTGGCAAACAGTATTGAATTGCATAACATTGGAAAGGTCAGACTGTTGAATTTGTTGCAACAACAACTCAAATAAAAGAGCAAAGCGTGTACTTGAAGGCACCCTGTAAAGTACAGGAGCTAACACCTACTGTAACACCCTTTTCATTCCCCGTAAAACACTTACAAGGCCTTTCAGCTGATGCTTTGAGACTTGCATTAGTTCCACCATCACATTTTCCTCCTCTTTTTGGCACACTGCTGCTTCTTACATTGCGTTTCGGCGACCAGCCATAATGTGTATCGACAGATATCCATACCTGTCGGCAGAAAGATGAGCAGACATCCATTACCATCCTTTAAAATTCCACAGGAAAGTATCATCTTGCCTTCATGCTCTTGTTGCATATATAAAACTGGTGATAAAAGCAAACAAAAGGAATCTATCACTAAACATCACTGGAAATACTTTCCTAAAGTGAAATTGCATTTTAAAACACTAAAGTAAAGCCCTGTATTGTATTGTATTGTATTTAAAATGAACTGAAGTATAATATCAAACTCTCGGCAAGCAAGTATCACAGTAACTGTTTCTTAAATCACAATGCACTTACAAAGTATTTCATTAGGTTCATTATCAGTTCATTATCCAATCAACCACTAGAGTAATGCATATAATCAAACAGATACAAGTAAAGAGCTTCAGTGAAACAGATGAAACATCAGAATGGGAGAAATGATCTTAGTGGCCTTGGCTGTGGCATAATTGTTGGTGCAAGACAGAGTGTAGGTGTTTCTGAAAATGCCAATCTCCTGGGAGTTTTTACTCAGAATGAAGTGGAAAAACAACAAAGAATAATAAACAATAGACAATAATGCCTTGTTGATGAGAAACTTTAGTGAAGAACAGCCAGACTCATTTCTGATTGCTGCTGAGGTAAATATTTGGCATCAACCAGTATTTTGTCAACAGTCCCAGATGCTGTTCTTGTCTAATGGTGTAGGGAAGAATTTCTTGGCACACAAGTAACTCTTTAAATGGCTAACCTTATCAGAATATAACTGCAGACAGCGTGCTTCACTTTATTGCCACAGTTTAGTTTCTTCCACTGGTTTCTTGCAGCAGGTCAATGCATCAAACTGGTTTCATTCACACTGACAATGAGCTCAGTTTACCTCTGCGGCCCTCTAATGTGTCCATTAGGTCAGATTCTGACAGAGTACATTTGGGATGCCGTTGAACTGAAAAGAACTGGAGAACGTTTGTGATTGTGTCATCCTCACGCAGAATCATAGGAAAGTTTCCAGCATCTTGTCGAATGCATGCCATGAAGAACTGAGGCTGTAGTGTTAGTGCAGCGCTCAGTGAGTGTATTAATACATAATTAGACTATAATACTAACACTTCACTGCCTAAGTAATCCTTCTAATGTTGAAGGCAGTTCAATTGGCAGTTAATTGTTTGGTCGATTAGCTCAGTGGGTCACAGTCTAAATGTTAATTGGACTGCACTTGTATGTCACTTTTCTAATCTTATTGCCCACTCACACGTGCACACATACATATAGCACTATGTTGTCACACACATATGCACACTAATATATATATATATATATATATATAAATATATATATATAATGCAACTAAACTAATAGGTGAGGTGCTGTCCGCTCTGAAATAACAACAACAGCAGGAAATGGAAGAATCTGTTGCGGCTTGAGTGCGTCAGTGTTCCCTTTTGTATACACAGACAGTCATGTTCAGGTGTGTGTATCGTCAGACCAGGCACTTAGGACTACTGATGATTTGGTGCACTGAGCACCCCCCATTACAACACACACACATTTCTGACTTTCTATCCACACACTCACCTAAATCGTGCAGACATGTTTGAACAATCAATACCAGGGGTCTAGGAGCCACAGCTAGAGGAAAGATGGAGTGAGTGGAAGGAGACAGGAATCCTCTTCAGCTTGGCTTAGCACTGATGCATTCACTGTCCATTACCCTCAGTCATCACTGTGTATTTGCCAAAAGATAATTATTTCCATGCTGAATCTCCCAGGTCTTTCCTTGATGTGGAAAATAATCTCAATGTCTTTTACCATAGAAGCACCAAAGTATGCATATATTGGACAACAGCACCAGAAGATGCAGACGGGAGCTATAACCTGTGCCCCCAAAGATAAGTGATTATCTGCAACCTCTTGCAATCAGCAGTAGAGTATCACTCATCAACATGTCATGTCAGCTTGTGATTACTGCACTCAACAGGGAACATTAGTCATTCTCTTCATCTTGATTGGCATCTTCACACGGCTGGTAAATCTGAGCTAAGAGGCTCTGCATATGACCTGCTCAAGCTAACTAACTAACCAGGAAACATACGGGGGTGGGCCGCCAGTAATTATGCAAGCCATTTGTCAAAGTCAAATTAAATCCCTCAAAAAGAGGCAACTTTTAAACCTTCCAAATGTACCTGGGACACCGGAGAAACAATTTCTCCACTGCTTTGGAGGAAAATCAAGCATACCAATTGAATCATTTTATGACCACACCTGATAGATACATTATAGAGCAAGTCAGTAAATATTTTCCAGCGAGGGTGTGATTTCTTGAATTCACATTTGGGAAATGTATATATTAGCACAATCTGTATATATATGTATATATATATATATATATATATATATATACACACATATATATTTTTGATGAAGGACATTAAGTTCTTTAATCTGTGTCAACAGAGCTGAACTTATTAAATGTCTTAATCATTGCAATACCATGAAAGAATGAAGGAAGATGGGAAGAGAAGTACAGATCTCTGAAGATGTCTGCCACGCTCAAAATTTAAATATCTCTAAATCGATGAAGGATCTGAAATGCTATCCTTCCACTTCAGATGACTAACAATCATCCTCAACAGCACAGAACTGTGCAACAATTTGGTCCTTCACCAAAGTGGCAAAGACAGGAGGTGCAATAATCTTCCACATGAGGGCAGCATTGCGTGTCTAAAACAGCTCCAAGCGCTTTCTCTGAGTGGAGTATCAGATCATGAGAGAAATTGAGAATATGTCTGATGTTTGTCGCCCACCAATCCAAATCACAAACCAAAATGATGTGGATAAAAATGACATATTAAACAATCATGAGGCCTCGATTCAGCATTCTCTATCTATTCATTCATTCATTCATTCATTCATCTTCTACTGCTTATCCGTTTTCTGGAGCCAATCACAGCTCATTCTGGGTGAGGGCGGGGTCACTCTGAACAGGCCGCCAGTCCATCACAGGGCCAACACACAGAGACAGACAGAGACCAACAACCACTCACACTCAGACCTGCAGACAATTTAGAGTCAACCCGTTAACCCAAACATGATGTCCTCGGACAGATGGAGGAAACCCACGCAGGCACAGGGTGAACATATAAACCTTATTGTTGTGGGGCAGCAATTATGCTGCCCTCTGTATTCACATCGCTTCTATAAATGATGATGCACATGGTGTAAAATGATGATGACGATCATGATGTTTATTATTTGGATTTGGATTCTGGAGTGATAATACACGACAGATGTTTTGATTATAATCCTTAATTACTATTACCACCATATTACCATTTATTTCTTCCTTTGTTCCTCAAGGAATATGGGACTCAAACACTTCCAATAGCAGTGCGGTGTGTATTTTTCATAATGCGGTGAACCTCCACTGAACAACAAGACCTAATGTCCTTTATTTTGTTCTTTTTTTCCTGTCCACCCCTCTCTCTGTTTCACACACACACACACACACACACACACACACACACACCTCCCAGCCTATATGACATTAGTCCCCAGCTCTCCCTTTGCTCACTCTCACCCTCCGTGCGCTTCTCTTGGCAGAAGCGCAGCAGCGCGCCACGCTCATCCGTCTCCCGGTGCGCACTGACTGAGGATCGATGTCAATGATGCCAAATCAGACCGAAAAGTAGTTAAATTACTGTCTTTTTCGTTTTCGTTTTGGATGCTGCAAGGCGGTGATTTCTCCCATAGTGCAGGCGAAGTGAGGCAGGCAATGGACAGAGTCAAGTCAGTGGTAGAGGCGCAGACAGGCGTTTTGATTTGAGGTGTTGGACACTGTAGACAACGTTAAATGAAAAAGAAAACATGGATTTGTCTGCGCAGAATGAGACATCCACTTCCCCTCCGTGCGTCGGAGCGCAGACAGACGTGCTGCAGAGTGGAGTGGGGAACGGGAGTTTGGAGACAAACCTCACCTGTGGAAACGCCTTCACACTCCTCAGACCCCGGCAGAGGCAGAGAGGTGAACCGACACACACACACTCTTAATCATTTATTACCAACAGGTTCAGTAATTACTTTTATTATTATTCACCATGAAGGTGCCATGTGAACTGATTTAACTGAGACTGAAAGGAAAGCTCAGTTCAGTTCAGTTACCCTAAAATCCCTGAATGCTGAAGGCCAGGCTGTACAGTCAGACATTATGCATTTTCAAAGTACGGTAAACAGATAATTTGTGGTTTCATTACTCTCAAAAACTAGCATGTGAAATATGATTACTTTTTAAAAAAAAGTTTATATAGCTAATGATTTGGGCAGTCCACTAAAATTGGTTTAGGATGTGAACGTGCTAACCTAATAATGTGTTATTGGGTAAACAGACACACACACACAGTCACTGTCACATAGTTGGAACCTAGAAAAAAAAAACACCTTAATACAGTGAGTACATGTTGGGAAAACAAGGACATTTTGGCCAGTCATGACTTTAAAGGACAGTTGTAAGATTTGCTTTGAGGGTTCGAGTTCGGTTGAGGATGACAGACTAAAGTGAAGATTAGGTGTTGAGCCAACACCATTTTGTTCTCAATAATTCTCTTTAACATCTGTCAATCCCAACTTTATCTGAATTTTCTGCCCATGTCAGTAATTTCAACCACTCAGAGAAAGGTCTGAATCATTCTGCTGAGCTAAATCAGTATTTTGCCAATTACAAACCCACCGAGGACACATCTGACAAGCACAGGTGTCTGCTAAGATTTACAGCAGCTCAGCTGGGGGCTTAATCAGTTTTTATGATGCACCATAAAATTATTTCACACATGCGCTCTGTCAGTCAGTCAAAGATGAACATTTCCTTCCAGTCAAGCTTTTCACTGTCTTTTCAGCATCTATTTTGATTTCCCACTGTGTCTTCTAAGTCGAGGACTTCACAACTGTTATTTAAAGCGATGAAATGAGGAAGCTTGACCCCCCTCATAGCTGCTGTCACCATCATCACTCAGTCCATCACTGCAGAAACCAATTGCTTCTGCATTCATCTTTTTTCCCCATTTATTTTTCCTGTCCATAATGCCGCTGCTTGGTGTTTGTGGAGGAGATTGAGTAATGTTGCATTCAAATCCCCCTTGCTCAGATTAAAATGTCATTATGTCAGGGAGGTCAGAGCCGGGGAGACTGTCTGTGACTGTCACATTTCACGTTTTTTCTCATCAGTGAAATAACAATTTTCAGAATTGTCAGAACATATCCGTTGCTGCTTCAAAGATGCCACTATCACAGAAAAAGTCAACTTTAAACATGATAAACATGATCTATGATGTTGTACGTGGCTCTGAAGGAGTTTTGTCCCCAGACGGATGTTTTGGTTCAACGATTTGGTTCGAACACACGTCATCATCCCTATTTTTATGCTAGAGCAGCTTATATTCCTTTTTAATGCTGCAAAACAACACCACTGCTTCAGTGACATATCATTAATCCAAACATTTCATAAATATGTCACTGCTGTACGAGGTTTACAGAATGGATACTGGCATTAACTCTGGGGACAAACCTCAGCGAATACACTGCAAAGTGAGACAAAACTCTGCCCAGATCGTTTCACTGGACATGTTCTCACGCTGACTGCAGCCCAGCTGTTGTATCTGATATGGAACATAAACCTTCAGACACAAAGTTTGATGTTAAATTTTCTTTAATATATGCCTGTCTCATCCTGTCTACTGAGCAACAATATATTTAAAGTGTCAATAAGAAGGTTAGGATTATATGGGGTTCTTCTTTGTTGCAGTGCAACTCATTTTAGGCTACAGAAGTGGGGGACCATTACTTTGCAGATCAGGAGGATGACTGAGACAAAAGGGAAGCCAATGGCATCCCTCTGTGTTCAATGCCTGAACACAAAGCACATTATTCCTGAAAAAAGACATTTAGACAAAAAAACCCGCCCTGCTTATTATCACCCCCCTCTCTGTTACCTCAGTGCTGCAGCTCGCTCCTGTTTGCATGTATTTTAAGATCCCCATCGCTCACACTCTCACATCTCACTCAACACCTCAGGACTCAGCTGCCTGT
Source organism: Echeneis naucrates (assembly GCF_900963305.1). NCBI lineage: Eukaryota > Metazoa > Chordata > Actinopteri > Carangiformes > Echeneidae > Echeneis > Echeneis naucrates. Next base: position 10,369,104 of record NC_042531.1, read on the forward strand.
TGAGTCCTGAGGTGTTTAATGCGAACCACGGCGTTATGTATTCAGACTGCTGTGACTGTGGGCACAGTGGATTGCCTGCTGTAGTCTGTCAGCCAGTGGAAAGTGGTTTCATTCAGCGCCTCCATCAACTGTTGTGGGGTGTGCTTGGCTTAGTCACAAGGTTCAGATGACATTTACCATGCTGGATTAGCCACTAGCTTTGACATTTACAAAAACCTTGGCTTTACACAAGCAAAGCCCGCTTTTCTCTGATATGTGAAGCCACACACAATAACACACTGCATATGTATTAGACTGTGTGATCCCTATTCACAGAAGGTCTGATATATTCACTGAAAGGAATAAATATTCATGACAGGAATATGAACTTCATTATTAATTCATCCAATATTTCAGCGCATATGTTATAATAGCCTCTGCCAACCCAACTCTTAACTTTTTGATTGGATCGGTTTAATGTTATTGTTGGAAAGGAATCTGCATCCAACTCTGGATTCACAGTAAAATATGATGAAGTGGATATTGGAAATATTTTAGTGGATATTGACTTTGCGTAGTTGAGATAGCTGAGCACACATGCATATGGCTCCAAAAGTATGAGATCACTTCACTTGAATGGGAAATTGTGTACAAGAGTAGGGCGGTAGAGTGTTGATATCACAGACTCCAGCTATGTGATGTAATCAACTGCAGATACATAACTTAGATAGTGTATACATGTAATAGATACCAAAATATTAAGCAGTGATTTTTTTTTTTTTTTTTTTCAGATAATTACAAAGCAGAAAACTTTGGAAGTTGCAGTTACTTCTTCCAACAACCTGCTCAGCAGCTCTCAGTGCCGCTAACAGAGTGGACTGTGTTCCAGAGCCAATGGTCAAACATGGATGATGTGCAATGCATACAGATTTATGAAGTGTCAAGCCACAACTGCTGCGCTACAGGCCCTCCCTTCTCTCATCTGGCTTTTGGAACTGAAAATAGCACTCTTTATAATGAATGGAGTTGCATAATAACGAACTTTGCCAAATGGTCAGTGTTGATTTCTGTAATGATCTAATCTTACATATGAGGTAGTAATGGTCAGCAGTAGCTGCAGGTTTTAATTAAGCTTGCATTCAGCCTCTAGTTTAATTGCAGTCTGGTTCAGGGATGTGAACAGGCAGATAAAGTAGGATCACGCAGGCAGACGGAAACTAAAGCAGAAGGGACTTTTGAAAATTTCCTTGCGGGTTGCCCATCTACCAGCTGCTCAGCCACTGATACCATGAACCTCATCAGAGTTTAAAGGGAAAGTTTGGCTAATTCTTCTTTGTGAGTCAGATGAGAAGATTGTTTCTCTCCTGTTTGCACACAAATTATATTATCAGTAACCAATTAGCATAGCTTAGCATAAAGCTGTACAAAACCAGTGTGTTAAAACAATTTGTCATTTTCCTGTTCAGTGCTGCATAAAAAGTTTGGAAACGTGACTTCACAGTGAAGGAAATCAACATTGTGTACATATCTAAGAAAGGCTCCCATCTTCTCATCTAAATGTAGACAAGAAAGCACATGAGTATTTTCAACAAGATGATGAACTTCCTCTCCACCATTCCCTGTGAGCTGGAAAATATCTTTTGACCTCTAAAATTTTTTAAATTACATTCTACTCCTGATAGAAAATCTGAGGAGAAACATTTTTATTCTCTTACAAGTATTTTGGTATTTGAATGGCACACTTACCAAATTCTGTGAGCATACAAAACAAATGCGGTAAGGTTTAGTGACTTACAGTGGTTTTAATAACCTGAATATTTTTAAAGTAATCCCACTGTTGCATTTGGGAAATCAAAAGCTCATTAGAAGCTTATTTCTCTTTCATTAGCTTTGCAGTTATACTTCAAATTTTTCTCTGACTAAACAGATATTCTGTTTCAGCTACCCAACACAATTGTTCTTTCACATGACAGCAATATTGTTGTGTTTATCATTATTGTTAGTGACTAGTAGATGAATAAAGGGGAGTACTTAGCAGCTAAAGAAACAAATATTTTAATAGGTAGTTGGTGTAGCCTAAACGCAAAGCTAAAAGAGAGTGACTAGTGGACTTCCATTTGTCAAGCAACCAGAAGCATAACGCCAAATGATGCTTGGATGTGTAAATATGCCATTACTTTCAAAAATGTTCATTGTACGAATGAAAGGGTTTGATGATATGCCATTGCCGCTATTGTGCTGAAATCCCACAACAGAAACTTTCTCCTTATGTTCACAAACACTATGAAAGCCTGTGGGGAAACCGTACACCGTCTCTGTGTATCATGCTGGTTGTACATCTCAGTCAGGAAGGAAACGTTCTGGTTACCGCTGGGGTGAAAGCCAGCAATACTCCTTCCAGGGTTTAAACTGTCTTGTTCAACACGGTAGAGCTTCGATTCCGTAGGAATCAGTCAAGTAAAGCTGCGGAGCAGAAGTCTACAGAGTGCAGTATAAATACTAATCTATCCCACATATTGGCCAATGAGTGCAGGTTAAGTACTAGCGAGGTGAGGTGATAAAGATGCGTGCTTCAGTGCTACATACGGGGTCATTAGTAGCTGTTTGAGGTTCCAGCCTGAAGGAAGGAAAAAATGGGCTGAGGGAGTTATCAGCATTTCCCACACAGCTGCCCGACATGAAGGAAGACTAAGTGGGTCAGATTAGGCAGAAGCTAACATATTTCACTTGGTGGGACAGCGGGAAAGTTTACGGGCTCTTCCATCATACCCCTCATTTGTGGCCACCTTTTAGTGACACCCATGCAGATGTATGTGCACCTTCATGCACACACAGGCACAGAATGAAAGAGTTAGCTGCTGACATTTATGAGCCTGGAGATGACACGCTGAAGCTCTGCCCCTAGAACAGTGCCAACCATACTGTATTAGAGGTTTCTGCTTTCTTTTCTTTTTTTTTTTTATTATCTGCATGGAAATGCGTAAGGCCAATGCTCAAGCCACATGTCAATGAATGGGAAGACTGCACCACAAGTGGCTGTGTAGAGAGAGAGAGAGGGGGATAGAAGAGACAGACTGGCTTACTGGCTTTTGCTGACCGTGCTGAGCCTAAATCCTTCACTAAGCCTGAAAGTGATACAAAAACATTTTCCAAGTGGCTGGGTCAAGGCAAGAGCATTAAATCAATTAGTTGACAAGCCGTCATCCTGCCTTCATCCATGGTCCGTGTCCTTTTAGAGGAACTAAATCCTCTGTTTGATGTTTTGCTTTCACTTCATGCTTGTCCTTGTGCACCAGAGTTTTAGTGCTTGACCAGAACCTGACACAGCTTTTTGAAAAAAGCAGATCAGTGGAGCTCAGATTATGTTGTGCACCACTAAGTTATCTGAGATAGCATAACCCAGTATAACAGTCAGATTCAGAATACATTAAATGAATATGACACTTGTTCGTTATTGTATTTCTGATGCAGAGCCAATGACACGTGATCGATACCTTTGTGTTAGCACCATGTTTTGCTGAATTAAAGAGGAATCTAATGAAGTTAAGCCCCTTCACTAAACTGATGATTTCCAGGAATGTATTGATCTACAGAAATCAACCATATAGTAATTATTTTAGCTTCTAGTCTAAACAAGCTTTTGTATAAACACATGAGAGCGATCGGTTGAAATGACGATGTAAAAGGGCCTCATCCCAGCTCACTCTGGGCAAAGGCGGGGTCACCTGGACAGGTCAACAGGCCGCCCCCTATCAGAAGCATGCAAACACAATTGTTAAAATAAGATTTTCTCTTTAGAAAAGGAATGAAAATCCAATGAGACCAGATTGGTTTGCAAGAAAGCAAAATAACTGTCTTAGTGATTTCTGGAAATAAAGTTATGAACAGTTGTGATAGACCTGCAACTGTCATCTAAATATGGAGTAAATGGCTCTGTAAATACATAAAAGACATCAACTACGGAGTTAGCAAGGCATGCCTATTGGTAATAAACACTTAATTTTACTAAATAGAACACGCATCCCTCTCTTGCTGTTTATTTTATCGGCTTATTAGATTAAATCATACCTGACTCTATTCCATCTTTTATACCTGTGCTTGTGGTTAAAGTTGGAAAGCTTAACAGTTCAGAGAACTTCAGGCCAATGGCAAAGCTCTAAATGTTGATTCAAAATATTTGAACACAACACTTTGTACTTGTAATTGCTGGGGGAACGAGATGGAGTTGAACTTAAGCTAAAGAAAGCAAACAAGACCACTCTTAACCCCCGACACCGACGGTTGCAAATCCACCTCAAACCGCTTCCATTCAGAATCTGTATTCATTCCCCCAATGCCAGCTCAAGCATTTATGTTTTTATACAATTCAGGCAGCAAGGGGTTAAATTGGGAAGCAAAAATTATGAGAAGGTGCCCAAAAGAAGAAATGTGGTGTGAAAAAAGTATATATTCCACCATCCCTCAGAGGAAAGATATCGGTACACTTTCAGTGAATTCAGGCTTGTGTGTGTTTGGTTGCACACCTTCCACCGTGTCAAAGAAGTCTGGCCTTCAGTGTGTGATGTGATTTATGGGCTGCAGATGCACATGGGCACCTCTAATCCCCAGAATACAAGCACAGCAGGTAACCCAATAAAGCGTGTTGTGTCTAAGCAGGGGGTTAGGTGGTGATAACGGAGGAAGATGATAACATGGGATTTATAGGGTATGAACCAAAGAAGCTGCTGATAGCCGAAGGAACTTGCAGATTTTGTGTTGCATGCTTTTATACTGTGCACTTCAAAGTGTTTTGTGTTGACAGAGGGTTCAGTGAGTTAATATGTTAATGTTGGTAGTTAAATTAGATTCAAAGAGGAACAGGTAATGGCTCTTAAGGACTCAGAGCTTGGAGAACATGGAGCTAATTAATACTAATTGGCTACAGTGGGCTGCAGGCTAAAAGCTGCTTCCTACTGATATGAAGTTTCATCACGGGTAGATGAAAACGTTGTCGGCCCAAGTGTCAGCGTTGACTTTCTGTTTGAAAATACAGTGAAAACCTCAATTATTTCCTTTGTACTTTATACGCTGTGCCATTTAGAGAACTTAAGAAAGGCCACTGGCAAAACTTAGCCTAGTCTACTTCCAGTGGACTTTGAGGCTCTGGGTTGATTTGGTTTCCAAAGGATAGATGCAAAGACTTTAAGAAACACAGAAGTCTGTGGAGACGTTTCTATGGAAGACGATTATGGCCACTGTGGGGAAAAAAGTGAGTTCTGACTTTTTTTTTCTCAGAATTCTGAGTTTAAAGTCAGAATTATCTGTCGGGAACCAACTTTGGTGGCGCGCTAGAGTGGAGGAGAGCCATGCCTGGACCGAAAACATCGGACCTCAGTGAGTTTTGCGTGTTCGAGGGGTCTCAGGGAAGCCACTTCATTCATGGAAGAGCAGAAGGTGAGTGAAGAAGAAATGTGTTGCTTTGATTATGGTGTCTGTGAAAAACGGAGAAAATTCTGAAAAAAAAGTCAGAACTCCTTTTTTTTTCCCCCACAGTGGCCCTAATCCTCTTCCGTACATTTCTCATGTTGCATTGAGTTTTAAATTCACAATGTGCTCAGTGCGCTGAAAGTTTCAGGGTGTGGGTTCCATGTGTGGTGCAATTGGAAGAGAAAAGTTTCGATCTTTATGATCTTTTCTTTATGAGTCTCTGTTACGTCCAACACCAAGATGAAGCATGTCAGCACCTTGGCAAGGCAGCAGCATATTGTGGTTTAGCAAGTCTACTGTTTTTAATGAAGGAATGTGTCACTTAGAAATCAATGTAGGAACTCTCAAAGCCTCACTGCTCATCTCCAGATGTCATGCTGGTCTCTGCTCTGTTATCTGTCTGCAGCTTCAGGCTGCTGGACAACTTACAAATTCCAAATTTGGACTCCTCCCTTTAAAGACAAAACCAGCACAATAAAAATGTTGTCATTCTACAAGATTACTCACCATTAAATACAAATATATGTGTAACTGTACACTGAACCGACCTTACACACATAAAAAGAATTCTGCTCAACACTGTTGGCTTCTTCTAGGATCAGTAAAGACTGAATGAATGTAGTGATTATGTGTAATAATGTTTCACTCTAACATCCCATCTCCTCCTGCCTTCTTCTCCTCTGTACCAGATGAGGACCACACGCTGCAGATCCTGCTCTATTCACTCATCTTCTTTCTGAGTGTTTTTGGCAACCTGCTGATCATCGTGGTGTTGACGGTCAATAAGCGCATGCGCACCGTGACCAACACCTTCCTGCTGTCGCTCGCCGTCAGTGACCTGATGATGGCTGTTTTCTGCATGCCCTTCACCCTCATCCCAAACATCCTCAAGAACTTCATCTTTGGAGCCGCCATGTGCAAGATAGTGTCTTACCTCATGGGTGAGAGATGAAGCAGCGGTAGGGCAAAGAGGGGAGATAGGGGTGAACAATAAAGGGTCATAAGTAAGGATGACAAAATTGGCTGTGAAAGCAGTGATGAGATTAACAATGAAGGATTTGTTTCTATATATTTGCCAACAAGTCTCTGGCTTGCTTTTTTTTTTATTTAGTATTGCTTCTATACAATAATACATGCTCAGTAGTTTACTATCGTAAGCAGTGAATTGAGGTGTCAGACCTTTTTCATTGAACTTAAATATTTCAGAAACAGGTTGTAAATAGGGAGTGATATCAAATACAGTCGTGGAGTCAACAGATTCATCAAATGCCACAAATGAACTCAGTTTTTACACAGCAGAGTTGAAGCTCCTTTGTGAAATGCATTGTTGAGGCCAGTTCAATCATTGATAACATGTAGAATAATCAATCATAAGGGGAGCGTAGGGAAAGGCGTCTGTTAGAGATTACTTTGATAGTGATATCCATTTAATGAAGTTGGCCTGTTTAGATTGTGTATAAGCTGTCTGAAGATGATAAACATCAGTTTCAGCATAATCTTAAATAACAGATTTGAGGTACACATGTGGGAAGAGCTGATATTAAAAACATCATAGAGCTCAGCTATACACATCTCATGTGCAATGATAATCGACCTTTAAATACCATCCATATCCAATTTAACTGAATTTCACACAGCTCAGAAATAGTTTGTATTCATTTGTGGTTGAACTTCCGGATTTCTGGTCAGCTACTGTTGACGGAGGGCAGAAGGATCTCTGTCAAAAAATGCAATTTCTAATTCATGGCGAAAGTGAATCGGTCCTTCTTCAATGCTATTGTTATTGGTTGGTAAATGTTATTGGTTTAAAATGTTCATCAAGAAATATAGTACAGAGGTAGAAGTACATAAATTATCAAATGTTAAACCATCCCTGTGTCCTGCTGCTCTCTTTATGTTGGCCAACCCCAGGTGGCATTGGGTGAAGGTGAGGTGCATAATGCACAGCTCACTGATAACCCAGCATAATAATTTACTTCAGATAGCAAAGTGACCATATCAGTATTGTTGGATGATTTAATTGGATGGATGAAGCTATAGCACCATTTTATTGTTGGCATATTTTACAAGTCATTCGATTTTGTAAATAAAAGTCAGATATTAAGAGTAATTGTAACTGCAGAAATTGCAGCACTTCCCATGATTTAATATGTACGGGGTTTCTCCACCTCTGACTTTTGAGATAATTCACATGGAAAGATTTAAAGAATCAATGAAATTAAATCAATGGAGGAAATACGGTATAGGGTTACAGTGATGCTTTTGTCTATTGGCTAATTTATTATAGGAGGAAGGCAAGACAAAAATGGAGAATGCAAAAAAACAAAACAACAAAATTGTCATTATTGAATCGATGGGAGCTTTAGAGACTGTTAAAATGTGTAAGAACATTGTGTTGCCACTGAAGTAAAACCTGGTTGACAATTAAAATGAAAATGTGGACTAAGGCTCACTCACAGCCAGTGTTAGCAGAGAACTGATAGGTACTTCAGAGAGGTCTGCTATTAACCTGCCCTCAGACAACATAGGGCCCCCCTGACTCACACACATGCACACGGTTTGTATTCTCCAAGTAAAGACTAATTTCCCGTCTTGTCCTGGCAGATCACATCAGTGGCCTAAGCCAACATTATTTCCTCTTCGACGGGGCCCAGATAACCGTCCCCACCTCTGAGCCTCGCATGGTTATTCATTTGAAAGCCCGTCTCCACACATCACCACATTTTGTTCTCAGTTGTCAGATATTGCGCACACACCGCCAATCACGTTTTCAGCAATAACTTCCCATTCTTCAAAGTAAAAAATATCTGATGACAGTTGATTTACTTACTGTATAATCCTCTTCGTTTTCCTTCAGGCATATCAGTGAGCATCTCCACCTTCAGCTTGGTTGCCATTGCCATTGAACGCTACAGCGCCATCTGCAACCCTCTGAAGTCCCGTGTGTGGCAGACCAGATCCCATGCCTGTCGGGTGATCGCTGCTACGTGGATGTTGGCCTTTGTCATCATGATTCCCTATCCGATCATCAGTCACCTGGAGTCCTTTCAGCGCCCTGACAACACCACAGCACACAAGTGCCGCCACAAGTGGCCGCTGGCCACGGCCGAGCAGACCTGGTGAGTGTTTGGGATTTAAACAGTTGCTTTCTCGTTATTGCATCCTATGTCATGATTTTACAGCTATGTTTGTGTTTACTGAACAGAAGCTGCAAACGCCAACTGTAAGATGTTGGCAGATTGAATTATCTTTCATACTACTACTATTTCCATCTGTTCTTGTCCGGCTCTCATTTCTTACCATTATGTAGCTAGATATACAGAAATAAACAGAGATGGCATCTTTAGCCAGTGTAATCGTGGAAGGACATAGGCAGAATATAAATCCTCGTTGATAAAGGTGCCATTGTATATGCGGATAGTATGGCCACTCTCAACAGGCTGACTTCTGATGATGAAGATTGCATTGACTGACTATTGAATTATTATTTTTTTGCATCAACAACCAAATTTAAGGTCACTTTGATTCCAGATTAGTGATATAATATAAGCAGAATGGAGAAATAGAACAAGTAAAATTAATCTGTAAAATAAAAAAATCTATATGAAACAGGATGTGTTATATGTGCGTTAAGTGTCTTGCAGTACATACAGATATGTATCAGGTTTTGCACAGTGATCCAGATTATTGCACCTTTGTTATTGCAGGATTATAGTCTGATGGACGCTAACAGGAATTTTTTCCTGCGACATTCAGTGGTGCAGCGAGGCCTGTGCTTGGCCAGCATGTCAAGGATAGCTGGAGGATTTAAGAATTAAGAAGCATGAAATTAACACAACAAAGTTTAGTGAGCACTTCCAGACCACACGTGTCCATGCATCATGAGGCCCCATGTTAAGGTTGTGACTGGATGCATTTCCTGTTTTAATGACAGCTTAACCTCTGTGATGGGAAACATGTTTCCTACTGTGACAGGTAAATTAATTCAATTTAAGGAAAGGTCTTTCATAAGTTGTGGTGCATGGGACATTTTGTGATGGGACAGATAACTCTCTGGTAGGATTGTAACTGTGACAGCAGAAATATGGAGTTGTGTTTCTTTTCTTGGCTGAGCTGCATCAGAAAGATTTCCAGAGTAATGCAGCCTTCAGAAAATGAAAGGTATTCTGTTTGGATTTAGATGAACTGAAAAATCTTTTACTTCCATGTTTGGCTCTGTAGACTTATAGCAGCTCTGACTTTCTGGGTACTGGCTGATTTCATGGAAAAGATGAAGCAGATGAAGAGAACAGATACATAACAATGTGTTTTTGTGTGGTTTTAGTTTAGTACAGGCTTTGTGGGTCATTTCAGCCAACCCTGTGTATACCTCTTTGTACTCGTGCACAGTTGACAATTGTTATGTTTTTTTGTGTGTGTGTTCATTATATGGCTTTGTGTTTGCTTCTATGACTCCAGCTGTGATTATTGTTGAAGCTCACATCTTACACCTTAGAAATACAGTCCATGCACGACTTTCCTTATGCACTGAGACATACACTGAGACTTCTCCCACTCTTGTTTCTGTTGCAGGTACATTCTGCTTCTACTTGCGCTCTTTTTAATCCCGGGGCTGGTGATGATCGTGGCTTATGGACTGATCTCCAGGGAACTTTATAGGGGCATCCAGTTTGAGATGGGCCACAAGAAAGACTCAGCTGGTATATTTCCTTATACAGTGAAAACATGATTTTAATAATGTTTTGATTGCAGTGTGATTAACTGTTGATTCAAAATGTGTCTCTGATAACTGTATAGGTAAGTAAACACATTTTAATTAAGGCCTTCCAGTCACCATCCAACCCAGACTAATGTTTTTATTGAGCATTTTTGCACTATTTGATTAAGAACTTCATTTTGATCACAAGAATTTCATTAGCGCCACAATCACTGTAATGTGTGCAGGTTAAGTCAAACATAATCTCTTGTGGACATGTGAGCATGAACATGGGAGGACAGTAGCATTCAGTGTGTTATCTGGTGCTCCATTAGAGGATGGAATTGGCTGGCAGCTGTTGGCCCCGACATCACCATCTGTTTGGTCTGAGAGAGAAAGAGGCTGTATAAAAAGGGCTTAAGAGAGGGGGCAAGGGGTAAAAAAACAAATAGCAAATCAGTCAAGAATAGATGCTGAACTTTTTAGAGATTTTAGAATTATTATTTAATAATCCAGAATTGGTGGTGTAAATTGTGTATCGCTACAGTACCCCATCCTGTTTGCATTTCTTTGCATTTCTTTGCATTTGGATTACTGCATTCAATATGCTTTGTCCTTTGCAAAATGAGAGCAGGTAAAATGAACATTACCAATAAACTGCTAATGAAAGGACTCAAAATAGAATTCACAAACAGGTGCATGTACCATCAAAATGGTGTTTCCTCGCTGGATGGGACATTTTTAACGCTAAAAACAGGTTAAAGCTAATACTTCACAACAGAATCAAAGGAGCAGGATGCGTGACGTAGAATCACAGAGCTCAGTTACTTCACCCATGTGCAGGCCCATTTTTACAGCAGCAGAAATGGAGCCTGAACAACATCTGTTAAGTTAAAGAAAAAAGTGGACAATCCAGAGACATTAGTCACATATCAGTATTCTATTACATAAAATAATCTTTCGCTTTGCTCCCGCATGTAGATGTGAAGAACGGCCTGACCTCCATCGTGTCCACTGGGAGTGATGACGGAGATGGTTGCTATGTTAACGTGGCCCAACGGCCACACTCGATGGAGATGACCAACATGGCTGCATCAGGCAGATCAATCAAGGTTGACCGGCCACGCAGCAACACATCTGAGGCCAAACTGGTGGCCAAGAAGAGAGTTATCCGTATGCTGGTGGTCATCGTCGTCCTCTTTTTTCTCTGCTGGATGCCGGTGTACTGTGCCAATACCTGGAGGGCTTTTGATGACAGCTCTGCCAAAAATGCCCTCTCAGGGGCCCCCATCGCTTTCATCCATTTGCTGTGCTACACCTCGGCCTGCGTCAACCCAATTATTTACTGCTTCATGAATACACGTTTCCGCATAGCTCTGCTCACCACGTTCTCATGCTGCGTTGCGCCTTGCCACCGCCGCCGCCGTGGCAGGCTGCAGGACAACGAGGAAGATGTTATGGCGACTGGAGCGTCCATGTCCAAGTTTAGTTACACTACAGTCAGCACCATGGGAACCTGTTGAGGCAGATGGATGCAGGAAACCAGGAGAGATAGTGTCTACAGCAACACAGCAACCCACATCTTTTGTCTTTAGGCCATCTCTGCACTCATAGTGCAAAGCGGAGTGAAAAAACAGGCCAACTAATGTAGCAGTGTAAAAACTTCATATATGACTGTGCCCAAGACTCAAAGTGCAAATACTACCATATTCAAAAAGCAAATGAAAAAAACAAACAACAAAAAAATATAGTAGGCAGTTATCTTTCATCACAGTGTACCGGGAGGCAAATTGTTTGCTTAGATGTTAATGTCAGGTCATGCGTGTGTACGTATTACTTGGTGAGCTGTTTATGTGTTAATGATGAGAAAACGGCAGCCTTGTGGACTAAGTGCCTGCTACTGAATGCTGTCTGCTGTTGATTTGCCTCACTCATTATGGGGCAGGGAAGTTCTAACCTGAGGGGGTTGGAAATAGAGTTTAAAGACACAAATGGTCTTCTAAACAAACTGAAGTCAGGTATTCCTTCCACATGGGAAAAAAGCAAATTGTCTGTTCTTCATGGCTACATTGTTCACAGAGAAAAAATTCTTCAGAGCTGAAACTGTCTCCAGTACATGGGAGATGTTGATGCATTGCGTTGTGGTTGTAAACTGTAATGCTAGCCATCTTTTTGGGGTTTAGTTGGCTAAACCAACTAGAACTAACCAACTTAGATGGCTCTTGCTGTACTGTATATGCTGTAGATCTTGCTTCTGTTGGGTCGTTGCAGCTGAACGCAGTAGAATTTGTGACAAAGGGGACAGGACGTTTGGAAATGACAACTTATTTTAGGTCCTCCCTGTATGAGACAGTAAATGAACACAATTAGAAACTAATATGTTTGTTTTTTTTAAAGAGATAATTTGATGGCCCTTACATAATTATATTCCTGATAGCATATTAGATACTCTGTTAACTCCCTTTAAAAAAAGAAAAGGATTTTTAATGATATATTGCAGTATTATAAAAGACGGATTATTTATTACATACCATAGAGTTGAATTGACAAACATGTTACAGTATTTTGGAATATTAATATAATACGAATAAAGTTCAATATCAGAAGATTATAGTTTAGAGCTGCACAGTGCAAAGACATCCCATCATAGATCCTTTCTATGTATGTGTGTCACCTCTTTCAAAACTTATGAACAGCGTGGCTTATGATTGTAACACTAGAGGCCTTAAGGGTAAACGCTTATTGGTGACGCTGTGTTTGGTGGAAAATCTGAATAATTATAAAAACATACCGAACAAGTAATTTGACTCATACCAACATTATTTAAAAGACCAATTTAAAACAAGACGTTTGTGAACGCGTTAATTATGCTTTGCAGCCGCCAGAATAGATAGTAAATGTGAAAAATGTGTTTTATTTCTTAATATATAGTGACCTGTATGACAATATCAAAGAGTTGTTTTCATCAACAGTAAGTTAACTGTGAACTTTAAAGTACGCTGGGAAACGTTTACTTAAGTATTAAGGCATTTTTTCAGTCGCTGGCTGTCCTCGTGTAGCTCACCTGCAGGCTACAGAATCACATCCATGTTTCTGAAGTATCTGTCTGTCAGCCTGACTCTGGCCCCACCACCCACCTCACATAACTCTATTATGACTTCAAACCTGCCTGGCTGAGAGGATGAGCATATTTCGCTGAGTGCACCAAAGCACAATGCTGTCACTCTGGCAACAAAGAGATGGACGAGCTGCAGTTGCGAGCGTGTTTTGGGTGATTCCCAATCAGCCTGCAGCTTCTGTGGTTTATTGTGTACACCGTTTCCGCTGTGTATAAAACATAAAACCATTTGATACATCAGTGCAGGACACAACAATAAGGCAGCTGAAAACTTAAATTGTGTTTTAGAAAGTTTGACAATTTTGGTGAGATACTTAAACTAGGAAAGTTATATCATACACATATACACAGTCATATAACCCTACACAAAGAAAGAGCTCTGCCATCCTTAAAACACAAGATACAGGCCTGTGTGAGAAAGGCTATGACCGTTAATATGCATTTACAGTAATACCAAAATTAGATCATGGTAAATAGACAAATGACCTGTCTGATCGCTTAGTTGTAACTGAAAAAGCCATTTGCTGTGGACGCTCTCCTGCAGTTAATATTAGAGAGAAGGTATGTCAGTGTGTGCCAGCAGCCTTTCCCAGATAGAGAATAAAAGCATGCAGTCTCTGTTCTTTATGAGTGAAACCTGTAAATATTTTTTTTTCTGTCCTGGTAAACTGTGAAAGTGTAATTTCCCTGTGGTGTCACAGAAGCCATTTGATGTTATGATGTGCCCCCCACCCCCCGACCCATACTGCCCCTGCAAACACACACATACACACAGGCACGGCACTCCTGCTGAAATGAATCATCACATGCACTTTTATCATCACAACCAATTACTGACAGATGAGTTGTTTTCCTTCTTCACAAAAGGAATACTGGCCATGAAAATGAAACTGTATTTATAGATACATTTGCAATGGATAGTTGTCTGTATTGCCATTCAGATACTACACTTATATGATATAGGTAAATGAAGTGCCAACCCTTCACAGCTCTCCAGAGAGCTTTTTCTTGCCTATTTTGGATCACTGTTTCAGTTTACTGGTCAACATCTCATGCCACACCAGGCTTCAGGAGTTGAAAGAGACCAAAAACAAAGCACCTTCATCGGGAAACAGGAAATAGCAATCTGAATAGTTGCTAGAGTCTCTCCAGCTGGATGTGTAAATAGGTAACAGTTTCATTACTTAGTTAGCTATAATGCCTATGACATGTCATTGTTGTTTTTTAAGCTTGTAGCATGAAAAGGTGAGAAATCAATTAACTACAGATATAATATGGGGTTTGAATGACCAATTGAAAAAGCAACATTCAGTGAATTGTAAAATCAAAGGTAGAAATACTGGAGACTGGACAGGCAGAAATGTCTCCACCACCACTGTGCACGATACTGACTGAGCACTTTCAGCAGCTCTTCTCACATGCACACACGAAATCTATCATGTCAACAAGACAATGAGGTGGTCTTTATGAAATGACAAACCCTCCTTCATTTTTTTGCTTATTGTATCCTTCCTGCTGGTGAACCAGCCCTCTTCCCCTCACAAAGACGACACAAAGCTGTTGCTGGATGTGCTTATTCATTTCTGTGCTTGCTTTCTCACCTCCTCCTCTTCTGACTTCCTGACAACAGCTCCTCCTACCTTCAACATTTTGTGCACCCACATCTGAGTGAGAAGTGCTACTTGTGGATGATACAGCCAGGACACCATTAACAGGAGTAGCAGGGGAAGTCTAGGAAATATGTGTTGACACTTTGAGTGGAGTCATCATTGTTTAAAGTGAGCAAAGCTGATAGTGAGAAACGAATTTGCACAACTAGGTAGTGTTATCAGGCATATGTGACAAATCCACTCAGCAAGAGCAAGACAAATGAAAATAAAAAAAGAGTTTGGTTAACTGAATACTAAGTCCTGCTTCTCCTGGCACTGAGAGATAGAACAGATTCCCTACTGAGTTCAAACTGCCGGAGCTGTAATTGATTCGTGTTACTTTCAGTCTGCTATTATATATCAGGTGTTTGACAATTACTGTAGTTTTAATAATTAATTACGGATATATTAAGGTACATTTATTTTCCTTTCCAATGACTGAATGAACCTGTTAGGAGGCCTCAGGGGGTAAAGTGCTGATTCCCTCACACTTGCAACGAGAAGCCTTCGTGAAAGAAATACTTATTCTTGCTTCTTGATATTAGGAATGTGGATCATAGGGGGTAAAGAAATGTCAGTGTGATCCACTCACTATGAGTGGATTTTCATTGCAAGATTGGAAAATTTGATGGAAAACTAATTTAATATTTTTCCACCGGCCAATCCTATTAATGGAGTAGATATCAACACAGAATCCTTGCTGAGTCAACGGAAAATGTAATCCAGTTGAACTTAATTGCCGCTCCATTTTTTACTATTGCAAAACGGTTTCAATAGGAGGTAGGAATGGCAAATATAAATTAAAATCACAAAGCTATAGAGCTGTAAAAGGCCAAAACGTGAACTAAGTAGACACCATCTCACAATGGAATCACATTAACTTTTACACCCGTCAGTATGTTGATGTGTCATCCTGGAAGTAGACCTATTCAGTGGTTTCTCCATTAATACAAGTGCTTAGTACCCAGCCTTTACTTTTTATCTTAATAACACATCCATAAAGTAGTGCTGCATTTCAGTCTGTAGACACATAAAGATTCACCTAAGTGACAAATTGCCTAATAGTTTTTACTACAAGTAGGTGTCTCCAGGACCACACTGCCGTGATGACAAAACACTTTGACAAACCTGCTGTCGTAATGTAAGACCTGTTTTTGTTGATCACGCTTCTATTGTGCAAATTCCCAACAAACTTAAACACATTTGGAATTAATCACAAGCTCTACAGTGAATTTGAGGACTTCAGCGCCCGTGGAGGTCTGAAGCTCCGGATAGTTGCCAGTTTTGCTAATTACTTGTAAACATTTGCTTATGAAATAGGAAGCTCATTTCTCCTACAACAAAGGCTTTATTGTTCCATGAAAGAACAAGGAAAAAGCACAGCCTTTTAGACCCGTTTCAAGCCTTTGAGTTGACAAGAAAAAACATAATTGGCAGTTTTTATTCACAACCACTGGCAGTTGCAGTGGGAGTTACATTTGAATGTAGTCTTTGGGGTTGTAATGTGATGAAGACGTATTAGTTATTGCAACCGTCATATCAGTCTGATGCAGGTGGACTGTAGAAATCATATTGTGGAACATAATGGTGAGGATTAAAGGCCCTTATCATTTCAAAGCTAAGCTTCTGAGTATTGTCTTATTAATGTTGTTGTTTGCTGTCTCTAGGGTGGATTTTGGATTAGTGCAGCCATCTTGTTCTGAATGTCAGCAACAATATGTGGAGACACAAAAGCCTTTTCCAGCAAGAGGCAAATATAAATGGTATCTGCACCATATCTTAGTGCATAAGTGCTTATCTGTGTTGTTGTGAATGTGAACGTATTATTCTGAATTGTACCAAAATCAGGTGTCAACAATACTACATGTAATATTTTCTTGTATATTTTATGAGTGACATTCTGTAAAAGAACATAGAGTAGTGTGGCATGTGTGTAAAGAGCTCGTTCAGGCTGAAGGTGGGAGTGGGATGAACAGGGGTGAAGGGTTACAGAAACAAACCGCATTTGGATTTACTTGAATGGTCACGGTTGAAAGGCCACCATTGCCTTAAGTGTGCTTTGATTGTACAGTATCTGTATGTCTGTGTGCACGTGCGTGTGTGTCCGTCGTACATTTACTGTGTAAATAAACGAGTCACTTTTGTTAGACGGCGGAGATAAAAGCATTTGGTAGCGTTGCTTTTCCATCCATAGAAAGGAATAAGAGTAATGGCAAGCTCAGGGGTGGCTTGGCATTGTTGCATGTCTGGGTAAATAGTGATGGAGCAGGGCTTTTCACGTCTAATTTACTTTCTGAGACAGCAAACACGATGAGAAAGTAACTTGTGAAAAATATTCAATGTGATCTTCTTGGCTGTCTTGACTCGTCTGTGCTGCTGTGATACTGTGAGGCCTTGGGTGTATTTTTTCTGCTCCAGTTTGTGCTTTCGATGGAGGAGGTACAACAGTGCAGATTCACTTCTGTTCTGCAGTGTTTGTTGTCACAGTCACTATTTATTGTTTGGGACTTGACAGGACTCCTGTCTATCTCCATTTATATATTCTATTTATGAAAGGGTGTTAGTTTGAATGTCAAAGAGGCCGAATCGTAATCTGGCTTATGTGATGTTGAGTGAATTTACAATTATCATCTTTGATAAACGTTTTGTGTGCTGCCCTCTATCTTTCTTACTCTTAACACACACACACACACAATGTGTATGTAAAACTGGGTGAATACACAGCTTTGTTTTAGCCTTTTATGTGTAATGTTACTTAATTCCAATAAAAAATCTTCAATAAATTGTACCACATGTCCTCATTTAGTCTTAATATAATTTACAGGGATCACAATAAGTGAATTTGTTGCTTTGTGCTGTATGTTTTTTTTTTTATTATTATTATTAATTTACTTTACAGAAAACAGAGGAGCAAAAGTTCAACTTCCCACATTCAGACCTCATCTAAGCAAGTCTCAGCTTCTCTGAGCACTTTAAGCTTTCGGCTTTAAGTGTATGACGATGCTGTAATGTGAGAAGGGAAAGAGCACGGGCGTTGCCGCTGACCTCTTTTCTTGCTTACATGGTTGTTTTACTTTGCGTGGGGTTAATGGAATCAAATGGAAATTAAATGTTGCCTTATAGGTACATCGCTCCTTCGTAGCTGCTCAAAACACCAGCAGCACGTAAAATGCAAATATATCAATATGATATACTTTAAAACAACCACTTAACCTTAATGGAGAATAAAACATACAAAAACCTCCACAAAAGCTGGTGATGTAAGGATTCTCTTTGTCCGACAGAGATTTGCTTATTTTGTGACTCTTGCTTGACCTTTAAAACTCAATTTAATGATATTTCTTGACAGCGGTTTAACTGTAATAAATAACACTGTGTAATAAGTGCATGCAGAGTATATTGTAGACGGTGAGGTTTAGTGTAATGGATTGCAATTGATTAAAGCAGAATTTGTTATCAATGCTGCGGTGCTGATGAGGACTGCTTGGGTAACTAATGAATGCACAAGCACTCATGCCCAAAATCAATGTGGAAGTGGAAAAACGTCGTCATTTTTAGCCGTGAATGCTGAAAACATTTATTATTAGTGCGATTTTTTTATTTGTTGTTTTGTTTTGTCCAACACACAGATACACAGATTGTCAGGCACAATTATGAAACGCCTGAAATGCAATCACCAAAAATAGCCATCAATTCCTGCTTTCAATCCTTTAACTACCACAAATTGTAGTCCAGGTAAGGAAGGTCAGGGAGGTCAACGAGGCTGTCGAAACACTCTCATCCACAGTGGGGATGTCTGTGTTGCACAGATATAGTCTACGCAGTAGTGTAAATTTAAGGTTGCCGTTGAGGTACTTGCTTCTTACATGCAGGTTAAATGGTGACTCGAAATTGCCTGTAGGCTTGAATGTGAGCATGAGTGATTATGTGTCAATATATCGGCACCGTAATAGACTGATGACATGGCATGCTCGGGTTGGCTCCAACCCTGCCATGATTCTAAGACAGCTAAGGCTTAATGAGAGGGTGGATAATATTGATCTTTGTAGCACATTGAAAATTTTTCTCTACAATAACATAGTTGCCACAATGCCTCCGAACACACAAAGCTTATTCGTGGGTAACAACAACAATGTGTGACAATTAGGAGCGGCGATGCACCTTGAGAAGTGGGATAATCACAAGCCACTCATCTAACACAGCCTCACAGACACAAAGGATCTGCATGTAACATTTACCGATAACGTTACAACTAGAGAAACAGTAGGCAAACTGAAAACAGCAAAAACCCTGACTGCACATACCTCAAAAAGAAGTTTACACTTCCTTTCTATCAGGGGAACAACAATGCTGCAGGGGTTAACCTATGAAGGGGTGCATACACAAAGAAGTCTAATTTAGCCTGTTCATTGAGGTATTTAAATATCCAGAGCTGTGTAATCAGGAAGCCTAAGGTGGCATCTCCCATACATGGAAGGTCACAGTCATCAGAACAGGAGTGATGTGAGGGGGAATTGAACAGCAATACATCGTATAAGAACAATGAATTGCAGTATTCATTTAACACGTCAGCAGTACGTGCAGAGTAGAATACTATACAGCGTGCCACTTGTAGCATTTCATTTACACAACTTGTTGAGCATAGAGAGAGAACATACACAGTTCTGTGTCTTATCAGCCCTGGTATAGATTTTATTTGGTATCCTGTAGCAACACACCCACACCAACACTGACCTGCACGGCGTTATTGATGGGCTGAATGAGATGTAAAAACTGGACTGCCAAGGTGAGGTTGATGAGCAATCGTGCATATCTATGGCGCAACATGGAACTTGAGTAGGTCATCGAATGTAATGAAAACGCCCTCTAACCTTCCCGGTCTTTGGCAGAAAGTGAAGGAGGTGGATATGGATTGGAAAGCAGGATGCATAGTAATTTATTTTATTTTGTTTTAAAAATGTCTGAGAGCTAATTCTCATTTACAAAGATTACCTGATACCAACAAATCGTATGATGCACCTTAGTGAAAAGAAATCTTGTCACTATGTTTCTGAGACATTGATGTGTATGCTGTTAGGTGTTACCTCCTCGAGGAAGGAAAGGTTTGATCGTTGCGAGCAGCATGGCAATGCTGGTTCGTCAGTTGGTCCGAAAATTTGATTCAAGCTGAAATGGCTCAACAACTATAGGACTGCTTGCTGTGAATTTGAAGTGTTTATTGTTCCCACACAATGAGTCCTGATCAGTTTTAGTGGTCCCCTAACTTTTTTTATCCATGCCATTCAATCAAAGTTTTTATCCGTCTGCTCTCAGTCTGTTGCTAACATTAACATTTCACTCAAAGCACTGCTGTGCGTGTTTGATTTATTTGTGATGGGCTAAGACTCCGTGTTCTCAGATAAATGCCAGTACTGTCATGTACAGAACCAACGGCAACCAACCAAGCAGTCAAAGAAAAGGCTTCAGGTGCTATTATTCCTGCTGTGAAGTGACATTTTAACTCTGTTGGGGGACATTTTGACGTAATGTTTTGATGTAAAACGAATTTTGTGCTTCCTCTTATTATCTACCTGACTGGCTTTTGGCTGAAAGAATATTGTTCATTGCATTATTATTAAAAGTGAAAACAGAAAATCCAAACAGGAAACAGTCACAAAGTCTCATCCAGCATGCAGGTAGTCATGCTGATGGAGAGACAATAAAAGGCAGGCAAAGAGAAAATGACATACCAAGCGAAATCACTTTTACACAGCAGCCTGCAGTTTAAAGAGGGAAGCACAATAAGACCTGGAGAACAAATGCCAAAAAAGAAATACAAGGCATTTGGGAGAGTCTTTCTTTCTATAGATGTGGTTTTGAATGGAACATTTCATCTTTCAATTTCAGTAGCTTAGCAACTATGTGTTTAAAAAAAATGGAAATGCCATTTGTTTGTCTCACTGCAATGGGCCACAAGTTTCTTGAAAGATTATTTGGCATCTTGGCAGCCACAGCAATGTCCACTACAGACAGACAGGCAGATATTTGACATTAATACCAGCATTCTTGAAATATTCAGTACATCTATTATTAGGTATTTTGACATCTGATGGACTCGGCTGGCACTAATTTGATTATGATTCAGATCACTAATGAATTTTGCTCATGCTTTCTCCTGAACCATGCAAAGACACTACTTAAGAATGAATCAGAGAGAAAAGGATATCGAGATCTTGGATGAAGTCAGTTGACTTAATTTTGAGGTATTTTGGGAATTTGTGTTGTTTCATCTGCCCTCAGTTGATGGACAGATGAGTGAGAAGATCAAACATTTTCAGAGAAGTTAGATGCAATATCCACAGTGAAAGGACAGCAGAGCTATGAAAAGGAAAAGGGCATTTGGGGCAATTGGTCAGCAACTCTTTCATCTGCTTTTACCTGATTGCCATATTAAAAGACAGGAAGGAAAAAGAGAGGGTGTCCCTGGGGCAAAGGAAATGGACACGAGTGAGTTTTAATGCATAGTGCAGCAATTTCACTGACACGATGGAGCTCTGGATAGCTATTATAACCAAATGGCTAAATGCCTACCTCATTTTCCAAACGTCCTACTTTAAAATCCATTAAAGAGCCCTTGCATTTCCCTTCTAGAATATAATAATTACTGATAAAATCTTAATCTGTGAGACATTTGAAAAGTACTCTCCAAAAATAAGTGCTAAAAGTACTCATAGTAAAAAGTTTGAAGCAAGCATTGATCATTTCATTTAGTCTGAAATTAAGCATTCAATTATCAAGCAACATTAATCAATCAATCACTTAATAATCATTAATGAACTGACAGACAGATAAGACTTCTATGACCAGGCGTCGAGCAGCAGGTGGCTCATATTTTCCTCATTACGTCAGAAGTGGCTTCCAGCTAAATTAAGTTTTTTTTTTCTTTTTGGAATGAACAACAATTCAATAATTTATGATATAGGAACTGTGTGTGTGTGAGTGAGAGAGAGAGAGAGAGAACTAAAAGCACATGAATCAGGTGCTCAGGGGTGAAAAGAAGCCTGTAAATCTTACACCTAAACCAAACTTAAGCTCACCAGTTCCACAAAACACAAAAGCCATCAAGTACATGTCCACAGCAGGTAGCCATAGCATAGTGTGCCACAGCACACTGATTAAACCATTTCAAAATACTACACTAAAAAGCTGTCATGATGCTTGCTGTTTCAAGGCAGAACGACTTCTTCACCTGATGAACACTGCACTGACTGCCTCAAAGCTAGAGATGTGCCAGTTGAAAGTCTAGATTGTTTAAACTACAGTAGATGGAGTCAGGCTTCGACGCATCTGTTGCCCATCTTCCTTCCCACATCTATAGTTGCACAATTACCAAAGAACACTGGACTACCTTTTTGGTATGTTTAGTTTGGGATTTTTTTTATGGAATACAGCCTGTTCACCATTGGCAACTCTGAACGCAGCACAGGATCATCACACACCTGCTCCTCTGCAATCAAGCGCAACAGGCTCCACTCTCCCACTGCTCCAGCTTGTTCTCTGCACCAGGCTAGACCTTCTCACACTCTTAACCGGATTTATTTGTCATTGTCACCCTTGCCTGTTTTTGACCTCTGCCTCTTGCATTCCCTCAGCATTAACTGTGTTTTCTCCCCAGTGCCCTGTTAAAAAGAAAAGAGGGAAGGAGGAGTTGAAACAAGCTCTACTGTGTACCTGCATATAAATGACCACATCTTCCAGAGCAAGAAAGTCACAAACCTTTTTTTTTTTTTTTTTTTTTTTGCACGTTTATCACGATTTATCACCTCTACTGTTCTACTGAAGTTAGCATGCTCACCAACCAGCCCCAGTCTATCCCAGCTCATGAAATCACATTGCACGGCATGAGTCACTGTTGCCCAAAAAAACCTAACTGGACATATTGATTAAGGATCAGCTCTTGTGTCAGGTGACTGTGATATTTATAGACCTCATGGTAGTCATTTAATTGTACGAATGCAAGAAACCGTGTCACTCTGAATTACACCGCCTAATGTTGCCTTATGTTATCAGAGGCAGCTGTCCAGTTTGGGGAGTGCCTCATAATGTGGTTGAGGGAAAGGAGGTCATAATGCAGACCTCCAAATATCACCAGTCAGCCTTCAGGTTGTTGCATCACCATGGAGAGAAGGGTTAGCTGTATTAGAGATGGGTTGAAACAAAGAGGCTGATTACTCAGCAGATCGATATTTTTCAGTCACTTTGAGGTCATCAGGTCCAGGGATGGTGACACTGGAGCTCGACCTCTAATAATGTCTTACCCTGGCTTCCCTGCAATCAAGTCGTTGTAAAATAAATGACCAAGGAAATAAATAGTTTTGCTTCTGTGTGACTTGTGATAAATCTGTCTTTTCCATTCATTCAATGAAATAATTCAAATAGTTGTACTGCAGTTGTTGTCCCCCCTCGGGAGTTAAAGTGTTAAGTAGTCATGAAATAAGTAAATAATGCATGTCTAATTACAATAGAGTGTTTAACTGGGGTATTCTTTTTGTGTTAATCTTTAAGTTTGCACTTCAAAAATGTGAAGGATATCATCTATCTTTAAAAAGGGTTTGCATTTGCTTTCACTGCATTGACCTCTATGAAGACCAAAGCTTTGCAAATTTTACAAAGATGACTATTGCCTCCATAGTGAATGAATCACATTAACCCTAACATGTTCTGAACACCAAAGAAACATTGAATCATCAGCCAAGAAACTGGTGTATTCCAGAAATAGAGTACTTACTCATTCACTTGGACACATAGCTTATGTTCAGGTATCCACATTGTATATTGACATATGAAAAGAATTTAAAACTGTTTTAGTGTATATAAAGTCAATTTCCTTGTATGTGCACAGATGCAGTTATATTAAAGTTGAAACTTATCAAACTGAGCTGACAGCAATTGGATTCCCTTTTTGTTTTGTCCATGGGACACCAGTTGAGCTGGGATCAAGTTGCTTTTTAAATGAGTGAAGTAAAAGATTATAAGGTGAAATATGACAAGTGGAACTTCAGTTAGAATGATTTGATTATTTGACATGAATACCAGCCAGTGGAAATTAGTGTCCACAGAGGCAGTGTGTGCTTACGTGTAAAAACACACACCATGAAAATTCATCCAATCAAAAATAGTTCAAGGTAATTAGTGAGGTCTCTTGCACTTCATTACTTAATGATGGCTGACGGAGAGAAGGAAAGGAATCGAGGAGTATGAGCTGCTGCTGCATGCGTGAGAAATCAACGGTTTATTTATCATCAAGCACATCATGCACACCATAAATTCAGGCATGTAGACATTTGAGAGTAGAAATTTGTCTTTACTTAGTGATCAGTTCATCCAACCTCTCAAAGACCTGGCATTTCCAAATTCCATACAGTAATGCCTGCCCCAAATGTTGCAATTCTTGCTATCAATAGAAAAATAAAGTCAACTCATTCTGCAGTTACTGTAAAGACCAAGCATGAACGTTGCTGGCGTGGCACCTGGGCCAAGGTGTCACGCTTTATTAAATATTGATATGTGATTTCAGTCTCAAGCATGAGAGATCATCAACCTTCAATTAACCTCCTAGCTCTTAATATCCTCTGCCCCCCTCGCACTTAGAGGCCCGGATGACCAAAAGTTGTCACACTGTCAGATGGCGACTCAGGTAATCAAATCTGTCAGCAATAATTGCTGGCGTCCCCTCAATGCTTCTTGCTGCAGGTGAAATCAGTGCTCGGATTACGCAGGATAAAGACTGGATGATGCTGTCGGTTAAGCATACTGTGATGTCGTCGTTTTTTTCATCCTTCTGCCTCCTCATTGAACCTCTGCCGTCAGCATTTTCCCTGTCAGCCGTTAAGGCTCACTTCCTTCCTCTGATTTGATTTGATTTCACTTCTCCTAGTTTACAGTTTGCAATCACACGTCTCTTTTGTCCTCAACGGCATACGTGATGATGGGTTAAAAATAAAAACAAGTATCTAACTGTTGACAGTTTGTTTTGTGTAGTTGTGCAGTGACAGTGAAGGAGAGACCCTGAAATACATTGAACATAGCTTTTCTTTCATGAAAGACTGAATATGATAGAGAAATCCAAGATTACGGAAACCATAACAACATAACATTTTTGGGGCAATAAGTACATTGGACTCAAAACATTTAAATGTTTGAGGTGTTATCAACGTTGCCTTTGTACATATTGTGTGATAGCTGCACTGAATTTAAAATGCTAACCAGATCCTGTACAGTCGAAGCATGTGCTCAATGATAGGCACAGAAGGAAGACCTCAGATCTTTTGACCAACTTAGCTTGACCGAATTTCCCCAATTCCTCAGCCATGCAGGCTGGTCGGTCTTAGTCCAGCAGACTGTTTGGTTTGAAATATACAGGGGTGAAACACTGAATAAAAATCTTGTTGCAACCATCTGCTCTCTGTGCTGTATTCTACCAAGCTCAAAATGTGGGGCCGTCACTGTTGCTGCTCTCCCTCGCATCACTCAACCCTTCATTGTCCATTTATCTTCCCTGTTCCGCAGGCTGTAAACACTTGGTGTAATAATGGCCATGTTTATAATTGGAAAAGCAGCTGACCATCAGATTGAAGAGTAAACCTGTGCTGCTTCAGAACACATCTAAGAATAGATTTACGTGTTAGCTTTTCCAGAATTTTGATATTTTTGTATCGTTGTGTATAATGTCTTGACAGCTCTTGTCATTCTTCACCATATTTAATTAAGGTAATTATGGTCCCAGGGGTTAAGTCAACCCATTATCACATGGTTTTTCTTGAATTCCTGGCGATTGCAACATGTAACCAATAAAATTAGACCTATCATGCTTCAAATTTACGCCTTCATCCTTGTTATCCCACCACTACAGATTTCTGGCCAGAAATTAAAGTGGTAATGCCATCACATTATGTCAAATATTCATCCTAGCGCCAACGGACGGCTGAACGACTTCCTTTTTAAGAACAATCTCACCGACTGCTGGGGTATAATTGACGTATGAAGCCATAGGTAGTCATATAAAAGTCAACTTAATTTAAGTCTGTGCTGAGAAACGCTGCATTGCTGTGCTGATAAAGGTGCCAAAAAAAAAATAAAAAATCCCTGCTCTGCTGTGTTGGTGTTAAAGCCTGAAATCCAGAGGGGGGAAAATGCAAAAATAATTACCATTTGCTCTGCTATGAAGTACAAGATAAAACAGCAAGTAAATGAAAAATATCTAATTGATTCATGTATTCATTCGTTAATGAAAACACCAGGAAAGAACTTGTTTTTAAAAATATAACAAAGTAATTTAATATTTATGTTTACATTTAAATAAATGGCTGGAGGACATGTTTACTGTTTCAATTCATGAGGACATGGTGATTGGTGATCCAGACACCTGCCATGCAGACTCTGATTTCTGTCTTCAGCCAACACATCACAATAGGCTGGCCTTGGAACCTCTCATCTGCCTATTATGGAAAACACTGATGGGAACACTGCAGGCTTTGATAAGGACTGGAAAAGTGACAAAGTTTCCACTCCTGCGTGGAAAAGTATGTGACAGAGACGGCGATCGGCCTTGATGGCTCGACGTTCACCCACAGCAAGCTTAGCTGATTGGAATCCCCTGTTGACGCACTGATTTAGCAGGATTTAACTGTGGCTCAGCACCGCCAGGAGGAGGAGGACGAACATGTCCACCTCTGCATTTGGCTCTCAATCCCACACACCCGCACACATGAAGTAAAACGAAGATGTTCACAAACTAGTAGGACAGCAAACATCTCAGACATAGAAAAGCAAAGAATGAGTTTTTTCTAATAAATAAGAGGATGAGTAAGACAGAGAGAGGGAGCTAATAATCTTAAATTAAAGATATTAGATTTCCCAATTGTATAAAAAAAATATTCATATCTCTCTGATGCTGATGACATCATGCAGACTGCTCCACACCACATGGATATGATTGTGTTTATGCTCTCTTTTGAAATAAAAGCAAATTCAAAAGTTGTATGAGGCTCCAGCTTATAAATGGTTCACATTATGTGTGACTAGGATAGGAAATAAAAAAAACAGAATGCTGCAGTACTGTAATAAATAAATGTTTTAAGGATATGTGAAAAGGCCAAGCAACAGGAAAGCCAAACTGTGCCTCCAAAACTCGATGACTGAGAGCAGTGTGCTTTGAGCATAGTAGGGGTCAAAGCAAAAAAATAAATAAATAAATAAATAAAAGGGCTGCTATTTTTACCCACCGAGCAACTTAAAAGCATTTCATAACATCAGTTTGTATTTTTACACCACTGAGCTAACATCTGTTTCAATTCAGTTGATTTTGAAGACGAGTACTCTGCTGGGGCGGAGGGTCATCTGTTTGCCTGCCAAAATGTTCCCATCTAAGGCAGACAGCCATCTGTTATCCTTAAACTGCTCATCATTGAACCTTCTCCACTCAGCATCACTTTCTCATTTCAGGGTTATCCATATAACAGTTATTGGATTCAGGTTTAATAAAGATCAAGTTTAATTAACCTCCATATTATATGAGAAAGTTCAAATATTTAGAAATAATTATTCATACCGACAACATGTATTTACCCAGACAGGCCATTGTAGAGCTGAGGGCTTCCTAAGGCTGGGAACACACAACCTGCATTGTTACCTATTGAGTTTGTTGAATTTCCTTTCACTGTGAGTGCTAAAAGAGAGTCAGGTGATAAGTAATGGATTTGGAATTAAAAAGAGTTCAAGATCGAGAATTAGGCAGAATCTAGCAGAAGCTTTAAGAAAATTAATTTCAAAACAAATCGACAGACAGAATCAGGTTTTATCCCAGACCTGGAGGCTCTCCGCACTCAGATAACACAAAAACGTGCAATAACCAACAAAAGTGATTTCCAGCAGTGCTGAGGTCGGCGTCTGACATAGAGCAAAGCCAAGCCCTCAGGTAGCTCCCTTAAACACACACATCAAGTGATATCAACAACATAACCCATTCAACATTAAAATGCAGAATCAACCCTACTGTCGTGTCCTTGCTTTTTTTTTTTTTTTTTTTTTTTTAATGACCTAGTGGAGTATCATAAACATTACTTACATCCTAGGGAGGAAAATAAAACAGCTATCTTGAGTCAGTACTGACAAGCCATGCACACTGCTGTGCTGATTAAAACACCATACTGCACTGCCAACGTGGGCCCTCAGGCTTCCAAAATCCTCTTCTACAATCACATCAGCCCATCCAGCAGAGCAGACTGCAGGTTAAACAACCAGAGGTTAATAAAATAACCAATGTGAGCCCCAGCATTTGCTTTGGGCAAAAGATTCAACAATTTTCTGTGGTTTAATAATTCAATAGATTTTTCCGTAACACTGCCTTAGTTAATGGAGATATGACCAGACCCAATTAGTCTTGAAATGAAGGTGTATAAATTCCCGAAGTTGACTTATTCCACTGGACCATTTGGCTTTGCCAAGATTTAGATGTATACTATAATCCACAGAAGCTTCAACACTGCTTCCCAGAGGTTTTCCTCTTCTCTTTCAATCCTGTTTTTTGGTGCAGAGAAATGAGGATTTGCAGGATTGCAGTTACATCTGACTGTGCTGATGATACATGCCCCGACATCATATTCACATATCTACTATTCTGATCTTTGAACAAACATTTTCTTCATCTGCACCTGGTGCTCATCTATCTGGATCATAGCTGTAACTGAGGTGCCAACTCAGCCATCAAATTCAGGGACTCAGTAACTGGCTGAGACACACTACGTCTTTAACTACACCCACAGGATGGTGTAAACAGCTCCGTCTGAGTCAGAACAAACAGCTGGAGATGCTCAAGACTCTACTTATAATATAGTTAAAATCTAACAGCAGCTTATTACTTTCTCTCTTGTTACTGAACAAAGTTACTTGTTCAGGTCAGACATGTACAGCAGTTACTTGTGCATATACACATCATACACTACCAGTCAAAAGTTTGGATACACTTTTCTATTAATTTGAATGAGAAAGTGTGTCCAAACTTTTGACTGGTAGTGTATATACGTGCACAGAATAGGGCTGTAAGTGATCTATGGCTCCCCCGAAGTTATAGATGGGTACACTGTGTATTTAGAAACTATTTATATTTGAAAGCCTCTGAGAAAAGACCAAATTTATTTTTACAAACCATTTTCAAAATCACAAATGGTAGAGACAGACTAACCTTGAAGACATGATACCTAGTGGTCCAGACAAAGTGATTGTAATGATCAACAAATTTAATGGCAGGGAAATAACAATATCAAGAATATCACAGACTGGAAAAAAGAAACTGCATAAATTGCTGTCTGCCAAGATGATGAATGGGCCAAAAAGCAAAAAAAATCCAATCAGTGTGACTGAACGAAACATCAGAGCTTTCTTTGCACAGCTGAAGGAGGAGCTCCTTCTCTGCTTTCTCCATATTAGATTACAAGTGAGGCAGAATAACGAGTTTTTTTTGTATTTCTATCTTTTTATGTGATACCATTTATTTGTTTCGCTATTTATTCAGTCCTTGTGGTAGCCAGTACAAGATAGTCGTTTGGGATTGAAGTGTGTTGTTAATACAAGTGTTCCTTTACTGTTGGCGGGAAAGAGTTAAATAATAATCGAAAATTTATGAAGTAATCCTCATACGATGATAATGCTACAATAAAGGTTTGTCTGGGGACTTAGAACCAGGAGGTTTGTAACTTTTTTTCTGACACTGAATGCAGTTTCTTGCCTGCAGCAGGTAGAAGGGACAAGTGACCAAATTACTTCATCAACTGTCACATTTATAAGACAAGACATCATGATTAGGACAGAGCAAGTTGCTATCAAAAGGTTGTTTAGCATGAAAAGATGCTCTTGACAAGAAAAAGAGTAACTTTTTCGAATGTTTTTTTTTTTTTCCTAGGTACATGTCCAATTAGTCTACAAATGAATTAATCGATTACAGCAAAATAAAGAGAAAATATTTTTCAAATGCACTTACATCATATGACACCAGTATAGATTACATTCAGCCTATAACATGCATATGATGCAAATCATAACAGTTGGACACATGCACAGAACATATGAAAGTCAATATTTTATTCCTTGTCATGTGTTCTCTTGCATTTTTCATAACTCAATTTAAGATGAAGGTTCAACCTTGGCTAATGAATAAAACGGGGTTAGTCATGCCACCCCATGATTAGGATAATATCCTGTTATCAACTGTGGAAGGACTGAAAGTTTGAAAATTGCATAAATTTGTTGGATCTGGAGTTGTGTAAATGTCAGGGTTATGAAGGGTTATGGGGAGGGTTACTTTCAAAGGAAGTCTGGTGATAGATGAGAGAAAAACATCCTCATCTTAAACAGTCATGGCAAAGAAACTGTTAGATTCATGACTGCTTCTTTCATTTCTGATTATAATGGCTACTCATACACTTGGTGTGGGATTTTATTTACAGTGTGTGTTTTTCTGTTAGGAATGCTTCCCCTGAGGCCACAGGCGTTGATTACTTCTGAGGCAGCCATCCCTTAGGTGTTCCAGAGCAGACATGGTGTGTAGCCTGTACGGTAACTGTGATTCGTCCAGCTACCAATGAATCACATGTTCTGACTGGTACATTTAAAAGAATTTCAGTTTTTAGGTGTCTTCGGGTCATTGGCTGACTAGCTACGCAAAGCCCTGAGAGGAAAACATTTCTATATTGCCTACTCTCATTGGTTCTCAGAATAGGAGGAAGTCACAGTTCCGCTATGACAAGGAATTTAGTGGGGAACAGCTGTTGTGGGGCCCAAAGTGGAAGCTCATTTATTAGACCCAAACAGACCCACTATGTGTCAAGTCCAGACATATTCTCTGCAAAAAAATGTGCCTCTGTCGAGTGCGTTGACTGGAGTCAACAACAGAATACGTGAACTTTCAAACACAATTTATGAGCACTTAATTTTGAGTTTGCTGCATTCATAAAAGTTGCTATGAAATCAGAGTTCTCCATGCAGTGAATGTTAGTCAGTGTAACAAGTGATCAGACTTGGTTTTCTGCCAATCAAATTAATATTGTATATTTAGTTGTATAATTTCCAGTTCTAAAATATAAATCCAAGTAATGAATGAACTAAATCAGTGGTGCGATCAACCACATGGTAAGTGGATGATTATAGATTAACATAAAGTCAATAAATGCACACTACATTAAACAAACCAGAAAGTCAAAATGATTAGGGAAAAAAAAGCTTCAGACTGCATCACTGCTTGTAAATTATATGAATTATATGCACTGGGAAGGATGTTTTCTCTTTTGTTGGTTAGACACTGAATCTTTTCCAACCATGACTATGGTGATTTGGAATTTTAAAGTTAACCAAGAATGAAAAACACAGTGGAGTTTCTTTTGCACATAGATAAATCTCACAATTCATAGTTTTCACATGACGTCACGCCATTGTGGGGAAACACTAGTTCTGGCTTACCTTTTACCAAAATGGCGGACAGAAATCGACGAGGAGACGAGCCTGGGTTGTGCTTTTACAGAATCCTGTCTGAGGGGGCAGGGGCCAAATAACACCAATCCCTCTTTCTCCACGGCAGCCCAAGCTAACACTGTGGGCTTTGAATGGTTTACCTGACATTTGGGAGGGAGAATGTTTTGATCACACTTCTGATCGGACGCTTTGTCACTACCGCCCCAGACTGCTGAGTGAAA
Source organism: Echeneis naucrates (assembly GCF_900963305.1). Lineage (NCBI taxonomy): Eukaryota > Metazoa > Chordata > Actinopteri > Carangiformes > Echeneidae > Echeneis > Echeneis naucrates. Next base: position 10,400,736 of record NC_042531.1, read on the forward strand.
AAGTGAACTGACATTAACGACCCTTACCAACGTTAGCACTCACCTTTGTTTTGCCAGTGAACAGTTTCTTGTCCTTCACCTCCCAAACGGAAGCATTATTGACCCATCCGGCCTGAAAATCCTGATAGCTGTCCATACTTTGGTATGCTGTCATCTCGGCGAGGATTGTCCACAAGATAAGTGGAAACGTCGCCGGCAAGGGCTCCTCTGAAATACGGCGGCCGGTGTGACCAAGTGATCAAAACCTACAGTTTAATATTGTGCTTTCTTCTTCAGAGAGACGATCTAAATATTCGTGGCTTGAAATCGTTGAGAAATTGACAGGCTTGCGTTGCTGTTCTCTGGCGTTTCCGGTATTAGCCGCCATCTTGGATCCGTTTTTTTTTTTTTTTTTTTAGCCTTTTTTTGCCCTTCAGGGGTCAGCGCGAGTCACGTGACTGAAAACTAAGACTTCTTCATTTTTCACATCATACATTTTGACTTCGTTCATAGGTAGGTGCACTCCTATTTTTTATTTTATTGTATTTAATTATTTATTTATTTATTGCATTCTGGAAACAAAGTCATTTTTACTTATTGTTATTTATTGTGGTCAGCCAAAGACTGATGTCTGCAGATAGCATTAGAAACAGATGCTATCAGTCAAAGATCAGCTCCATCTTACCAACGGTATAACAGTGATAACAGGATTTACTGAAGCTCGACATCAGCCTTAAAATATCTTGTACCTCGAAGAGCGTTGGAGCAAGAGAGTCAAATCAAGAGACATTTGTAAGAGCAGAGAAAAATTAGATTCACTGGCATTTTGAGATTTTCTTTTAGCTGACAAAAGATTGAGGGGGGGTTGGTGTTTTCATGGTAGTCCGCAAAATCTCAGTAATTGGATAGAGTTCTTTACTGAGCTTTGAAGATTTTTAAGAGCCTCACTGGGTGAGCAGAATTTTATAGTATGTAGTTCCAGTCTCTATTATGCCATATTAACATGCTCTGCATTGCTAATTTTTTCTTGCAGGACGGCTGGTGATATATTAGTGTTATAGAAGAGATTGCAGTTTTTGAACTGTTGGTTGTTTACTTTATGTAACTAATCCGATCCATGCATGCATTATTCATCCATTCCATTACCCAGCCATTCTTCCATCCACTTTTTGCCATCTAATCTAATTTCAGAGCTGTAACACATGGAAACAAATTTTTTTTGTGTGTGCCTTTTTTTGCAAAGACCTTCTGCAGTTTCTTCACTGCCACACTATTTCAGAGATGACCAGATTGTAATTTAGAAACTACGCTTGCTTGCTCATAATATTATCTTACAAGAAAACATCTCTGTCCAACCCTGGTTGGTTTAACATCTGATATAAGAAAAAAATTAAAACATACGTTTTGTGTATTCTCAAGGTCTATATCACAAGTCTATAAGAAGCTCTTATAATACACCAGAGAGTGGGACAAATTCTTTGAAGCAGGGATAAGGCATTGCCAGGGTTGTGTGAAAATGTGGTTTTGTGTGTGTGTGTGTTGGCGGTACTTTTTGTCAAAAGGATGGGTACATTTAGTGCACAGAGTGCTAGTTCTTTTTGGTGATTGTGTTCATATCCTTGGTATATGTCAATGGATTCCACAAATAACATGTTGGATTATTGTTAATTCTCATGCCACTGTGTCTGCCTCCCCTTTGATAATCCTATAATTCAGTTATGAAACAGATATTGAGGCAATACATCATTGGATGAATAATAATAAATGGGATAGAAGGTTAGCTTTTACTTTTAGAGTGGTGATGTTCCTGGACTGTGGAGCATGTGAAAATGTAAAATTTATAGCTTGCACTCCAATAAAAGACATTCCCATGAGAGGCACAGAATGGGATAGTTGAGTGTGTCGCCTACCTGATCATTTGAAAACTTTACTTTCACACTTTGACATTTTCTCCTATTTCAATTTATTCCTAAGGCACAAACATTCAATTAACCCCAGGTTTTGAAAACACCTATATTTCCCAAAGCGATTTATTGTCTCATCATATGTGCTGTTTGTCATAGCAACAGTACTCCGTGACTGCAATTGGATCAGCATAATGAGAGTCAATATTATTAATAAATAACCTGTTAAAAAAAAAAAAATCACAACACAAAGAACTAAACAGCAGATGAGCTCATGTAGTGGCTTGTATTGCTCTTTGACTTAGTCAGTCTACATACTGTTTACTGCATGATGCAAGGCTTCAAAACTGTAAGATGATGAAATAATGTATAGCTCATGAAGACCAAAGACCAAAACATATGACAGTTCAGTTGTAACATCACACAGCTCCTGTTTAGCCCTTTATTATGATTATTATTATCACCATTTCTAATTAGATTGGCGCAGGTCAAATAAAATAAAATGTTGACCTTCACTTTAGGGAACACACAGCAGCATCAATGCAAGTGTCCTCACTGATGTCCAAGCTATCTTATGTCAAATGTATCTATTCTCTCATCCTCCATCCTCAGATACAATGGCAACAGGAAGACTGCTTCTAATTTCCTGCATTTTCAGACTCCCATCAGCTCCAAAGAGGACGGTGCTTTGTTTAACTTGCATAACACTGAGTGATGTTTCTGTTGCATCATGCAGGACAAATGCAGTGGATGTCAATATCTACATTATTATTCCACTTATTAATAGTCTTGGACCATAGACAATTATATAGTGTATTGTATTCCCTGATGGCTCTGTGTTGAAATGCAGCTCTTATTTTGCATTTTTATCACATCAGGCATTGCATATTCCAATCACAGGAAACGAAAAGTCTCAGGGCAGCTCCTCGGTCTAAATTCATTAAGGTCTTAACATTTGGCTGCCACTGGTGGGCTCTCTCTCCTTCCTTTGTAAATTCCAAGGGGACCTTCAGATTGGATACACCTCATCAATATCTGCGGGCCTATAAGAAACAATTAGTGTGTAATTAGACTCCTCTGGCAGATGCTTGCCACAAAGCAACTAAACACTATTGTGCGCAACATTCACAAAGCAATGTCCACCTCTGCCCATCTAATCAAGTATGCCCAAGTATCAGTTTAATTTTGCCTCGTCCATTAAGCCCTTAACAGTGACCAAACTGTTTGTTGTGAATTGGAAACAGCACACTATTTTTTATTTTTTTTGTCAGCAGTGTTGTGAATGACAGTGGTCTGTTTTGTGTGTTTGAATTTCAAACAGACAGCTCGTCTCCTTAAATCCCTGTAGTTTTAGGACCCTTGCTTTCCTCCCCTCCCTCTTGTTATAAAACCTGAACACACACAGCACACACACTCTGCTGCTAAACAAGCAGAAAAAAGAAAAAAAAAGCAAGGATGTGCCAGAAACTCGGCTTAAAAACTATTACGATGGGCTGTTGCGTAAGGATTTCAGAAGCTTAGTAAAATTAGTCAAATATTTAACCAGGCTGACCTCATCCGATTCTTCTCACAAGAGAAAAAAAAGGATATTAGTAGCATCACTTCCATGAGAAGTTCAATAAGATCATTGATGCTGAATTAAAACTGTGAGGGGTGAATGAGTGATTTGTTAATTCCTACAGTGTACTACTACAGTGTACTACCTACTGTAACACCTGCAAAGCTCCCAGCAGGACTGAGAAATGTCTGTTCTCTGAAGATTAGCCTACATGAGATCAGCAGCATGCAGGGCAGTGGGAAGAAAAAAGGGAACATTGCTGATCGGAGCTAAGCTCATCTCAGCCCAACTCAGTTCAGCGGTTTGGCTCTGCTCTCTGTCCACTTTTTGCCTTTTGATTCACAAATGGTCTGAAAAACACAACAAGCCTACACATGGTTTACAAATGGTATGACATATATGAAGCTATTTTGTAAAAAAAAAAAAAAAAAAGGGAAATGAAGTCTGCCTCTTAATGGAAGAGATCAATCCAAGTTTCTCTCGTTTCCTTTTCTGCGACATACTACTGACATCTGTTGGTGAGTAAAGAGCAGCACAGCTGAACCACTTCGTTAAAGATCTGACGGCTAACACATTTTTTTTCTTGCTTTGGCTTTCTCCCTATCTGGGGTCGCCACAGCAAGCCAGCTCTGTGATTATGTGGCATTATTGATTTGCTTGAATTTTTCCCGTCAGATGTCCTTCCTGTTGCAACCCTCCCCATTTATCCAGGTTCAGGCCCAGCACTACCTTGAGATTGGGGTTTGAACCTGGGGCCTCTACATGCACACTGGATTAAGTCCCCCGGGCATCTGATACACTGGGAAATTAATTTATATTTATATTTGACTGCTGAATGTCTGTATTGGAACAATCAACTATCCCAAAAAAACACACAGCCTTTCCATAGCTCATATACACACACACAGGCTGTAGTCTGAATGAAAGGTGGAATATCGAATGCCAATTTTTGGCAGGCTTTCTGAGGATTAGTCAGATGAGCACTTTATCCCACCAACAAGCTGAAATAGAAATGAGGGTTTAATCTGAGTTGGAAGGACCACTGGCACACACTGAAAGACAGATGAGAATATGCAATTTGGTTCTGTTCTTCCATTTTTCTAATCCAACATTACTGGAATTGAGCGTGCTATAGAGCACAGGGAAACACAGGCAACCCTCTGGCTGACCCATAATAATCCATACAGGGCGACATGGTAGATGGCCCACAAAAGGATGAATGGAAACTAATATGGCTTCTCTTTTCAGTGTTTGACACATTATTATAGAAGTTTTTGCTATGAGATTAAATATTGAAATGATGATGCACACTGCAAACTGACTTCAGTTGGTCAGTAGTCAGCAGTTTCATAATGTAATCTAACAAAATGAAAATAAAAACTTGACCATTTTAAGTTATGGTGCGTTTAAACAATCACAGCCAGTTGATTGTGTGTAAACTGGTTCCTCTGCTGATGTGAACATATTCTGACTTCAGCACAAACTGGAGTCAGTAAAGTCAGACAGTATTTATTTTTAATCTTCATGAATATGCTGTCATCATTTTTTATGGCCTGTTTCGATGCTCCTGGAGTGTGCCCAGAAATCACTGCACTTAATATGCTGACTCTGCCATCTTGTGGTTTTAGGCAGAATAACACATTGTCACTGTGCTGCATAAATAGGCGTATATACAGTAAGAGATATGCTGTAAATATCATATGACATTGTCACGGACACAGTGTGTAAAAGGTGCAAAATCTATGTTTGAAATATTTAGCCATGGAGATCCTCATATGACCAGTTTCTGCAGAGCCTCTGAAAACAGCTGTAGTATTGTCGTCAGTTGTACCTCAGCTTGGGGTGGAGACATCAATTCTAAATTTTACGAGATGCTGCAAACTGAGAAAACTGAGACTGAGAAGATGCGGGCAATAGCTGAGGAACAAAGAGATCCTGGGATCATTATGCAAAGTCCGACACACACAGCTGTTGGAGCTTGATAAAAGTATAAAAGGCAGAATAGATACGATTTGACTTCTGAGACATCTTATTTGTTTTCTGATCCTGAGATTTCCCAACATTTCATCTCATGAATTCATGCAACAAATAATGTCACGGTTTACAAGAACACAACATAGGAACAGATTATATGTCTGTATTTATTTTCATCAGAACACAATTTTAATCATTGTAGCAGTAGTTTTCTTACTTTTCGAAAAGATCATGACTTGTGAGACTGTTTTATAAATCATTTCATCAAAGTTGTTTGTAAAAAAATTAAAGAAGTTACTTGAACTAAAGCATCTATAATATTACAATATACTGGTAGTATAATAGTAATCATAATAATCATAATCGCAATGATATTTCTATATGCCTTTGAACCTTTTTCATTTCTATAATAATAAATCTTCCGCGTTCACACACACAAAGCCACAACCTTTCACAATAAGGTTGTGAAGCTGAGGACAAGTCTATTGGTTAATTCTCATCACATTCTCTTTTAACATCAATGATTTGAGACGCTCAAAATATAAAAAGAATTAGATAAGAAGAAGAAAGTAACAGCATGACATCAAATCAAAATACACAAGGAAACCTGGACAAAAAGACATACATTGTTCAGCATACTAGGGAACATATTTACAACCAAAAAAAGGAATGGGCTTCTGCATAGATCCACAGGATAGAGAACGAAACTACTGTTAAAACAGAGAGAGGCTGAGAGGGAGTGAAGAGGGAAATATTTGTGTACATACCATTTGGTGGTGGGTGCACAGGCGTTTAGGGGCAAGAGGCATACACAGTCTATGTGTGCGGGGGTTAAAACACAAAACGTTGTAGGTTGGTGTGTTATGTGATGTGGTAGGCCACACCCGATGATTGCTACAGACCATTATCAGAGATCTAGATGGAATTTATTTTATATGAGCCTATACAATTTCCTCAGTAAAAAAAAAAAAATCAACAAAGCAAAACACACACACACACACACACACACACACATACACAAAAAAAGTTATCACAGCAGAGTAACAGTTGAGTGCATGCCTGCATTACCAATGGAAGTCAAATTAGAGATTTACGTTAAGTCAAATCCAATTCTACTACTGTTTGGAAAAAATCTTGCACACAAAAATGTCCATCCTTGGTGCAAGCATGTCTGAAGATGAATGAAGGACAGCACACATGTAACGTACAGTAAGGATGCATCAAAGCAGAGGTGGCCAGGCATGATTTTCTGAATGCAGGGTTACTGTATGAATACGAGTCGGACAGTGGACTTGTGATGGTTGTTACATCACAGCATGGCCGCAGACGTGACAGGCAGAAGGAAAACGCATGTAAGCCTTCAAAAGATCCCTTACATGGCGCTCACTGTGAGGGATGAATGGCACATTTTTATGACTGACAGACCTGGTTATCCTCCTGTTGCCCACAGAAAAGCAGCATGTCATATCAGAGACGAATAAGGTTTATTTTACTCAACACATGGTGGCACTTTGGCACCAGTTTCACACCATTGTCACTTTCGTCCACCCTGACCTTCTCTGACACTGGATTTTCTTCATTCCAGACATGGGCTGGGAAAACATAGATTTAATTTAGTCTGCTGGAGTCTTTGGGTGGTGACACAGTGATTACACAATGTACGGTGCAATGGCTTCATACTACAGTCCATGCAGTTGTAGGGCTGCAGGGAATAATGCGACAACTACTTCCAAGACACTAAAAGTTTACCACACCTGTCCAGCAGGCACCAAGGTCATGGCAGCATGAATGAGCTCTCCAGAGAACACGGCAATCAGCAACAGACAGAAACACACTCTGCATATGCCCATACACCGATGCATACACATATAGAGTATAATGGCACATTTTACCCGCAAATCCATCACTTTTTCTTTGCAAGCTCAGCCTTCCCGATTCCTGTGTATATGACAGTCAATGAGTGGTATGTCCTCAACAGCAGAAGCAATAGAAAAGAATGAAAAGATCTCCATCTACTGGTGGCCAATAGTATAGCAGCATTATTTTTTCTGTCACTGAATGCGGTCATCCAGGATAGGCATGGTGTGCTGTGCTGAATGTCAATGAGCAGCTATGCGTTTCATGCAAATAGGAATGTCAAAGTGGAGAGCAGGGCAGGGTCTAAACAGTATTATGTCAAAATAAGCCAATACACTGGTTATACAGAAATGGGTTGAATAATGATGAAATCCTCATATAAGCTGTGTAATAAAAGTCTTGACATCAGATATTGGATTGGACATCTCATTGAAGTAATCAACATACTCAGAGTGGAAAAAAATGCATTCAGCAATGTTTTTTTGTTTTTTGTTTTGCCTTCAAATACCTGATCTCACAGCCTTGTTCCTCAAAGAGACACAAAATAAAAACTAGAACCTAAAGAAGAAGTCAGCCCTTAAGGTCACACCATTCCCTTCTGTTCACTCACTGGTCAACATTTAAAAGCTAACGCAAGTATCAGATGACGTCAATGACTATCAGGTTTTGCCAGTAATGCGTGCACGAAGCGACATGCTCCTCTCTCTGGATTTCGTTCGGTCTGTGTTCTCCCTCTCTGTGCTGCAGGAACGTGAGCCCTGTCCTGGCCCACTGTCTACTAACAATTTGGGGTTTTGGAGTGTATCTGATCGTGTTGATGGCAATGTACTGTATATCTTAACAAGCCCTTATACTTCATGAAACATTAGTTGGATGTTTTGAGGAGAAAAGTACAAGACGGTAGGCATGCTACAGCAGCTGATTCAGGATCAGGTGTGGTGCTTATATGGGGGGAGTGGGGCAGTCAACAAAAAGATGCTGCCATAACCTTGCAGAGAGCCTCTACATGCAGTTAATGAGAATAGGTTACATATTTTGATTCAAAGCAAAGATTTTAAACAAACCATCTTTGTCTGTTGAATGTCAGTCTATACATGTTGTGTAGCCCGGGGGTGGGACAGGAAAAAATTTCCGATTGATTGGTCAGGGGGTTTTCCGTAACGCTACAGCAGGTACAATGCTACCTTTGTTAGTGACACTTTGACATTTTACGGTCATCTCTTAACTGTATGGGAATTACAGTTTACCAGTTGTGAAAAGTCCTTAAAGGTAACATCCAGTCAGCGTGTTTGTTGGCAATACAAAGCCTAAGGTCGGAGTTACACAACTGGATTACTTTTGGTTTGGGGGAACGCTTCAAATTGATTTGTTGTTTTCAAGCAGTGGGAATGAGATGTGGTCATTTATTACTCTTCTGCTGTCACATGAGATTTTCAATCCACAGCAGGAAAAGAGCCAAAGCTCTGAGTCAGAGCGAACAAAGGAGACTTTAAGAACAAATGTTGCAGAGATGAGTTGGGCTGGATGGTACCTTTACATCTAAAATAACAAAAGCCAGGTCTGGAGCAAAAGGGAGTCAAGTGACGAAAATCTGAATAGGATTTATGACTGAAATAATATCTTTGGTTAAAACAAGCTGAAGACTGCCATATTTTGTTCTGTGAGATAAAATCGTCCCATCATTTGTTTTTCTTTGTTTGTTTTTTACCTTCATGTGACAAATAGTAGATGAAGGTTATTCCCAGTATAATATATTACCACCTCTAACAGTTAACCAAACATTTATCAACACCAATGTAAAGATTCTCTGATGCTCTTGGAAGTCCGCTCATGTCAGTATTTTTAATAAAAGACATTTTATTCTTGTCTTCTATCTCTCTATCCAGAAAATGTTTTGGTTTTTGTTTTTTGATTGTAAAGACATATTTTTAGTAAGTGATTATCAGGGTAAAATGATTTTGATCTTACAGCTCTGCCCTCTCTGAATATGCCAGTCTTCATTGAATCCTTGATAATAAATGTGGTGCTATGAAAGGAATTATAGGTGAAAACCAAACGATAGCCTAATTTGTTATTAGATGGAGATCACCTTTTAAACCTTTTGAGTGATGGTAACATTGGAAAAAGGCTTATTTTTGTTTCCAGATGGTTTTCAGATTTTACCCAGGTATTATTTTTCTGAAAATTGTGGCAACAGGTGATTTTTATCTCACAAACAAACTGGGGGAAATCCATAAACTGGTATTAAAACCAGAACCAAACTGAAAACCCAGTTCAGCTTCAAAGGGGATTGTAGCCAACAAACCAGCATGGCAGAGCTGTGTGTGTGTGTGTGTGTGTGTGTGTGTCTGTGTGTAGGGGGGGCTTGTAAAAATATTGTTGCACCAGCCTGATAGGTAGACTCTTTTGTCAGCAACACACATTCCTCCTCTCTCTCTCTCACTCACACACACACTCACACGTGTAAAGACATGCATACACTCACTCACACATGGTCACACATAATCAGTCTTGAAAGACAAACACCTACACACACACACCAACTTGCAGCTAATTATCTTTTTTTTCCTTTTTTTTTTTTTTTTTACACACATTATCTTTCTTATGTAGAGAACACATTTTCCTCCTGTATGAGAGACCCAGAAACAAACACAAAGGATGAATATAGAAAGAGAATATGATTGTGTTATCCCATAGTCAGCCAGTGCAACAGAAACCAATAATTGGAACACAGTGTAAAAAAGCGTAGTGAGAGAAACTCAGCCATGAGGAAGCCGACCTTCCCACTCAACAAAGGCTGTGGCATTGTCCCCCTTTCCTTGCTAAGGGACAGGTTGAGCCCCTTAGTGTGTCCATTTGTTTACTTATTTATTTATTTTGATTGATTTGTGTGTCTTTTGTCTCAAAGCCTCCCACATTTTCCATTTGCCGGAGAGCGTTGCAGGATGTCCACAGGCAAACCGTTCCTGTGCCTGTATTTTTCCACATTGGTTGCCATGGTGAGGGAATCCCCCACCCCAACAACCTCACCTCCTCCTGGCAGCTCTATCACTCCTCATTGGCAGGGCTCTCCTCCAGAGGCGTGATGGTAGGGAGGCCCAGTCCTGTTGCATTGTGGGATGCAGTGAGGCTGGCAACAGTGTGTAGGAGGACGAGGACCAGCAGGCAGAGTTTGAGCCGGCTGTTACACAGTCTGCAGGCTGCTGAGGAGCTGAGGGAGGTACGATGCTGGCATGATGGGTGAGTTCTTTTCAGGGTCCCCCGGGATCGGTTGTCCACTTTCAAGTCCCACCGCACATCACAGCATTCTGCATCTGGATTCACACCTGATGAATAATCCTCCAGCAGCCCTGAGGGGGGTTTGGATTTGGGGGAGCGGGTGGGATATAAAGAGTTAGCTCACAGTTCGCACAATATCTTCAAGACATGACAGAGCTCATTGCAAAGAGGGTAAAGAAACACGCTGACACTTTTGATACCAGGCACAGCATAAAGAAACACCACCAAGTCATCACAAAAGAGCTTTAATGGGGAAACCAAGAATGGATATGTCAGTAATTAGGGAAAGGCTAATAGTACAACGGTTTCATTTAGCTTTGAGTATTGCTGTTGTAGCTGTGTAACTTCTTTATTTGTTTATTTTCTATCTATTTACGTCTGCAGCTGACACAACTACAATATTTTACTAGTACTTTAATAAACTGTCAGACATGTGTTCAACAATTTTCATTATCAATCAATATTTAAAGCAATTTGGAAAGAAAATATGCATTTACAGTGTTTTCAATCTAAATTTTTTAGGTGGTGAATTTCTGGTTATGTCCATTTGCAGATCTTTTTATAAACTGCAGTATGACTTGTTCTGGCCACTGCTATGATGACTGTGGGAATTAATGATTCTGAAATGTTACGCGATGCATCACCTAACATCTACATTTTACTCCTCTAAATATCAAAGCTGAATAACAAATTCATGAAATCAAACTCATGTACAAGTGCACAACACAGAATGTGCCACACACAAAGCACATATTAAAGCAACACAAACTTCATGAGCCGAAATGTACAGCAGCAACACAAAACCTGAAGGCGGCAGACTGGCACTTCCCACTGACAGCACTAGGGAGTAAAGTTTTAAGATGTCTGTGCCTACTCAGCACTACATAGCAACAAGGTAACTGGGACAAGAAAGAATTTATTCACAAAATGCTCACTGGCTTACAACACACAATACAGTACACAGAAGTGATAGAACCTTCAGAATTGAATTAGCTTCTGTCATCTGTCTGAGTTCACAAAGCAAACTGAGAATTTAAACCTACATAGCAAAGATCTAAAAATAAAAAAAACAAGAAAATGTTAACTGGAAAAAAACAACAACAACAACAACAAACAAACAGGATACTTTTACCATTACTTTGAGACATTTCAAACTATATATTTTTTTTTTGACATAGAACAAGAAAAATCCAAAATCCATGAATCAATCATCGCAATAATTATTCCACAGGATAAAATATTTTATTTCTCTCTGCAGAGTTCCATTGTCCCTAAACTAGTAAAATTTGATTGCACTGTGAGACAAAAGTGTTACTAAAACCGTAGAGCCCACCGGTTTTAGGAAAGTGTTTTTTAATTACTATAATTAATTATAATTTAATTAAAAATTATAGTTCATATCCATGACCCATATCTTAAAGATTGCTTTAAAACAAATGTGCTTGTGGCTGACAACCACAGACAGACTGAGGAAATAAGTGTTTGTTGAGAGGCTTCCAAGCACACTGTTGGTTTTGGCCTTTTCATGTGACTTCTTTCACGTTTTAGTATTGTAAGTATTGTTCTTCAATTCCAGCTAGAAAGGTAAGCAACCTATACAATTATCTATTGTGCCATGCTTTATACCCAAATGGCCATCAGGGGGCAGCATCAACATGTGAAAACAGCCTTTGTTTTAATCTTATTCTAGGGACAAAAATCTGCTCATGCATCATATCAACTTCCATACAAATGGAAACAAAATTCTGCTTCTAACAAGATTCGCTATTTATTTTAAATTTATCGTGCATCCTGGGATGGTAATAGGCACAGACATTGTGTAGCAGTAAATTCACTAATGGCGGTGTGCTTTACTGTTCAGGATAAACAGAGCACACAGATATACTGTCATTGTGCTCCATTGTTCAGCTGATTGTTGGTGCTGTGGGTCACTGTCAACTGTAGGTCCTGACTGCTGATTAGACAAACATCCTGTAACAGTAAAGTTCCCTGTGTGTCCATCGGCAGGCGAGTGCCCTACTGAGGTATCACTACACCCCCCACATGCCCATTAGGGCTTTGCTCATTGTACGATAAATGAAACAGTGCAGGATCACGTTCTGTAGTACACAGGGTGGGCAGAGGCAGGAGAGGCTGGACAAGGTTACTGCCTGGATTTGGGGCAGTGAGTCTCTTTTATCCCTCAAATAGTCAACAAAGCACTTTTGCCTGCCTCCTCAGAGCCTTCTGGCTGAGTGCTAAAGTTTTGTGACAAAAGCACTAAGGCAGCTACTTGTGCTGCTTGTACTGCCGCTAAGCCGAAGAAAACAAGCACACGTTGTTAAACAATGTTGCTGTACCTGTGCATATAAAACTGGGGCTGCCTCCGTGGATGAGATCATCATTGTCAGGCAGGATGAAGGGGCACCGCTGCTGCACCTCCAGGCAGTACTGGCCACAGGGGATTCGCTTGCTGCAGTGCATCTGGGTGGTCTGGAAGTACTGAGAACACAGCCAGGGCTTATAAACCCTCTAGGTGGGAGACAGAAAGGTGAAGGGTAAGGTGTGGGTTGGGGGGTGGGGGGTGGGTATGGGAGGGAGGGTGTCAGAGAGAGGATATTGATGAGTTAAGGAGAGTTTGGCTGATACTGATACATGCATGCACACTCTTACATGTACGTGCATCATCTATGACCTCTGCAGCTATTGATTCACAAACCACTGAGCAGCTATCCTGCTGATGCTTATATTTATTGTTGAATGAAGGTGGCTGGTCAGTCAGCAGCTCATCATTACTGTTAACCGTGGCTGCATTTCTATTATTTTGAGAAGGATTACTTTTGTACGCAAAGATCCTGAAGTTGTGGAGCTGTGGACATTTCACTCTACCATCACACAAAATATGGGCAACGTTTAAAAGATCCAAGGAGCTGCCACTTTTCTTTACAATCACAATTTGCAGCAATACAGTAATCCTCATATAGACCATCAGTGGCATAAACACAAGACGTCCACCCAAAAGAACATGGCAAACCTGACATTATCACATTTCCCATCTGGAAAACAACTTCATTTGAAGTTCATGATTTCTAGTTATTCTAATAATAATTTCTGGTTGATATATTTTGATGAGTAATATTTGAGAACAAGAGTGAAATGCTGCAACAGTACAATAATATATTATAATTCAGAGAGTCAAGCAATAGATGTGACACAAGTTGCTATCAAGAAAACAACATATATGACAAAATATATTGTGTTTTTGTGGCAGCAACACAATAAAAAGAAATCATGGGTCTACACCCATAAACTCTACTAAACCGTAAAAATGACCAGAGTTGGCATATACACATTTAATGCCAAGTAACCTGCCTGACATCATGTGTACCCAACAGGCAGCAAAGTCCATACATTTCTTATGGAATTATAAAACCTGCAAGGGCAAGGTGGGCAATTTTCACTGCCATAAGCAATGAAAACTGCTGTAAAAAGGGCAATTTCCATAAATGGCCCTGATTCAACAGTAGATGCAGCTTTCTTTGCTTCAATAACTCCCATCCAGTCACGACTGTTTCATAATATATGGTCAAAACTGGGCATATGTTACATTTTACAGGGCTTTTTTTCTCACCTTGCTAACTCTACAAGTGCACTAGTGGGGACAAGTGATTTAGTTAGCACCTTATGTTTCTTTTCTCATGTCATCAGGGTGCTGCCTCATTGTGTGGCACTATCACCTGCAACAATTAGCTTCCATTTCCTGTGAACCACCAACCTGTGAGCCGTGTTAGCGCCTGCTCTGATTTAATCATCATACCTGAAAGCAGGGCAGCAAACCATAGACCATATCACCTCTCCATGTACATGTAGACACTGACACATTGTGTTGAGTGCGTGTGCATGCATGCATGTGTGTACCTGCTTTAGAAAGTGAGTGTGTTGTACAAAAGTCATTTAGAGGATCGTCTGAATGACAAACATAAATACCAATAAAATCCATGAAAACATCAAAGGCAGAAATACAAATATATAAAAGATAGATTTAACTTACATATCACAGAGAGGAAGATAAAAAGGCTAAATACATTCCTGATAGAATGGCAGAAACTGTAGGGAATGTTTATTAGCAGTATTATTTTTAGTAGTAGCAGTAGTAGTAGTAGTAGTAGTAGTAACATATAATTAGATGACTTAATAATAATTATAAATAAATCTACAAAATAAAATAATTACTTGGATATTGTAGACTGAAAACACATAATATATGCACGATTTACATAAATATCACTGTGCACACATTCATATATGCACAGTAAATCAGAGTGTGCTAATAATTAGATGTCAGGGTGAAGATAAGGTTGCCTGCCCCCCCCCCCACTATCTATCACCACATAAATGTCACAGATGAAAATGACCCTCTGTCACATCTTGTACACATTAGAGGTGATATTTCTAAATTACTAACAAACTGCGTGAGCATGTGTGTGTGAGAAAGAGGACACGGTTGTATTTTCCGGTTTTGTTGTGCAACACATTTTCCGTTTCATGTCTGGCTGCTCTCGGTGTTTAGCCAACTGCTCATCCTGTAGCTGTCAGTATGGGGAGATAAAGACAAACTGGGCGAAACACTTTTTTTTCCCCTTATCACATTACACCAACAACATGAACAACACCTGTCAAATAGTGTCTGTCTTTGTATTTATCAGGCATTTCTCCAGCACAGCAGAATCACAGACAAGGCGTTGTACCAAGGCCGAGACAAAAAGGAAGAAAAAAAATTCAAAAGCTGAATAATCAGGAACACCAACTGAAGACATTATCTTTAAACACTACCAATGACAACAACCTGGCTTTTACTGCGCTCTTTGAGATCAGGTCTCATTTTTCCATCTGCTTCATACATCATCTGTGTGGTACTGTTTACCTACAAGGACAAAAAACTCCAATAACTTTTTGTTTGATTGCACACGTTGAGTGTGCATACAAACAAAAAGGTGAAGTGTGCCCCGTGAGCCTGGCAGTCAGCATTAACATCTGTCTGAGGTGCAACAGATGTGGTGTAAAACCACAGCTCTCCTTGGCTCTTTGCCACACAGTTGTGCCCTGCTGCACTCAGCTGCAGTTAGTAACGCCTACCACTGCTGCATCAGAGCCCTCTGGTCTGTCGGCCATCAGTCTACTGTAGACCCATGACAAGCAATTCATCATCCTGCTCTCAAATCTGAGGGAGGGAGAACAAGGCGACAAGAGAGAGAGAGAGAGAGAGAGGAGTGGCATGATAGAGATGGTGCTGGGATGTGCTTTATCCTATTTATATAACTTTTTGTGTTCTTGCAGCTACTCAAGGAGGGAGTAAAACACTGCCTACTCCTCAATCACAGATTCAGCGAGTTAGAGGTCAGCCAGCTGGCTCTCAGATTTCTGTTCTTCTTTATTTGTCGCTTTTCACTTCCTTTTACATCTCTCATTTGCTTTTTGCAGTTTTACTGGAAGTGCAGCCATTGTGTTCTCTCCAGTGATTCCCCTAGGATTTTTTTTTTCTTTCATATGTGCTCACAAAGTGTGCTCTGCTGAGAGTCAGCTCCTGACAGTCTCTTGTGACCCAAGTACATGCTACACATTTTACACATACCAGCAGGGGAGACGTCAGTCTTGCTTATATATGAGGTGTGTCATTTTAGAAAAATTGTTTTATTGAACATAGTAAAAAGTATATAATTTACAGCAATTACTGGTATTTGAACGAAAAGAATATTAGCTGATATTATCTTAATATGTCCGTAATTTGCCTTCAGGTTGTCCCTCAAATATATTAAAACCCACCTGTTCCAGGAATAAGAAATAACCAAATAATCTTTGTTATGGTTTCACAGGTGTGAATTTCTATTAAATCAGTATGTTTGCTATAATCTTACTGCGGCACGCTCACGTGCAATTTCCTCTGGTGAATCATTATCCTGAATACACAATCAGAACTGTTTGCTTCATTGTTGAAATCTATGCGTTATCTCGCTGGGCTGCGCCATCAGCAGGTAACTGCAAATTTTCCTGTTCATATTATTATTGACATGGATATGAAGCATCCACAGTGGGAAATAATGTAATGTTAGTTTACAAAGAGATAAGCTAGAACAAACAGAGGAGCCTGAATAAGACTAACACTTTACTGTACTTTGGTTATTTATCAATCGGAGACGTAATCCGATAATCAAACGTGTGTGTCGAAAGCAGTGTGACGTAAATGTGCCAGATGGGGCGAGGCTGGTCAGATTTGCTGAATAGTTAAGAGTCATTTCTACTTTTTCAGTTTTCTACTCACAGCTACTGCTTGTCTACAGTTCATACAGGTGTTTCAGATTAAAAGTCTACCAGAAGAGGGAAGCCATTTGTATGAACGATCAATGATTAGAAACATGTTGAATAAATAAATATCATCTTTAATAAAAACATACATAGAAACATCGCAGGACAGCATGGCAGGGCATAGCGGTTAACAAGAAAGTTGCCCAATGTGAGCTGGGATTGCCTCCAGCACCCCCCACAATGGATAAGAGGTAGAGAAATGAATGAATGACTGAATAGAAACATGGCAAGTTATTAGTGAGTGAGAACAAAATCTGTGTTTAAAAGAGAAACTGAGATCATTAGTGAAGAGATCAGAGGAATGTGGAAATTCTAATGGTTTTGAGTTTATACTAAGAACAAAATGGGAAAACATCAGAAAAAAACATTTCAACATTTCACAAATTTATCAATTCTTCCACAAGGAAACTTTTGCTTTCTTTTGTTTGACCATACATTATTTTCAGTTGAAGGATTTCATGTTAAATAGCAGTTAATCATGTGAATGTTAGAAGGCCAGTAGTTTCCTGACTTTGCCTCTTCAGAAAGAGATTCTGAAGTTGCCTAACATGTTTGTGCACGGGGTTAAAAATGGGAATAACACATGCAAATGAGGGGATGTTATAAATATAAAATATAAAACGAAAATCATTTACAACAAATTTGCCAGTTTGGTTGAACTTTGATGAACATGTACCTCGGATGGCCTTATTTTGGTTAGAATTTTCAAAACAACAACATGCTCTGAGGTGAAATGAATGTAAACAAAAAAACAAACAAAAATGCAATTATGGCAGCGTTAAGAGATATTTAGGTGTCTGCTGAAATTGAAAATGACAACAAAGAAGAATAATTTGAATGAATGAAAATGATAATGCAGACCATGCAATGTATAAACAGATATCAACAGAGAAGAGAATGTCTTAAGGCAAATAACATAAGTGAAACTTCTAATTACTTTGGATATTAGTCTGTGTGCTCTTAGGTTCACACACAAAACAAAAATAAAATGGGTACAAGTTCATTGTTTATTACAATAAGAATGGAAAGAACAAAACTAAATTAACATTTGCTTCTGGAATATAAAAATCGAATCTAACAGATTCAACTGATATTACAATCTCTTGTTCAGCCCTACAACGAGTACAATATTTAAAAATCACAAACCGTAATGCCATAACATTGTGTTAAGGGCCGGTCCCAATCCCACATGCCTGCTAGTGATCCACAGAGTTGAGACTCAGCCTTCTCCGGGGTTAGATTATTTCATTACAATTAGCCTATTATAGTAGTAATTGACGGAAGGCCTTACTCTGCCCTGTGGTATTGGTTTTAAGTGGCCCCGGATGGCCCTGCCTTGTCAGAGCCTCGTCTTTAATGCATTATCTGGACTTGTGGCTGTGGCTAAACTGCTGACAGAGACACAACGCATTACTGAAACTTTTCCCTCTTCAACAAGCAGCACAACACCACATCGGTGCTGCACAGAGACACAAACACACCCAAAAAAAAAAAATCACTTGCATGTGTCTCATGAGCCGCCATGTCAATTAACAGTTGCTCCACTGCGTTAAGGCTATCCTCTTTTCTGCTCTGTTTATTTCAATGATCCTTGGCTTAAATAGTGAGCCAGGACAAGTGTACCTACACAATAGTCTGCTAATAGCATACCATCAAGTTGTATCACTCTGAGGAATGGGATTAAAATAACAGAAGGCAACAATGACAACCAATGAATCTGGGCTCTAGATTTTCAGGCTTTTCAGGCAAATTTTCTTGGGGAAACAGATTTTTTTGGAGGGTGTCTGACTTTTAAACTGATTTGAGTTTATTATCTTCCAGAATTTTTCTTTCATTTAAAAGTCGATGGCTCCCAGAGGGACATTGTGTATGGAAGTATTACAGTTCAAGTACAAAATCTATCAAATAAGTGCAGGAGTTCATATAAGACATGTAGAGCAAGCTAATTCCAAGCACTACTTGGACAGGCAGATACCCTCACCAGTCCATCACTGGGCCAACATATAAAGTACAACAATCATTTAATATCACACTCATGCGCAATTAAGGATCAAAAAATAATCTCAACAAACACACCTTTGCCCTGTGGGAGGAAGCCAGAGTACCTGGAAGGAACCCTGGCAGGCCCAGACAGGGTATCATCTTCAATTATATTTTATAAACTTCATTAGAAGATGTCCCTGCTGGGATTTGGGATTATGATTCACCATCCGAGAACCCCTCAGACCAGCCTGGATTATCCGGTACTGTGGTACTGTAATGGCAACTGGCATTCCTTGGAAGAATGAAGTGCTTGAGAAGGTGCAGACAGCTTTAGGGCTGAGTTCAGGCAGACGGAGCAGACAGAGAAGTCACTCTGGAGGTGTTGGTGACTTGAACTTGATTTAGGACCCCACAGATCTGATGATGCCCATGCAGGAGCGTAGATTGCAGGATGCTGTGGTTCACTGAATCAAAGGAATCTGAGATTTCCAGCAAGATAAGAACCCGAGGACTGACCTGCAGTTCTGGCTGCCCTTGGGGATTCAGTCACAGACAACGAGGCCATTTCAGTGGAGTGGCTGCTCTTAAAGCCTCACTGATTTGAATCAAGAGGGATTTCTCTGTGATAAGAATTCTGCTTAAAAACCATCCCTTCTATACTCTTAAGATAGCTTTACCATTTTGCTGTCCTTTATCTTCCCTGGACAACTTTTGGCAGGCAATGCAGAATGGGAACATCCCACAGTGCCCATAGTATTGCTAAAAGCCGTCATATTCTGGCCTTTTCTCAAAGTCACCCGCATCCTTGTCCATTATTTCAGTTTCCAACACATCAACTTCGAGGACAAAATGTTTGCTTGCCATGTAGTATATTCAGCCCACTGTCAGGTGCCATTTTACCAAGATAATCAGGGTGATTTACTTTACCTGTCAGTGGTCACAATGCAACAGCTGATTTGTTATTTGTGATTATTTATTTATTTTGGCTGAATGGACAGACTTTATTGTCGTTGTACATCAGCACAACGAAATTATGTTTCACACCCAGTGCCTTCATACAACTACACCAAATTAACCAAAATTACTACTGGTTGAAACGTAATAATGGCACACATCAGAATTATACAACGGCACATATACATTTGATTGTGTATGTACGCTAAAACTTTAAACAGTCCGCCGTCCACATAGAGACATTGTGGGTGTGGGGTTGCCACCCAGCTACCTACCACCCAGTGGTGAAGGAAGAGGCAGGATGGGGGTGGGTTTTTTTTTATTTATTTATTTACGTATTTTCAATTCTCCCACAAGGAAACTTTTGCTTTCTTTTGTTTGACCATACATTATTTTCAGTCGAAGTATTTCATGTTAAATAGCAGTTAATCATGTGAATGTTAGAAGGTCAGTAGTTTCCTGACTTTGCCTCTTCAGAAAGAGATTCTGAAGTTGCCTAACATGTTTGTGCACGGGGTTCAAAATGGGAAAAACACATGCAAATGAGGGGATGTTATATAAAACGAAAATCATTTACAACAAATGTGCCAGTTTGGTTGAACTTTGGGTTCAGCACTATGTCGGGCGCTGCCACCTAGTGGTGAGGGCAGAGGCAGGATGGGGGTGGGTTTCTATTTATTTATTTATTTATGTATTTTCTGACATTTGTTAATTTTTTTTACCAAAAAAAAAAAAAAAAAAGATGCATACTAAGACCCTTTCCTACATTGATTACATTGGACTATAAACTGCCTGCTTAAGAATAATTTTATACACACACACAATTCTTATTCTGCATGCCCTGCAAAGTATTGGAGCAAAGGAGCAGTTCACTGAAACAGCGATAAAGGCAGCACAAGATGTAAGGGGTCAAATAGAGGAGCCAGCATGCATCTATCCCTTAATCCATGCAGCAGCAGCACCAGCAGCATCGATGCCCACTGGCATTCCACAACAACAATGGGCTAAAGCAAAGTAAAGGTTGTACTAAATATAATCAGAAAAGCAACGCCAGTCTTTCACTTATGCAAACAAACAAGTGTGCACAGCTTAACCTGTTGGTAAGTCAATTAATGTGATCAAGCGTGAATTCAGACACACAGGGAAAACAAACCACCAGTCTCTGTGACAAAGTTGAATGTATATTTAATTGAGTGCCTTCACTACCAACTGAAGCAGACAACACTTAACTGGTTATTATGTATATACGTGTTCTCTTTTGTGTGTTGTACAGAGAACGAATGCATTTGTGTTTCATTAGTAGTATGCAAAGCCTACCAGCAGCGGTTTATCAGGAAAAAATATAATGCAACTAATGAACAACGAGGCAGACATGAAATAAACAGGCAGGTGTAGCCAAAATGGGAAGAGGAGATGATGAAAGTGTAATAGTAAAACAAAACAACAAGCAATGCTTCTTGTAGACAACGCAACAAATTGATTGGAACTGAAGTGAAGCAGAAAGAACTCATGAAACTCCCAGAGAAGCCCCAATTTGATTACATTCATGTTACATTTGAACGATTGCATGGACACATAAGGACTCTACCAGCTGTTTGTGGCACATACACACATTTACAATGACATGGACATGTATCCTTTATTATGAGCTGCTGCAGTAATTTGACAAACAAAAGCCACACAAACACAATTATAACACACCAAGGAGATACAGCGTTATATTGAGTGGGGTTATTAAGGGAAAATAACACAGAAAGAAACAAAGAGAGGAGGAATGAGGGGATGTGTGTGCAGAACAGAACATCCTTTGACCACACACAGCCCAAAGTTCCCCATGTTGCTATACAGACATGTTTGACAGGCTACGTTTGAATGAGCTGTGCATCTCAGTGAAAAAGAAAAAAACCACAAGCACGATGAATCGCAAAATAGCAGCAGTACAGGGCCACATGAAAAATGTATGAATGAACGACACGGTCATGGCAGTGTGTGAATTAATAATGAAAGAATGAATTTCCTCCATGCTGGAGGTGTTCACTGGCTCCATGAGCGTGTCAGATAGTGCTCTTCGCTGCCCTATGAGCCTGCCAGACCAACCGTTTCACATCCTCCAGTCAGGGCAACTCGATAACACTATCGCAGAAGCTTCTATCACAAATTCATAAACATTTTAAACATGCTTATAAACAGCTTTTTAAAACCATGAAAAGGAGTGTAACATTTTCCCAGAGCATAGAAAAGTGATTTTAAAGTGGTTAAGTCTATGGGGGCCAGTGAAGGAACAGGACAACAGATGCTAAAGGATATCTCATCATACAGTTCATGTCCTATGAGGAGTGAACAGTAGACGGTCTAGGCTAGCAGTAAAGCGTGAAAAAAAGTGTGAACAAGACTAAGAGTCTAGAGCCAAGACGCTCTACACACTGTTTTGTGCTTTCAACTGAAACCATTGTTAATGTGCTATCATGCTGATATTACACAGGTATAACATTTACAAATTGTAGGTCACCATAACTCTCTGGACAAACAATATTTGTCCAGAGAGTTATTTAAGACATCACCATACTGTAGTATGAAGAGCCATGCTGCTAACACGTGGCAAAAACATGAATGGATAAAACACACATGGATGCTGCACTGGTCTATCATCCACCACTCACTGTAAAGTTTGATTTTTCAGTCCGAGCAGTTATGATTACAAAAATAATTCCTGTGTAGGAACACAGAGAGCAGAGTGACAGAGAGAGGGCTGGAAGGAGACAATGAGAAATGATGTATGTGAGGATGGAGATCAAAGGGGGGAGGACACGTTCAGCAGGGAGCACGTCCATACACAGAAACCGTGTGGCCCAAAACTCATTTTGTTGATTAATCAAGGTTATATGGATGTAATTCATTGACACTGTCATGCTGACACTTACACTGATAATTAATTTGGCAAAGATCATTATCAGCAAGACGGGCCGACTGTGAGCAAGAGTGATGAATCAACAGCCACTGCAGTTGCCATGCAGTCAGCTCTACCAGTCCATGCTTGTATGCATGTGTGTGCACCTGCAGCTCGATTATCAACCCTCTCTCTCCATGTGGAGGTCTGAGTCCTCCATCTCCAGCCATGGCAGCCTGTTAAATAATCTAAGTAATACCTTCAAGAGACAACTGTTGAGACAACCACCATGCAGAAGCTCAGCAAAATCCCCGTCTCTTCACAGCAATGCCTCTCCTGCTGCTATCCATGCATCCCTCCCCATCTCATCCCAGCTCACCCCCCTCTCGTCATCTCCCTCTGCAGTCTGTACTGCAGCAGTTGGATGAAAAATTGTCTGGGAGCAGGAGCTGGCGCAAGGTTACCAGCAGAGACGTAACATATATACACACTCACCTTCAGACTCACACGGTGCTTACGCTCTCTCTCCAGGTCCCCTGTGCTATTTTTCTAACCTGCTCTCTTTCTGTCTCTGTCACAGCTGAAGCGAGCACATGTGCACACTGCGGTGCACACGGGCATGTGGAGCAGGAGAGAATGAGAGAAAGAGTTGACGACAGACAAGGAGGCACGGCTGGTGTCGGCGAGGCTTTACAGTATTAATAACTTACAGTTGACAGTGGCGTTATCAGAGGGTTTTCCTCCCATGGGTGCCACTGACCCAGCCAGGCCAGCCATGTCAGACCTTGTGGAGCCTCTTAAAGGGAAATACTAGAAACTCAGTTTCTAATACAGCACATATACTTCTCCCATCTTCATAGAAAGAATATGATTCCATCTGAAAGATAAACTTAAGGAGGGAGGATTTTCAAAGGGTGCCACTGAAACATATCATTTCCTTGGGGTTGGTGGTAAATTAAAGCTTTTAGCAAAAAAAATAAAAACAGGAGGAAATTATAGCTTTTAATTATAAGTTATATGAGTAAATACATAAGAGGAAAGATCCATGGAAAGCAGACAGGAGAAGGGAAACAACGAGGCTCAAATATCAACAAGATCGGGAGACAATTCTGACTATTCCTCCAGCAACGCAGTGAATGATATTGGCTAAGTATAGATTGTGGGAAAATAAAAACCTTATTACCTTATCTAAAAATGAACATACCCTGCTTCCTGCTGTTAAATATGCCCATTAAATCACAGGGCTCCCATTGGACCTACAGAGTCACACAGACTGCAGAGAGAAGAAGCTTAGAGAGGCAAACATGCCACCTGCTCTGCCAACCCCATCATTCAGAAACTAGGTTTTTGTACAACAACAAAGAGCGAAGCAACTGGAATGTCTTCTCTTAACATGGTAGGAGAACGTTGTGAATTTACATATCCAACAATACAAATATGTTGAACTTGTCAATAAGATGTTTACATGAAACATAATTTTTCTGTCCAAATATCTGACCTTGTAGTAAAATGTCTACTTCCAGGGACTCCAACAAATTCAGCTTTTGGTTGTGCGTGGGCACTCATTCACTAAAAATCACATTGGTAATAATCAGCTAAGTATGTTAGCCACCGCAGGGCAACTGTAAAGTGCACAGGAGACCATTTGGAGAGTGTTACAGTAAATACATCCAGCAGTTGCAAAGTAATTCAATTCAATCATTCATTCAATCTGAGTCACATTGTGAAGAGACGTCCAGCAATCAATGTCCTGTCATGCTACCAACTCCTGAGGAAAATATCAGAGTGTTTAGATGCTTCATGATCCACTTTGCTCATGCAGAACATTGCCAGCTTAATTGTTTGACTGTCTGTCTGTCATTTAGCAGTGCTGACTATGCTTTTAAAGTGTTGTTGCTGTAAACTATAATAGCCCTGAGAGCTTGGTGCACTGGTACTTAACAAACAAGGGCACACATGCACAGTTTTCAGGAAAAAAAAAAAAAAATGCTGCACAGTAAGAAAACACGAGGGTGAGAGCAGCACAAACCACTGTATGCACAGCCAATATGTGTTAAACTTGAGCTATTACAAATCAGCATAAAGCAAATTGAACAGTTTATTCTTGGATAAACGTGAAAT
Source organism: Echeneis naucrates (assembly GCF_900963305.1). Taxonomy (NCBI): domain Eukaryota; kingdom Metazoa; phylum Chordata; class Actinopteri; order Carangiformes; family Echeneidae; genus Echeneis; species Echeneis naucrates. The sequence continues at coordinate 10,425,574 of NC_042531.1, forward strand.
GAAGGTAACATGGAGTCTGTGAATTGTGAAATACAAAAACACATAGTAATGTGTGAAAATTCTTATTGCATATACAATTAAACACAAACTTAAAACATGCAGACACACGTAGAAAACCAGCACAACCCCACTTTAATTATCAGAGGAGGAACCATCAGAGCGGTGGCCACACTGATAATAGATGTCTTGTCTGGGCTGGTCCAGTGTGAGCCCACTGCACGCTGCTACATTACACACAAATACACACACTGTCCTGAGGCCAATCCACTCACATGAACTTTGACTGGGCCTCGCTGACAACCCAAACTGTTGACTCTTGATTATCAACAGTCTGTAGACTCAAATGCAATCCTATAATTTCTTTGTATATAGCTCATAATGTTCAGTGGCAGAGGGGTGTCTGCAGTCTTATTTCAGGTTGTGATTGTTGTTGTGGTGCTACCATTGTTTTAATTAGCTACCACATATGTTTAACTGTTATAGTATAAACACAGCAGCGGTAGTAAAACCGTACAAATTTTTAAATTTGGAAATATTTTTCAGCTTTATCGCCCCAGTCTTGGTTGGAGACGAAAAAAGTGATAAATTTGAGGCTGAGTCATTTAAAAAATGTGCATATTAAATGCTGAATCAAAAAAATGTTGGTTCAGATTAAATGTAATTAAATTATAATAGTCAAGTGTTAGAATCAATTAGCCAAATGTTCTTCATTTTCTGATTATATTTGATCAGCATGACATTTATTTATCAACAAGAAATTTAAAGTAGGTAATTCATTACAAGTTAACCACTGGTTCTTTAAACTAATTGCTGCACTTTGCAATTGGATGCGGCTCTTAGCAACATCTCACTTGATGCAATATTGGTTCACCTTTGCAATCAAGTGGCATATCACCGTCCATACATTTTGCTGTTCGAAATATTATGACAGTCCTTTATCAGGTTTAGGCATGAAGCAGAGATGGTGATAGTCTCTAATAGTGGGAACAGAAGAGATGGAAAGTGTCAGTCAGCTTTTTTTGCCAGAGTCATGGCCAACCCTGTCGTCAAACATATTAAGTATAATTAAGCAATAGCTCAAGACAGGCCGTGAAGCGGACTCATTATATCACGGATAACGACCCCCTTATGTGATATAATGAGTGCGTCTAACGGACTGAAATGAGCTATCGCTTTAAAAAACTGTTTAAAAAACGACACATGGCAAAAAAAAAGTCAAAGCAAGAGAGATTTTTTTTCAATACATACATTATCTAATCAATACAAAGCATAGAGCCTCCTGGCTGGCTTCACGTGCTGCAGGGCCGTTGCTATGTAACAGACAAACAAGCTACGTTTTTAGTTTAGGTTTCTATTAATGTGAAATAACCCATTTTTTTCCTATGTTCTGGAGTGATATGGGTCTGTGATAAGTACTTTGACGTCATAGCTTTAGATTGTAATTGTTATGCAACACATATCAGCCAATGAGATTGCTTGATTTAAGCTACCCGTTTCATAAAGCGTATTATGCTTCATATGTTTGAAGACAGACTTGGTAATGAATCTGGTTTGAATAATAATTGGGTAGAGTACTTTTGGTTTTGTTGTGGCTAAGAATTACCACATTGCTCCATCAAATGCATTCATTTGGCAGGACAGGTGTTTGATTGAATCATGATGGAGGGGCTGTTGAGGTGGTTTAATAACGTGACTTTAAAAGCAGCTTGTATGGAGCACAGCAGCTGTGTTTAGACTGAGACTGAGACTGAAGCTGATATTTTGATGCTGTCAAGAAAAAATCAAGGCGATCCCAACCAGGCCCATCAAACCAGTGAAAATAGATGTGTGTGTGTTTGTGTGTTTATGTGTGAGTGCAAAAATTGCATCTGCATGAACACCATTCATCACTGTGACATGATAAACAGAGCAGAGGTTTTGTGAGTTGTGTGTGCACGTTTCTAATGTTGTGTATGCACTGACATATATAGGCTTGTGCTGTAAATACATGTGACCCACTTGTCCTCTTCCAATACATACATGGAACGGTTTCTGAATTTACTCAGCTGTTGTGGCTTTCTAGACAAAAACTACAAAGACATCTGCATGATAGTTAGGGGGGAACATCCCTTGATCAAAGGTAACATGTGGATCTGCTTTGACACAGCTCGGGTCAGCGAATCTGCTCGTCTAATCAAGATTTCACTATATTTTGAAAATATTTTCAGAAAAAAAAAAAAAAAAAACATTCCGTGGGTGTAATGAGAGCTTGTTTCAAATTGGCTATAAAGAACAAGTCGCGATAGCTTTCTGTCATGAAATGTCTCTGATGTTATCTCTATCACATGTATGGACGGAAAAATAGGCCAAGATTGGCCGATGTTTGAAATGCAGGACTAAATTAGAAAGGAATGGCAGAATCTGATGGGGTCACACCGTCTGGGCCAAGCCTGAGACACAGCCGCCTTGCTGCTCCCAATTAGACTAAAAACTATAGAAAGTCAGACTGATATATTCAACCAGGCCACATTCCGCCCCATGTACTTCTAACTGTCAGAGACAGAAAAGGAAGTGGGAGAGAGCATGAGAGAAATGGGGAGATGCAAACATTAGAAGAGGAGGAAAGAGAGACTGAAGATAAATTGGTCAGCCCTCCCCACCACCTCTCTCCCTCCCCCTGCCTCTCTCTCAGGACTGCTGTGCAAGACTGCAGATAGATTCTGATGTTCTCATTTATGTCTTAATGATTGGGTTAGTATGCGGCTTGTGCTCTGCAATGCTGAGCTTCGACATCAAGCAAGATCAGAGACACGCAAGCATACGTGGACGCTCATACACAGCAAGATGAAAGGCCTAATGCCAAGATCTAATGTAAGCAGTGGCACATGCATGTTTCAGTAAAATGTTGGGATTACACTAAATTTGCCAAAAACACACTGTGACTTCATTTGATCAGAATTAAGCCATGAATCAGCTGATATGTTTCAGTACATCATTTAAAAAATGACCCTGACTGAAGGGAAAGTAAATTTATGTTACACAGTTTGCCTGGCAGCTAAGGCAAGACAGGGCAGGAGGGGGGGGGGGGGTTGTACTTGTAATGACATGTCATATCATCATGGGTGGTTAATGCTTGAAATTCCAGGATGGGTATCCTTTTAGTAAACAGGCGTATCATTTGAATATTTCATTGAGGCCAATTACTAGCTTGTTTACTTATTAATCTGATTGCTGCTGCCAGAATAAGCTACAGCTCTGTATTCATGGAGAGAATGAGAGTTTGTGCAAGCAGTGGAGAGCAGAACAGAGCAGCCCCCACACTGCTGCTGGCCTACTGCAGGGAAAAGCATCAAGTTTACACTGAATTATAACGATAGCTCCGAGAATATTACCATGACTGAGCTCAGCATTCAAGGTCCTGGAAGACATGCACCTAAATGCAAATCCTCACAAACCATAAATGTGACTGCCTTGGTAAATAATTATACCCAACGGCAATGAATTAAATGCTAAAATTTTATACGACACAAATAGCTGATTTTTATCCAAAATCCCTCCCAGACAGCGATTGTCCAATCATAGCTTAGAAACAGCAGGAGCCTTTTGTACCACAGAGCTGTGTTTACGGAACAAGAGACATTTGCCCTTTTGAGAGTTCAGTGTTGCTTTGTTTTTCAACCTCTGGCAGCCATTTGTATTATATTCGATATCTTGGCACAGATATTTCTTTATTAAGTAGCTATGTTTGAAATAATCAATTTTTCCAACCTACTCTAAATCCTGGGCCAGAGTCACCTAACCTTATCAGCTGGGGGTTCACTGGGGTTGACTTGAAACCTCAAAGAGTCCTCAAACGCCATTTCATGTGTTCTGGGATTTTTGGGTATCAGGCTTTGGTTGTTTTTGTCAGTTCAATGACAAAAACACCTTGTGTGGTCCACACTCTATGGGGTCAAGAATGGTCTAAGTGTAAAAATGTTAGCACTAAACAACCAAAGCTTTACGTTGTTGTCCAAGCAACTTTACACTTCTGTAGTATTTGCATCAGCATACTGTGAATTTTTATTACTGCTGTAGCTGAGCCCAAAAAAGCAATAATACTACATCTACCTCCTCTGAATGCATTATTACCTCCAAAGGATACCGACTGTTTCCTGGGACCAGATAACCTGTGGGCCTACATAGCGCTAAGTTAACACTGCATGCATGTAGCCATCAAAAAGAGATTTAAGACACTTCTCTCTATCACTACAAACTGTGTGCATCCAGGGCTGGATTGCAAAGCAGAGAGGGCATAGCCAGGGGTGGACAGCGATGAAGTAAATTTAAGTGAGTATTATTTTTGGGGGATACTTTTACTTTCACTTCACTACATTTGAAGGATGAATATTGCACTTCATACTCCACTACATTTCTATTAATGCTAGCGTTACCTGCTACTTTTGCACTAGTCTAACATTATTGTTCATTGTTTTTAATTGTAATTTTTTTTTTGTAACATGAACACCTCTTGTGTGTGTTCCAGGTAAGAAAATGGCCACGATGTATAATCCTCATCCTACCTGGATTATTTCTCCATAACGATCGGCTCATTCTACATCATACATCGAGGCCATATTATTATCACACACGCACACCTCTTGCATTCAAATGAGCATGGATTAGCTTGTAGCCAGAGTTTGGATGTTTTCTGCGGACATCACTTACAACACGGTCCAACTCCTCATCACTCACAGCTGAATACAGGAACATACACATACATTACTCCACAAAAAAAACCCAAAACAAGTAATGTCCCGGCCCTTGTGTGTGTTGTTGTGTCTGAAGCGGTGGAGTACTTCTTTGAAATTTGCAGTCAATATCTTCGTTGGGAAGTGCAGAAATAATGCCTCTGCTTTACACGCTACATGCTCTGAGTCAGCAGGTCCCGCTTCCGCATACTATGCAAGGTATAAAATTTCAATCACAACCTCCTCTGAAAGTTGAAGCACAACCTGCTTAGCTGTCACGTTTTGAAAGACTTATAGGTTTCACCAAAGCAATTGATTAGACTTGATTCGCGTTAGCCCCGTCCAGGCCAGCTGACAGTCTTGCCTGGACCCGGGACAAGATAAGCTTAGAAGCCCCCCGGCTTCTAAGGCCTGGCCCCGCCCACTGACTTTGATGAGTGAGTTTGACAGATAAAATAAATTCATTAAACACTGCAACAGGACCATGAAATAATTCATTAAATTGTGATATAATCATACATTTTACATTTAATGAACTGGTATATTAAATTCTGTCCCTTTTCCTCCATAAACAAGTCATCTCAGTGGGTGATTTGTTCTGTTTTTTTTCCTGGTCTGATCTGGTCTAGTATCTGGAGGATAAATAAATAATCGGTAGATCAGCAGATTTATATCCCCGTCCCCGTGCAGGTGCAATATTATATTTTATTTATTTATTTGTTATAAATATGATATATGATAGCTAGCCACCACACCACCATGCTGCTCAAGTTAAAACTGGGAAACACAGAAATTCTATATATTTTTTAAATGTTTTATAATAAATTATGATATATGATAGATATCTACTTTCTTTATCCTGAAGGAAATTCACTTACATCCATCACTCACACAACACACATACAGAGACATGCTGCCTCACCTTTACACTGCAATGTGCTTTACTTTACTTAGACACACAACTCGTTTTTGGAGAGATTAGATGATGAAAGGTTTACAAACAAAAAATAGGCTCAGCAATGGGGAACTATATAGAAATGTATGGTGATACTTGTGGTACATGAGATATTTTGCTAAAACAGCTGGTTAATATCCACACAGCTCCACTTTAGGGGATCCGACTCCGGGTCTTCGGTCCTGAGTCTCTGGTTCACTTGTCCCATGGCCGCTGCGCAGTGTGACCTGAGCATTCCCCTTTAAGCAGGTGGCCTTGTGGGTAATGTGTGACGTAGTCACCACATGGCTATGTAGTTTTCCGTGTTTGTCCCTCTCTCCGCTGAATGGTGTGAGAAGTAGCCAGATGTAGCCGCCGTAAGCGATGAAACTCATAAAAAGAAGGAAGAAAAGAGCTGAATACAGCCGGTCCATGTGTTCAACTACTCCGCCTCTCCTCTTCTGTGTGAAATTAGCCCGGACTGCTCGGTACCATGGTTACCAGCGTCAACGAGCCAAGCTAATAAGTAGCTACACTAGCATAAGATGAGTTAGCTAAAGTGCGGTGCTGTGACTCACTAACTCACTGATTCTTGCCTCCATTTTTGCCGTCATCCTGCATCTATGACAAGAAGTACGATCATAAAAGGAGGCAGAAGAGGAACTGGACATGGAACACACAGGACAGTCTATTAATCAAAGTGAATAACAGAGACAGCAACACAAGGTAACACAGCACAACCAGCAGAGCTCGGACCCCCACAGACCCCCCTGGAGTTTGAAACTGTTTATTGTGTCCGTATAAAATACATTTGTACAGATGAGAGACTAGACCAGACCCCCATATGTTTCCTGCTCCAACACGCCTGATTCAAATGAGTGACTCCTGATCAGAGTTCAGCAGAGCTTGATGACGAGCTGATCATTTGAATCAGGTGTGTCGGAGCAGGAAACATCTAAAACATGCAGGACAGTGTCCCTCCAGGACCGGAGCTGGACACCTCTGGACTGGACTGGATCCCTCCACAGACCGGTTCTAGTCGGGCCTCTTTAACTGAAGGTAGTTTTCAGCTGTAAACCTGTCTGTAGCAGAACCGCATCAGTGTATTGTATAATGACAATAAAGCTACTTTCCTTTTCTGGATTTCCTGAGGTATTTTTTTTATACTTTTACTTAAGACATTTTTAAGCAAATATCCCTAACCTTAACCCAAATACTTTTCTACTTTTACTTTTGCGTACTCTGTCCACCTCTGGACATAGCAACAGTTACTGCAGGGTGAGAGACTGAATGGGCAAAGAACTAACAAGTAGGACAAGATGTTCTTTGAGAACAACTTTGTCAAAGTGAAACAAGATATTAAGTGCTGTTTAATTGTTCAACTCATTATCTGGTTCACTGGAAAATAGATCTGAAGTGTAAAGGAGTAAAGGAGTAAAATTCAATATAGTACTTTTCCTCTATTTGGAACATGTGTTTCGACCAGAGCATTCACAGGTCCATTAACTGAAGCAATGCATCCCATTACAACAGGCTGTGTGGGTTAGGGGGTTAGGGTTACTTTCCTTCCCCTGCTGGCTTATTACAAATCAAGGGCCCACTCAAGCCACTGTGCCTGTCATCTTGCCTCATCAATCTATACCGTTGTATAGTAACAGAATCCATATATCATGCACTCACATTAAGGCCGTGCCACAAAAAAACAAAGAGTGAGGGTTTTAGAGAATTGTGAGCTATCAGGGCTTCCCATAGCTCACATCTAATATTTATCCTAACAGGGACATGGCTGCAATACCATTGGCTATAACGGCAAAATGGACCATCTAATAGCACCATCAGGTGAAGGAGAGCTAGCCTCAGGGCCCGGCTCGCCACTGCTTAGGGGAGTTGATGTATGAGAGGATGAGAGAAGAGCAGTTTAGGGGCAGTAGCAGCAGTTTCCCATAATAGTAACACTGCAATACCTGCAAAACCCATGATCATTGCAATGTGCATTTAGCACAGGTGCACATGGGAAGCAGAGTTTTACATAAAGACTGTGGGTGGAGCATGTTTGCAGGGATGTGTGCGTGTGTGTGTGAGAGCGTGAGTGTCTGTGCATGATGTCCCTCGGTCAGGCTCTTCATAATCCAACGATTTTCCACTCTGTTGCCTCCATTGTGAGGTGGAGAGAACACAGGAACTCCTGGTGCACTCTGCTTCACTTCCAAGCACATGCACCATGTAACAAAGGCTAATACTGCACTTCAGCCTCATCATGTATATGTGTCCTCTTCAGCACTAATCACTGTCACCCACTCATACTGGACCTGTTTAATGAGGGTGATTCTCACCAACTGTCTGCTGCGATGAAAGTACAACTCTTTTTTTCTGCGCACTACAATAACGGACAACCCATACCTCACCTCAATAACTGATAGCCTATATCTTTTTGCAGTTCAGGGTCTGCTCAGCTGGACATTAGAGCTCAGGGCCCTTTCATACAAATCTTCTAGGAGAGGGGGTGACTGTGAACCTGCAGTTGGATTACATATCCGGGCTGATGATCAAATTCAATTATTAATTCTTTCTTACTGACAATTATTAAGATCTCTACTTCTTTTGAGTTCCTGTTGATGTATGAATGCACCCTTGTCTATTACTATGCCCTGTCTTCCCAATTTTAGGTCAATTTCTTTCACCATTGTTGTCTCCTCGATTTTCTCGTCTGCTCCCTTGGTTAGTTCACTCCTGTAATTTTATGCGATTCTGTGCAACAGTAAAGTGCATGAGTTAGGAGACATGGTTTGCAGAGCCACGGCAATGCATTGTATGAAAATGAACATTTGGACCATATTTCTGCATAGTCACAATTCCTTCTGAGTCTGTTCCTATTCCATTATGTAAATGAGTCTGTAAGAGTTACTCCTGAGGATTTATGAAAGCAGGGCAGACATTTATAAAGACCCTGCATGTGCTGCATCCTCCACAGGGCCAACAGCAGTGGCTGGACCTGTAGCTTACAGAGTTACCATGACATTATAACTGGACATTAACCATGCCATGAAAATGGAACAAAGGTGCATGTGTTGTTCTTGACACAAAGACTGCGCTGACCTTCTTCAGGTCATTCCCCAGGAGTTGTAATGATCTCACTCGGTATTGGCTCTAGATTATATTACAGACAGCAGCCAATCACAGATAGAATAATCTGGCCTCTAAATATCCCTATACTGTACACAGATAATGCAGCCCAATTTATTTTCTTCTCCTGGTGTCTATGCCCACTTGTAGGAGCTCACATTCCCAACATTTGCATTTAAATCGAAAACACAGTAAGTAATTCCTTAATTCCCTGAGTATCCACAGTCCCAGATGACCCCACTCCACAGCGTCCTCCCACACACATCTACAAGAACAGAACAATCTTTTCCTGGATACCACTGTGTGCTTGACACCTCCTCTTCCTCCCCCACATACTATGCACAAAAGGGTACACATGCATGAACACAAACAGACCGAACACAATGAAATACACACACACAAAACCATGTCAGCGTCAGAGGAGGACATGTGAGGATTTGTATTGTCATTAGCGGGAACACAGCGACTGCGCTGCTGTGAGCCCTCGGCATTCTTAGTGATGACTCTATTTAGTGGTCAGAGGCTCCGCTCTGAAAACACCATGATTCTACCGGATTCCATAAGCAAAGGGCTATGGTGCTTCAAAAGACACAATTAACTTACACAAAATGTAAGAAGGTCCTTTCCTGCCACATCAACATCCTTTTGAATAGTTATGATCACTGCAGAGTTAAAATTCAGAAGCTCCTACTTCTGAAAATCTGCTGAAACACATAAACACATCACTCAAAAACTCACAACAGCACAAACAGCTTGCCCAGATGTGTGCCATGACACCAGTTTACCAATTGTTGATCCATGCAAGAGTTAGACAAGAAACAACTGATTTGAATTAATGAAACGTACCCAAAGGACCACTGGAAGCAATACCTTCTTTGAATGTATCATAAAAATGCGCACTGCAGGAAAGAGCTTTGAAGAGTCAGCAGCGCTTTTACCTGCCTTTCAACCAGGGACCATTGTGCTGAATAATTTCCCAATTGGTTAAAGAGAAATTTTAATTTAGACCAGTCAACTAATAGTTAGAGAACATGCAGTAAACTAATAACAATATGTTTGCTTGTAAACAATAAATTGGTTTACCTACTGAGACTAATAATATCAACACTAACACCAGCAGCATTCTTAGTTACCAGGAACTGACATTTCCATGTTGGCTTCATTTCTCAGCCATTATTGTTGCCACTTAGTCATGTATTACTTTGAGCGGTTATATAATGACATGGTTTCTATATAGCCTTACTTTTATTTTGGAAAAAATACTGTCAAACTGCCCTTGTTTACTGAGATTGTGAGGTGTTAGTCCCACCTTTGTTGTTTGGGCATTAGAGCAGGGAAAGGAGAGCTGCATAACATCTTATGGGTCGGTGGTGTGGTATGTAAATAATATTTTTATATTCAATAGTATCCCTAATTAAGATTTCTGTTGCCAACTGGCAAGGCTAGAAAGGCTTAGTTTCAATTTGTGGATAACATGATGGTTGCATCTGCTGAGTTTGGAATACACCTGTCAACTATATATAAATATATATAACATTTATTGAGAAGCCAGCCATCGCTAAAATAACAGATGTAAATGCAAATGTGTACAGCATCAAAGTGAAGACTTGGACAGTTCTGTTGCCCACATTGAAAAATCAGCAGCAGGGAGTGGGGATCAATGATAGTAAGGTTTTCTTCTCAAGGAAAGAAAGAGCCCGCCGGTTAGAGGAGATAGACACAGAGGGCCGAGATCTGTTTAAGAGCACCCGTCAGGTGCACCGTGGTCTTACATGTTCCACAGTGTGCAAGCGGTTACATCACACAGAAATGCAAATGGATGCATATTGCCCCAGCAGATAGTTTCTGTATGCGACTGCTGATTGCCTCCTTGCTGGACAGTGCGCCAGGCTTCAAATTTCTGATCATTTAACGCTACAATTACAACACAATCACAGCGATTTTCAAAATTTGAAGTGGAAGTGCAACTAAAATTTCACTAAAAATGCATTCAAGCTTTCTCCGAACTCTTTCAATCTATTTTCAGTCTTACCTGTCTGACAGAACACACAAAGAGGTATCTTATGTAATACATGCAGAGTGTGAAAGCCCTCTATAAGCTCAGAAACTATACACAGCAGGCACTGGTGTGGAATTATTTTCTGCTTTACAGTGTCGGTGAAAGTGTCTCTGTTTTGGCAAATTCATATGATAACAAACACAAACAAGCAAGTCTCAAGGGAGTCACTCTGCTTCTCCACAATATTCAGTTCAATAGAGGGACTCCAGCCTACTAGCTTACAACTATGTCTTAATGTCTCCATCATTTAAATAAGGTCCCCTGACTCCGCTCAGCTAAATGTCATCAGCATGCCAGTGCGGTAGCCACAAACCTCCCATAAGTGGCTTCTGCCTCTAAGCCTTGCAGGAAAAGGTTCTTGCCTTAATATGCTAAGTAAAGATGAGCGCCCCAGTGCTCTCCTGGCCTGTATCACTTATTAATAAAACAGCTAAGAGGGCCACACTCTGGGGTTCTGATCAATGCTGAATCGCTTAATACAGTTTAGAAGGGCCTGTGTGTGTGTGTGTTCACGCTATCTTAAAAATATAAAAGCGTACTTACGTGCTTCACATTTGTGCTTGACTTAAGAGTCAGAAGGTGACTTGCTAAAAGAGGTGTGGCATATATAACAACACACTGTACACAGTAATTAATCTATGCACCAAGCAAACAGTATTGGTCTTTTTATTTGGAGAATAGTCACAAATAATGCGACAAAGGATCGACAAACATTTTCATGTTACTTTGTAGTTTCAGACATGAAACACATTCTAAAGCCTTTACTATCACTGCAAATCCTAAAGTCAGGTCATGTGTATTTTTCTAATAATCTGGAAGTCGTATCAGCCTGGGGCTGCTTATGTTCTTCCATTGATAAATATATATTGGATAGATTGAGTCAAATATTTCATTGACTCCAACTGTGACTACTTTCATTACTCTACTTGACTAACTACAGAAATATTAAATGATGAAAAATGTAAATAATTGTATTTTTGAAGTGATGCTTGAAACTCGTTTTCATGGACCCCCAGTGAGTTAACCTCTCACCTTGCAGCGGTGATGTAGGTATGTCCTCCAGGACATGTGAGAGAAATCAGTGGGTGGGGTTTCAGGTGGAACAGGACACCTCACTGTACCTGGGTTCAGGGTAGGGAGGATGGGGAAGCACTGATCGTCACATTTTTGAGTTTCAGGGTATGCTTGGGATGAACTTGTGACCTTGGTGTTTCTTAAATTCTGGCCAAACATTTCTACCATCAGTTACTACGTTTGCTCTGTTTATATGTCACTATGCTGTCAAATAAAACTGAAAGTACCGCAGCCATTACGGTTAAAGAGCTCTAACTCAATAAATTCTCTGGTTTTGCTCTTTTGTTGTAAGAATTGCCCTTTGGCTGCCCTGTGCAATACTTGTTTTTATGTGATAGGAAAGTGAACTAAATGACGGGGTGAGAATAATTAGGCTTCAACCCATTTCCAGAGACTAAATTTAATTGATGCTGAACAGATGGAGATGTGATTTCTCAGGGAGCACTTTTGCAGTATAAGCACAAAGGACCCTGTTTTTTACCCTTTATACTAAAATTATGTGTACTTTGTGTTTGTGTACATATATATTAACAGAGACTTATGTCATGATTTGGCCATGGGCAAGTATAGTTTATCCTTCTTTTTCTAAGGCTCTTAAAATATTTTACTTTCTGGTTTATTGACATTAGATATTTTGTGCCTTCCAATTTTCCTGCATTGCAATCAAGAGCTCTATCTTTAGCATGCATTCACTCATCTACTACCCCTTATCAGTTTCGGGGTCATGGGGGATGCTGGAGCCAATTCCAGTTTACATTTAGCAAGGGCGAGGTACACCCTGGACGGTTCGCCAGTCCATCACAGGGCCAACATGTCTTTAACATCCCTTGAATTATTTTGAATCTTTTAAGTCCTGTTCGTCTTTTTTGAGTTTCCAGCAAGTCAATGACAAAACTGATATTTGGGAATTGAATAGTAGTACACGCCTTAAAAAGTTGACCACAACTGAAAGAAAATGAATTTCTTTCTTTTCTTTATTCTTTATCTTTAGTTTGGATTTGTACAACACAGCACCAGCGGAATGAATGTGCATCTAACAAAGGATGGGTAATGTAAAATCAACTTATATGAAAAGAATATGTATCCAAACCACAAGCAGAGCAGCAACTTTGGACCATAGTTTGATGTAAATTAGAAGAGGGTAAAGACGCAGCATGGTTGGGTAAATAAGCTGACAAAGAGACAAACTGTGTTGTACACTTACTCAGTTCTGCCCATTCATTTTCTCAGCGCAAGCTGCCACCATAGCTGTTGTTGCTGTTGTTAGCTACAGTAGCAGGTTATCGCTCCCTCGGCACACATAAACAAACCAAGATCAGAAGCCAATATGATAGGAGTAAGATACATTCCTTACAGCTCCTGAAGGTTAGCAGATGTGCGTTTATGTGTGTGTACTTGAACCAGGACTGTTTGTACAAATGTGGTGTGTGTGTGTAATATTTTGTATATTGTCGCTCATAGTTTCACAGATTTTCAGTGTTGTTTCTCCTCATTACCACAGCTGACTATCTTCTGGGTCCTCAGTACATAATAAAGGAATTGCTGTAAGTTACCTTTTCCTGTGTTGTAAGAATTTTACCTGGATGTCTTCCTTTACAGAACAAAGCACTGAGATAAACTGGCAACAGATGAGCCATTGCTTGTCTGAGATGATGACAAGCAGACAGCTCTAAGTTGTAGACTGTTGTTGAATCAAGCACATCTTTCGTTGTTTCTTTTTTTTGTTGACAAAGAAAACGTGTTTATTTCACCAGCTCTGCCAGGTCTGATCGAATTTTTTCTTTCAGTGCATAGCAACCTATTATGCTTGCTTTGGTGTATTGCTCGGCTCTTCCGCACAATCACTTTTAAACAGTACATCAATGGAATAAGAAGCATGGGTTTTTCTACCCACACTGCCGCCAAAATACAAATATTGTAAATTAATTTCTTGTTAAAGTTTTATGCTCCATTTGGAGAAGAAATGGCAGCTGTCTCTCTTTGAATTGCTGGCAACCATTTCACAGACAACTACAGGATAACTACACGATATGACCTAATTTCAAGATCTCTATACGAAACCAGACCAAATGCAGGACAGTTTGTAAAATATTTTAGATGTGGAGAGACAAGAAAATGTAAAAATTGTGAGATGATAATGTTGCCAGTTGGTAAGAAAACTTATTTATTTATTTATTTTGTGTAAACTTTGTTTTGTACATCTTTTTAATATATATAGTTCTGAGTGGTGAATTAAATTGGCAAGTTCGTGTTTTATATTTTGCAAATGAGTTTTGCTTTAGCTTGCCCTGAGATAGGCAGTTTTGAGTTTTGATTTTATTTAAATTGATTTATACACTGCAGTGTTCTGTCTTTTTTGTAGCACCTCCATTAGGTCTTCTTTAGTTAACATCGCACATTGCGCAAATCTGTTGAAATGAACCCCAGCTTTAGCTGTCAACTCTTTGTCTTCTTCAGCATTCAGTCGTTGCTCAAGTGTATTATCATTCAGTCTTCACTTCAGTTTTTTTTGACAGAGATGTAGATATCATGAACTAGAGTGATGAAGTCAAGAAATGGGTCAGATAAATAGGGCCTAGAATTCAATCGTTTAAATATTGTGTGAACAGTTATCAGTGTTTGTGGGTGTGTGTGTTTCCACGTGTTTCTAAGTCTTTTTTTATATATGCAAAGCTGAGAGCAAGTGAGGATAAGTCAGATGCTTTGAAAAATGAGAGAAAGGCAGAGAGAGAGAGATGTGGTAGGGCTGTGGGGGGGGGGGGGGGGGGGGGGGGGTGGTCGGTTAGCACTCACAGAATACACAATGGACCAAGCAATGAGACAGGAATGTCAATATCCCCCATAAGCGAAGCCTGAAATAAGGAAAAGTGCTGCCAAGCAGAGACACAGTAGGACAGTCTCAGCCTTGAGGTGGTGTGTGCGTTTGTTGCAGTACTGTATCCACTTAGTGTGTATGTCAGTGGTTAACAGCACTGAAGGCACTTCCCAGACACACAAAAATCAACTGCACACACACATATGCAAAGGCACAAGCCAGACTGACATCTGAGAGTCTCCTAGTACCTTACAAGGTCAACTCACAATTACCTTGTCCACAAAAACATAATGGATTCAAACTGTACAACGGCAGCAAGACAAACAATCACAGCTTATACTGATAAACACACACCACAACAGCATTGTGCAGCATTTGTGTAATGACTGAGTGAGGGAGACAGATGGTGACTCATACCCCACTTTAGACTGCCAGCACTACATTTCCCATGAGGCCACTCGTAACGCCTGCTGTCAGAGGCAATGTTCTTCCTGTTTTTCTGTGATTGGAGTGCGGCCTCATGGGAGAAGGTCAGATGTCGCAGCAAGACAGGGTGACCAGCAGCAACATGTCACAAAGAAAGATTACCAATAGCATCAATTAGTTATGTTTAGAGGAGTCCAGACTATTTTCAAATAAGGAGATGTAATTTTATACTTTGTTGTGTCTGCTTCTCGGGCTTCTCCTGCTGCTCTTTCATTCCTTAAGTTCCCAGAGGGATTTTCAGTAACCTCAATAGAGCATTCTCATTATGAATCTATCCATCCCCATCGTTTTCTACAGTGAATGGTGACAGCTTCAAAGACTCAAATTTCTATAATAATAAATAAATATGTATAAAATTGCAAACAATACTGTATGTATGAATAATGGATAAAATAGACTTAGGGTTATTTTCAGAAACTGAATGAAATTCAGAAAAGAAATTCCATCAATTGGTGTTTATTGTTTCACATCAATACCTGTAAGCAAACAAACAAACAAACAAAAAAGACTGCTAAAATAATAAATAGGTAGATAAAATGAATGTGCTTTTTATTCGAGAGGGTTTCACTTGAAACCTTCATCTGGGGGTTTGTTTTTTTTTTTGGGAATGTCTTTATTCTTCAATTTTGCACTAAGGGCTTACCAATCGAAGGTAATGTCATTTGCTTTATAGCTGTACAGAAGACACCAGATGGGATACGCAGACACAAATCATCAGGGGTCCTGGTGAAATGCCCAACATAAACAACATCAGACACAAATGCACATGATTCTTCCCAAAACTAACACCTTTAAAACATTTCAAAAATGCAGTTGTAGTATTTGTTGTACTAAACAATGTGTCCCTACATTGTTGTGCTTATTGTAAAAGTGTCTTTCACCTCACCAATGTACTTTGTCATGTTGCAACATGGCACTGTGTTGTTTTGCATGAGAGCCCAGCAAACAGCAGGACAACAGAGCCCAGGTCTTCTTGGTAAGAGGTCGGTTTGTCTGTGGCAGTTTTAATATCCTGGAGATGAACTGATCCTTTATGTTCTCATATGTAAGCTGCTGGAGTCACAGTAGCATGTTTACTATGGAGGAGCTGAAGGTCTTTCAGGGCACCTTATAATGTAAAGGAGCTCTAAGGCTAATCACATAAAGGCCTTTGGGTTTGACGCACCAGGACCATGTGGACAGATCCATCCATCCATCCTGAGTATTTTACAGAATCCTGAGGCAGGGTTACGCCAAGTGGCTCTGCTAGATACATGTTTCAAAATCTGAAGTTTAGAAACTTGTCCTGTTTATCTTGATCCTTGTGACTCAGAAAGTTCAGTGTCAACAATGTCAACATATCCCAGCCACAAATTTTTCAGAAACTCTCCCACATATTGGGAACAGAGCATGGTGTTTACATTTGCTAAATTAAATAAGGAAAATTTCAAAACCCAGAACATAAATCTATGTGAAAACGATCAATGGAAAGGATTAGTCAAAGAGAGGTTGGCTCAATCCAAAATCCAAAAACAGATTTACAGAATACAGAAATTATTCTGAATTATTATTGTCTTTTTGCTGTAAACTAAAAATAGCGTGCGATGTAAAAACCTTCCCTGATCATTAAGGCCCTTATAAAATAATTTGATTATCTCACTGTCTATTCAGAGTGTACATGTGTGGTTAGAGCTTCGTTAGCTGAGCAGTCACACAGCAGACCCCAACAACTGCTGATACAGATAGTCTAACTATCTTAAATCAATTTAGTATCAACAACACACTACAGGTCAGAATCATAGAATATCTGAAAGGCATGTATACAGCTAATGTAATAAGTGATGATATGAAAATGACGTCCAAAGAAATATAGACCTTTGAGCTACTTGCTAGTCATTGTTTCAGCTGAAGCCAGAATTCATATGTGGACCAAACAAGAGAAGCCTCAGGACTGAGAAGAGACAAAAAGAGAAAAATGACCAAACACTCAGTGTGGCGCTTAATGAAACCATCAATGGGCATCTATATGATGCCGCTCTTTTTTATGACAGTAAATCTAAAAAAAAAAAAAAAAAAAAAAAAAAAAAAAGTAATACACAAGTAAACAGCAAGGGGGATAGGAAATGCTGGCTGATGTAAACACCAATGTTCACCATGCAAATTTAAAAGTATTCAAATATTGGATTTGCTGTTTTATGGCAAACAGAATAAATTCACTACATTAGCAAAGCCAAAAAGAAAGACATTTCTGATCTATATTAAAGTAAAGTAAATTAAAGTTTTGGAGAAAACTCCACAGAATAACAATGGGGCAATTCATAACACCCCAACAGAACATAAATGTCAAGGCGATAATTAAGATGCTTCCTGACAGCAGTTGAAAAAAATTGTTTGGTGGATTTTACAAAACATAAAAACTGTATATGCCGATCAGCCACAACATTATGACCACCGACAGGTAAAGTGAATAACATTCACACCGATCAGTGGGTGGAATAGATCAGGCAAGAAGTAAACACTTTGTCCTTGAAGCTGATGTATTGGAAACAGGAAAATAGAGTGAATAATAAGTGTAATGATGTGTGTGACAATGACAAAGACCAAATTGTGATGGCTAAACCAAGGCCAGAGCATCTCCAAACTGCAGCTCTTATGGGATGTTCCCAGGCTGCTCTATCGTCTGGGTGCCAGATACCACTGCCAAGCTTAAGAGGTCGAGTTGAGTTCTCAATAGGTCCGCACTGTTTGGCAACAAGAGGGACCTGCACAGCATTAGGTAGATAGTGTGTGTGTGTGTGTGTGTGTATAAAATAAACATAAGTGGTTAAAGACGAATGAATGAATAAATAAAAAAGCAAATGTTAAACACATATCCACATCCTGTCACTTATCTTTCTATACAGAGAAAATCTGAATTTTTCAGTCATATTTAGGAATGGTGACTACACAGCTTCCCTGTGATTAATCAAATTAGAAATGGGATCGTTACACATTAGGGGTGTGCCAAAAAAATCGAGTTATATGAGAATCGCGATTCTCATTTACTACGATTCAGAATCGATTTAATCGATTTTTACCTAGCGTCCTATGAAATCTGTTTTATTTTTTCCCAATTTCTGTTTAAATTTTTCCCCATATTATTATTATTTTTTTTCGGTTTTGAATTTTTGAGAATTCAGTTTTTAGCATTTTACACAAATTTAACCCTGAGACAGTGTTTTAAGTGATGAAATATAGACTATTTCTTCAGTTGTAACGCAAAACTTTAATGCTTTAATGTGGTCCAGTCTCTCGTCTGGTCTGGTCTGGTCAGGTCTAGTCTCTAGTCTCTGAGGGGGGGTCCGGTGTCTCGTTTAGTCTGGTCTGATCTGGTCTAGTCTCTGCTCTCTGGTGAGGTCCTGTATCTGGTCTCGTCAGGTCTGGTCCGGTCTAGTCTCTGAGGGGGTCCCGTCTCATTTTTATGTAAAATGTCGGCCAGTTCTGTCATTCCGTGTTTATAATGAATTCCGCTTTTAATGTCTAATTCTGTGATTGCGGATTTTACAGGGCCCTATTTACTGAATGCCCGGGAAGACCAAGCTTGACATGAGGTTCACAGTGTGCAAAGTTTGCAAAATGTGTGCAGTGTGCAAAATGAGGAACCCATGTTTAACAGCACTATTTATTTATTTTTTATAAAGAGACATATTTATTTTTGTTACTTAAGCAATATGTGATATTGCTTTTATGCAACAACTCCATCTAAGCATGGATAAATGTTTCAAACTTAATAAATATGAAAAAGACACTTTAATGCCTCCATTTGTCATTTTGTCTTGCAAAGCAGACTGGAGTAGATCATGAGGATCTTTTGCACAAATATAGACTGAAGCAGAAATCATTATCAATCAAGTCGTTTTGAATCAAATCGCAGCCCCCAAAATCAGAATCGAATCGAATGGTGAGATAGTAAGAGTCCCAACGCTGATAGGGCTACTTCTTCCAACGTGCCTTTTTTCACGTGATTCAATGAATATACGTTACAACTCTTCTAAAAGAATGAATCAGCTGCCTGTTTTGCTGGGGACATGTATCTGTCACTGTCACTGATAAACAAGCTGAGGGATATTTATGAACATGCGATCAATCAGCTTATTGAGCTTATCTGATAACATGGTTCCTCTGAAACAGAAGTAGACATGCAGATACAGAAACATTACGCTGGTCACGATGTTGCCAGCAATCTCCTCTCATATCAGTCTTGATTTCTTGTCCAGCACTCTCATTTCATATCAGTTAGCAAATTAAACAAAAAAAAAAAAAAAAAAGAAATTTACTAGGACATGATCTAATTCCCCCTGGTGTGTGTGTGTGTGTGTGTGTGTGTGTGTGCATGTGTGTGAGACTTCAGGAGAAAAAGAGACAGTGATGGTGAGAGGAGGAAAGAGGAAAATACATGTGTGTTTGTGTTTTAATGCAAAACTATTTCTTCATACTGTGTGTCCATGGATTGTTTATGCAGCATTCCCATGTTCAAGCTGGGGTTCTTTTTCCCAAAAGCCGCATGACAAAACATAACTAATACTGCTATTTGACTGATGTGCACTCATGCCTTTATTCAAAATTTATGCCGTTAAGATGTTGCAAAATTCATGCTAGACTTAATTATTCATGTAAATACTTTGTTTTAGACTCACTTAATAGAATTTTTGCTCTATTGGAGAGAGGACCTTACTGAGAGAACAGAAACATGGGAGAAAAGTAGTGAGAGAAGACAAGGCCACTACCAAACTGATAATATACCAGTGAATACATTTGGACTATTCGGACGCCAGGGAAGCTCATATACACTACCAGTCAAACGTTTTCACACACTTGCCTGTTCACTTACATGGGAAAGTGTGTCCATACTTTTGATGGTGAAGCTTGTTTTTTTCTGTCACAGAGACGCAGAAATGCACAGATTGACTGTGGAATACTTATGTGATACAAACTTTTGTCTTTGTGTTAAATCTGGCTTGTGTTCACATTTACAGGTGTGAAACAGTTTTCATTCTTCTCGATCAAAACAAGATTTCATTCCATCCACAACAATGCTGCCCCTTGTGCCATTTAGAAATAAGACACTGTACAGCAGTACAGTAGTGTTATGGGTTAAATGTGAACTGGTATTTATGGGTTGCATGTGTAGATATCCCATAATAACAGCATAATCTATCCTGACCCTCTGCTGTACAGTCATATAAAGGGTAAAGCTACACACACACACACACACACACAAAGCAGCTTTGAACTGCCATTATGTTTGCCTTTATGCTGTTTTTATTAAGAGAATAACCTCTTCCTCAGACAAAGTAAGCCCAGGCCTCATTAAGTGTAGACAAGACAAGATTCATAATCTGCCCCTGACCTCTGTATATCAGTCTTTATTAAGAAGATCATGAGCATCCTGAATACCAGTGTTGTCCCTTTAGATAAACTGATACATGATATATTGACACTAGCTCCAGTACACAACTAGCAATTTGGATAATTCTAGTGTATCGAGGAATTCCAGTGAAAGGTTGTTGCTCACTTAAAACTCCTGCAAACCTGTCCATCTCCCGGTGACCCTGCTGTGGTTAATAAACTGAACACCTCCTTCATTCTCGTCTCTCAGCGTAATTCAACACTGTCAACACAGATTCATATTTTAAAATGGTTTCGTTGTTTAAGAATGTAATTTCCAGACATAAATAGACACCAAGCTGGCACAAACACCAATGAGCCTAAATAACCAATAGTTATGATGTCCATTCATTTCAATGGTTTAATTGTCATACTGTATGTCATACTTGGTGGGAAACATCTGCTCAGAGTCAAGCAGTCAAAGGACCAAACACTGAGTCATTACGATTAGAGTAATATTTTTCCAATGACAAATGGCTGATGTGTGCTCTATGGCGACAAACCAGAAAATTATCACTTGGCTCCGTGGTTCCCCTCCACTCCTATATTTATAGGATATTTTGACTCATTGTTTACTTAAAACTTTGAAATTGGCTCACTCTCTCTACACTCACCTCTCTTTTGGCTTAGCTGCTAAAACATAGTCCAGCTAAAGTCAGTGTAAACCAAAACCAGAGCTAACAATATCATGAATATTAGAAATACGTTCACCTGATGGCCAGAAACACGAATGCAAATCAAAGTTAAATGTGTCTGCTGGATGTAAAAAAGTACAGAAAAAATGGCCATGTCATGCCATGCATGAGCAGCACTCTCAGATTAATTTAAGGTACTTCATTAAATGTTTATATGAAATAAAGGCTTAATTGAACTTTTTTTTAAGTGAGCATTAAAAACACAAGTGATCAAAATGATTAATGAAAACTTATCTGCTGGAAGATTTATACTGTGAAATGTACACATGAATTCCCAAGGAAAATGACGACAAACTGCACATGGACAAACACATAGGAACCAAAACGCACACGGGTACTCTAAACGTGTAGTTGATTGAATTTACGGCAGCCTAAGCCTGGGGAGCGAAGCCTAGAGATCATCCACGTCGTGTGTTTAGAGGTCTCCCAGGACTATTAAATCAACCAAGAGTGGATCAGGAAGTCATTGCCATAGCGACGGTGAGAAGAAGGGGTCTGATTTACAGTGGCCCCACCACATGCTGTTAACATATCCTGCAACCATGATCAATCACACACCCACATCTGAGTCTTCTTCTTTTCCTCCAGCCAGCCCTTTTATCTTGTAGTAGTTGATGGTGTAAAGCCTGGTCTTAGTCCCCTTGACAAAGGTCTTGAACAGTCAGGAGCCCATCATTGCTGGCTGGCGACCAGTTGTTTTTTTTTTTTTTTTTAAAGGTTGTTGCACCGGTGTGATGATGTGATGTGGGGACTTTTCAACCTGTTACTTAACATATGCTCAACTAGTTAAAGACAGTGATTTACAAAAGATTTCCAGTAGGGACCTACTTAATGCAAGAGCCATTATATTTTCTTACTACACATTTAATTGTAAAATTTGGCAATCATTATAAACTAATATCAAAATTGCAAATATGTTGGAATGAACATAAATCCAAAAACTGTGGTGCTAAAGATGTCCCATAATAACATTATTAATAACATTAGTAGGGCCAACTTTGTTGGATAAAGACCCCAACCGAAACCGCATCATTGTTTGAAGATTTTCAGTGAAAATTAAATGCTTTTTATCTAAACTGGAGGCAGTACTTCAGCTGTAATTTGATGATATTTGTTTTTGCGTGGCATATAACTGTGTGTTAAAAACAAGCCAAAAAAACAAACAAACAAAAAAAACAAAAAAACAAATGAAGAGGTGGTTGAAAGTGAACTCTGAATGACTTCTTTCCAAAAACTCTATGACTTTGTTTGCCTGAAATGGAAAGAGAATTAACAATAGTTGCTCTTCTATGTTTTTTCTGAACTTCAGTTGTTTGTGGGGCAATAAATCTTTACTTGCTCTTACAGACAGTAACCCTGCATGTTGCCATTCAAACCATGACTGAAAATAGAGGATTTTAATTTAATCTAAAGTGTCCTACTTCAATCCAAACCCCTACAAGTCCTTACATTTAGTTTGTTTTATAGTTATTTCAATCATGTTGCATTTATACAGAATCATTAAGAAGAGAATGAAGCTTTCATTTGCCAGCCCACACCTGAACACATGCGAATGAAACCTGCAGTGTTCACTGAGAGAGATGTAAGGACATAGGGAGGGAGGCGGGAGGACTCCTGTGCAATGAATCTATAGGACAGGAAGAGATGTTAAGTTGGAGGTGAGAAATAACTGGTGCAATGCAGGTAAGTGAAGAAGAGGTTCAGCAGGGGGGTAAACGTGAGTGAGCGTTGGGCCTCTGCAGTGCTTTGCTGTAGGAGAACATCAATCCAGAGCCCACTTTGCTGCCATCACTGCCCTCAGACTCCAATGAGACCCCACATTCAGAGAACAGGAAGGACAGGACCGGCCCTGCAGCGCTGCAGACCACTAACTACACAGGTCAACAGCATTATTCACTCCTATTATTGACCCTGTGTGTGCATTGCAGTA
The DNA here is from genome assembly GCF_900963305.1 of Echeneis naucrates. NCBI lineage: Eukaryota > Metazoa > Chordata > Actinopteri > Carangiformes > Echeneidae > Echeneis > Echeneis naucrates. Next base: position 10,448,805 of record NC_042531.1, read on the forward strand.
AATACAATTATCCTGTATTCAGTCCCTTAATAACACTTCTGTTTTATTAAAGCACTATTAAATCTACTGTGCTGTGACAAGGGTAAAAACAATAAATAGCTTTCTGTCAGCATGTCACCATGCTTGCAGTTTTAAAATCATCATGTTAATTGGTTTTGTTCTTGAGGACATTTTGTTTATTCTCCGTTTTTAATGACCCTCCAGAACCTGCCCTTTTTTCTTGCGAGCCGACTGAAGCATTTATAATCGCTATACAACTAACACAACATCCTCTCACTGAAGCAAAAATGCTGAAATGTTACACAAGAAGCCCAGCGCCGAATTTCTATAACGGCATCCCCAATCAACATGAATAGTAATGTGCCGATGTATAAAACACAGGTCCAGGATTAATTTCTATCTGTGTGGTTTATGTGTGTTCCAGCCCCCTCGGCTCTGTGTTGTTTGGTTTGCCTCCCATTAGAGTGTTGACAGACAGTGGATGCTCCATGCTGTGGAGATGCAGAGAGCGTGGGAGTTGATGGCCAGGATTATGCCACACAGCACAGTAGATGCCTGCTTTATCACATTTCACCGTTATCAGCAATCCATCTCAAAGAAACCGTGTAAGGCATAACGTGATTTCTACCAATATTGTATTTATTGTAGGTAACTTAATTTGCATTTCCTATTAACAGGAGGCTATATGAAAAAAGATCAGCTCATTGATTTGACCTAAAGTTGCTCGTTTTTTTTTTTTTTTTTTTAATATTTTGCATTTCAATTTTTAATATAGCATCACAGCATAGTGTGTTCTGTCTTGAATTCAACCTACAGCATAATTCAATGCAAAATGTTTTGTGACATCTAAGTGTGTAAATTCTTTATTCTCATACACCAACAGTTACACTCTTCTCTTCATCTCCCAAACAGCTGATAAAACTTCCATCCTATTCACTATTGCACCCTCTAAATTCTTTTCTGATCTGATTACAAAAATATTCAGTATCAAACTGTTGATAAATCAAACACTTCTTAATCATTGGCTGCTCAACCAAAAATAGATGGCCTTCAGTTGCTCTCAAAAAGGAAATAAGCCTTTCACAGACATGGAGAACTTCTTGTGTAAATGTTCTGTACTGGATGAATTCAACTATGACAGGGAAATAATAGACCTAAAAAGCCATGTGGTCAGCGAGTGGCTAGAGAAGGGCAGTGAGTCAGAAAGTATTTTTAATCAAGGAAGAGCACTTCCTCAAAATGTGTAGCAGTTTAATGATTCTTTATCTCATTGGCTTAAAGGCACCCTGCAGAGTTTTCGATCACCTGTGGTACTAGAAGCAATATGGACCTGTGTCTCTATAAATGGCTCTCATGGTTTCCTGGTCTTGGGAACTTACAACTCACATTAAGAGGTAGCGGATGTCCGAGGAACATCAGTGAGGGAAAGACTCTGGCTTTCATGTTGCTATTTAAAATGTTTTATGAGGAACGACGTGCATTTAACACGTTTCTTAGTTCTAATGGATGTATAATGACATTTAGGCGACTAACACTGAATTGTCTTTGTTATCAGGAAAACTCCACAGGGGACCTTTAATTAGACTCACACCAGCTGTGAGTGCAGGTGACACAAATAGTCGCTGCTCACTGGGCCTGTAAAAAAACAGAAGCCTATAGGTTGTCTGTGCAGCAGTTCATTATAATCCACAGTTACATTCACATATGCGAAATCCAGCAGCCATAGTATTTATGAAAAGAGACAAATAAGAAGTTTGCTGACAAATTTCGCCATTCAGTTCCCAATTTTCTGCCAATTCACATGCCTTTGATCCATCACTGTTTGACCGTCTTAACCACATTTCTACCAGTGTAACCATGACAACAATAACAACAAAAATCGCCTACTCTTCTACAACCTAACCTGAAGTCTGAGGCACCTGCCGATGTAGCAGCACAATTTCATGATCTTACACCTCATGGGGTATATGAAGGTTGGACACAAACCTATATTTACTCAGTATATGTTGGCTCTAACAGACTCACAAACTGCAAAAAAGTTAGACTGATAATTATTCTGTTCTTTATTAGAACAAATTGAATAAGAACAAAAAAAATTTAATTGAATCATCGGAGAGTGAGTAAAAAAATGGTTATGATGGTTTGTGCATGATACCAGATGGATTTGTTTTACATTAAACCTTCACTGTATCACATTTGACTGCTACTTAAGGAGTCAGCCTTTATGGCTCCTGGGAAAAGTGATGTAAAATTGACAATAAACTCAAGGGAGCAGAGATGCAGTGATGAATTATAAAATGCTTTCCTGCTTCAGCACTACAGTAAGAAGTTGGCTTGTCTAACTGATGCTATCTTCTCCTCATTGCCAAAACTCAAGCAGTTTTCCTTCTCCTAACTAGATTATCCGTAATCAATAGTGATTATGGGGTGGAACTGCACTGGCCTGTAGCTGGGGTATCTGTGCCAGAGGTCAGGAGTCAGTAATCACTACAACCGAGGGTCGGAAAGGGCCAGAGTCTTCTCTCAGCCTAATAATACCAGAGGCGAGTCATCACAACTACGACACAAATTCACACACACAGGTATACAAAAGTCTGATGAAGAAACACCAATCGCATCTAACACAACACAAACTGTATATTCTGTAGAGGAGCGCGCATCACAAAATATCTAATGGTACCAACAGTACAGTACAGTATACAGTAGACATACCCAGAAGCTAAGGACTGTTCTAAAAAAAAAAAAAAAAAAAAAAAATGTATGAACATGAGTTATCACTCAGGGTTATTTTCTGATGCCCCTGAGGGTTCCTTCATGCCATGAAGACAATTAGAAGTCCTGAATCATAGCTGGCTACATCCAGGAGTGTAGGAGTGAGAGCTTCTAAAAACAGCAGCAACAACACCCTGATGTGAGGGTGAAAGTGACTGTTGAATGCTAATTTTCCAATGTAAAACAAATTCTGTTTGGTAAAGCAAGGCAGGTAAGGAGTGTGAACTTGCCAGCCTTCATCTGAGCTCATTTTACGTGCAAAAGAAGTTAAAATTCATGCAGGTGCTGTGGATGTATAACAGTACTGTAAGAGTATGGCGGCTTGGTTACATAATGCCGCCCAGGAATGGTTCCATGCATTTTCTTCTGGGCTCCACGCTTTCACAGTAAATGTTGTTATATGTAATGAACGCAAAGTTTAGATATCTTGAACTACTTTCTTCAAGTTCCATACAGGACAAGTTTGTGTGTGCCATTTCCACTCTGCACCGTAACCTCTCTCACACACACACACACACACTGCGCATGCGTACATGCGTTCCCAGGGTCAAAGGGGAAACACAAAGAGGGGAAATACAAGTTAACAACGGCATGTGGAGACACGTAACAAATTATCTCAAGGCCGGTGAAACGCTCATTACACACAAATTAAAGTGATGTAAGATTATGTGAGGTCATTCTGCAGAGGGAAACTTTGAAAATAATTAAATCCTTATCATTTTTTAGTTTCAGTGTCGTTTAAACTAGTGAGAGTAAGCGAATAAAATGTTTAACCCTTTTCTGCACTGGCTGTTTTGAGATAATTTCACATTCTTCTATTTAATGCTTAATAACTTCCCATGAGAACATTACAGAAGGATGGTTAATGGCTTATATCAAAGAAGACACAATTGTATCATTTGACATAAAATGGGAAAATGACTTAATGTTCCTCCCTGGACACATTTTTAAAAATATGGAATATGGAATATGAATCTGATTGCTCACATGTTCACGGTAGTGGTGAACAACGGGATCTCTCTGAGCATCATGAGCATTGTGATTGGCTACTTTGACAGCTTCTGGGACAGTCCATGTCAGAAAAGAGAATTTATTGTTCTATAAAGAAATTTTTTAAGGGCAAGAATTTGGAATTTGGAAACTTTGCACAATTGCTTTGCAAATGTGAATAGGACTGGGCATTTATTCTGTTTGGGATAAAACTCAGAGGAAAAAGATAGTTTGCTGACACACAATAATCTCTGTGCGGTATAATTAAATACTTTGAAGGCATATACTGTGATTTTTGCTTCAGCACAGCATATGCTGTGATAGTGACCGACTTTTTAATGGTTGAAGAAAATGTTATATAAACTTTCCTTTTTCCAACAGCTTGTCATTCAAGATCGTCTCCCCATGATGCAATGCAAAATAAAAACAGGAAGAGGGCTGAACTAATGAGCAGCAGTTATGTTAAAGTGAGAGCTCATAAAATAAATGAAGAAAGAAGTCAGTCAAAAGACATTTTACAAGTTATTTATAGTGTGAAAGAGCACTCTGATGTAGAAAATAATTTTTATATTAGTGCAACTATTAATAATAGTACAAAAATAAAGAAAGAAAGAAAAAGAAGGATAGAAAGACATATTAAATTGGAAGATTTACGACAATAATTGTGGACCCTTTGACAATGATATTGTGTGTGAGTTAACGGTTTACTCCGGCTTCTCGTAGGGTTAATGCTAATTAATGAGACAGACACACCCACGAGGCACTCAGGTTTATCTTATACATTTGTAATTACCATGCAGGCCCTGGTGCCTGGTCTCTTTGCTTTTTTTCCTCTGGTCTTGCAGTGAGAAGACAAGAGCTGGAGAATTAGGTTTAGTGTTCCCCACTGAGATGATGAGCTCAATAAAGCATCAATCACAGCTCATGTGCATCAGTCTCACTCTGCTCCGCTCTCTGAGGGAAACTTTCTTCACAGATCAGTAAGACATTTTTGCTCATAACACAAACACCACAAAGCTTTTCATGTATATTCCTGTCTCTGTGTGTGTGGATATGGACATGTATGTATGTGCTTCATTGTGTTGTTGTTGTTCATTTGTAATTTTTTTGTTGCAGAGTCTACAAACCAAAACATGTAGAGGGACCTGACGAAGATTGCTTGCCTTAATCTACCTGCTCTCATAAAGTACCAGCTATTTATTCTAACCAGCTACACTCACCATCTCTATTGTGACATCTATGACTCATTATTGAGACGTCTGTATCTTTTTTGGACCCACTGCCATATTCTCACATCATGTCACGCTTGCTAAAATAGAAAGTACATTCTCACATCTGTCTCAACATCTATTCCTGAAATTACACCAATTTAAAAACTGGGAAATACTCAGCAGACAAAATATGTTTGTCATTTTTAGCAACAGTGTGTACACCTTTTCCCCAAATGTCTTCTTTGTCAGTCTTCTCCCTCTTTTTGCTCTTCTTTAGGAGCCTGGGGTAACTGGCATTTCTATGGTTTCTCTCCAAGGAAACCAACACCTCCCACTGCTTTCCTCGATCCTGCCCTTCTGTCCTTGATTATTCTTACATCATGTCCTTGCTTTTTCCCTCCCAAGGTCTGTAGGCTCTATTTCTGTAGGAAAGCTGGTGCTTAAAGGTTGTATATCCCCTTACCTTGCTTTTGTTTTAACAATGCTTTGAAATGGGATAACAGTAGGCTGCATCATCAGCAGTCCACCGAGGCATCCCCCTGCTCAACCCAGACAAACATGGCACTGTGCGGAGCCCAAAACTGTTTGGTTATGTTAAGGTGAGGAAATACAAATATAAACTGAATGGACACTATGTCATTCATTTTATTTTTACTTTACTATCATTCAGTAAACACACTTAGACATATAGGAGAGTAACTCCAATTATGCCAGCAGTGTAAATTTGAGAAAAAGAGAAGTTAAGTGAGACAGGGAGAGATAAACAACCACTCGCACTCAAACCTACAGACAATACAGTTACCAATTAACCTAAACACACCTGGAGGAAACCCACACAGGCACAGGGAGAACATGCAAACTCTACACAGAGTTTATTTGTAACTCATATTTTCCCTGTGTATTTAAATAAATATTTCAAACTGCTGTCACACCTCATTCAACACAATAAACTATATAAAATACACTACACGTATTTAAAATATGAATATGACCTAAAAGTTGGTGGATCGATCAATCCAATTCCTAAACTCTCCATCTGGTAATTTGATCCCTGCACATCCAATTGAACAATATAGTTTGAGGCCGACTTTAACTACAATTAAACGTTTTGCTGATCACAGTAGGGAAATGCTTGTTTTTAAGGAGCATTCTGTTGATATTCTGCTAATTCCAGACTGTGGCTAATCTCTAGCTATGTTTAATAATATACTACTTCATTTTTCACACACTTTCCAAGTTTACCTGTTTAAACCACACACCTATATGCCTCTAAGATACCAAAACAACTCCTCACTTCACAATTCTTTTATGCTTTCTGCATCCACTCTTTCCTGGTTTGTATGACTGAAAAAGAACTGGACTTGTCCTTTCACTGTATTTGTTGTGGAGTGGAGGCCATCGGAAATAGGCTGGTACAGTAAGTGATGACTGTGCTGGCCACAATGACACCCATGAGCCTAGAGCTACAGCACACTCACTCAGTACGTAGCACAGGCTCTAATTAACTAATGAAATATTAACCACCTCTTCATTCTCTTTCTATTACGTCTGCCTCCTTCTACGCCTTTTCTCTGCGGTTCTTATTACCCATCCTCTTACTTCCCATTTCTCATAAGTGTCTTTAATATTCTTATATGAGGTCAAACTCTAAATGTAAAATGTGAATTAGAGATACAAGAAGTGAATTTCCTGCTCTTGTTTTTGTGGTTATTGATTTAACACCAGAACGTTATTATTCAGATGGAATACACAGTGACATTTAAAAATGAGTCGCAGCAGTATAGAGAAAAATGGAGGGAGAACAGGCGAAGCAAATCTAATGATATACACGCTCTATCAACCCCACAGGCTCACGTTGCACAGGTAGGTGTGAATATGCAAGTGTGGCTGCTTGTCCATGTCCAAAAGCAATTTTCTTACATGCACATAAAGGATGTTTTGGCAAAGAGGTAGGAAAACAAACATAAAAAAGCTGAAGGAACAGTACAAATACACATAAACAGTACTCAAAGGAGCCATAGACACACACAAGCACACTAAAGGACAGCCACTAGGTCTATGTGCTGCTGTGATATTGGCAGCCCAGCTCAATGCCTATCAATAAAGCTCCGGAACAGGCCAAGGGTCTAGGACCCCAAGCTGCACTCCCAGGTGCCTGATCTATATTAAGGTGGGTTTCCAGACCAGCTGAGCCAGCAGGGGTTGCAGAGCGAGGTGAGACGGGGCAGCCTGAATAGTAGTTTTCTACCTCCTACAAAGACTCTCTCAAAGGAGGGCACTTACCAGTCACATAGACACAAAAGAGCAAGCAGTTTAACACAAATAGTCACAAAAAAAGTTTGGTCAAGCAACGCAGGGAGAGAAAAGGAAAGTATCACAAAAAAATATTGTCATTTCATATGCATATTGATTTTTGATATATAGCTAACTTGAACACATTATTTTTAATGTTTAAATGTACGGTATTAACAGTTATTTGTTAAGGTCAGAATACTTTAAAGGGTTGATACTAATCACTGATTTTATGTTCTTGTAATTGATTCTATCCTGCTGTTAAATAAAAACTTCCACTTGATGTCTGTTTTTCACATTGAGCTTAAAACTTTCTTAAAATATTCTTTTGTGCCACTCCCTTTTTTATCCTCAAAACCGTCATGTTTGCTCGTCCCTTCAACAACCCGGCTGCATCGCCATGTGATGCTGAGGACCTCTCATTCTCTGCTGCCTTTCAGGACACTGGGTTTCTATCAGGTGACACAGCTCCGGCTTCACTTCTCTTTCACTAAAAGAAACAAGTGCTTAATCTGAAACAGGTTTATGTTAGAGAGGGGCTTATTCCTAATGCTTTTTCTGCCTCCATGCCGGAGACAACTGTGGCCGGAGGCATTATGTCTTCAGTGTGTCCATCCATCCGGCCCATTCTTACTAAGGCAATTTGTCAGGAACACCCAGCTGGAATATTATTACATCTGGTGCAAATGTCCACTTGGCTCAGAGAGGAATTTATTACAATTTGGTGTCCATAGTTCAAAGGTCAAGTTCGTCTGCTCCTAAAGTCTCATCATGGACCATACATGACATGCATGTTTTTTGAATATTAATATTAAAAGGGGTCTAAAATAGAAAGATGAACCCAATTGTTGGTAAATGTTCAATTTCAAGTATTTGAACCTTTTGTCCACCCTGCGTCTTTAAAGGTCACACAAAGAGAGAGTTGTTTGTTGTTCCTTGGCCTCAACACCACGCACATATCCAGCATGCTGGAGAAGAAACACAGCTTTCCAAGGATAAATATGAAAAATGAAGATGTGACAGAGAATAAATCATTTGAGGACAAGAAGAGGAAATACTTTATGCTTTTGGGTTGTGCTGTTTGATGAAATTAATCGAGTGCAAGAGCCATTAACAATGCTAATGTAATTCAGTGTGATTTTTAAAACATTAACTCGATAGCAGCCTCAACATTTACTGCTGGCTCTCTGGAGCTGTATCCAGTACATCTGCTGATACAAACCGAACATTTCTGCTGCTCCACTTGAAAAACACAGGTTGGTATTTAATGTGAGTCAGTCAGTAACAGTGAATTTGTCACAGATTTCCTGATATTATACCTTATTTGCACAGTTTATTTATCCTGCTGTCTCATCGGTTTATTGCTCACTACTCTTTCACACCATGACCATTCACATTAAATAATACCTCTGGTATGAGCCACACTGTGCAGACTCTTTTGCCAGTTTTTATGTTCTCATTACACAAAAAATAAAAATTTGAAATAAGTTGCGGCACACATAATTTAATAGCTAGATTGCTGCCAAGTTAATTAATTTACTTTTAGATTATATTGTGCCATATGGAGGGATTTATTTATTTATTTATTTTTGTCCAATTTCTATATAATTGAGAGTACACTTTATCCACCAAGTGTTTACAGAATATATTTAGAACCAGTGTCCAAGCCATGTTGGTGTTGAGACACAAAATGCACAAAAAGCAACTGGAGCCACAGGATAAGTTCCAACTTAAAAATATATAAAACTATATAATATAAAATATATAAAACTTTGCAGAGAATAAAATTAAGAATCAGGCTGCCTGTGTGAATGAACTGTGCTGCATCTAATGCATTCAGCAAGGAAGGAAACACATTCCTCTGACAATTAACGAAAAAAAAGAAAAAAGACCTTTGCTAAAGAAGAGCTCAGCACTTCAGTTTTGTTTCTTATGATCAGTGCAGCTGATTACCACAACTACATCGTACTACCAAATAGTACGATGTAGGGCTGTAACAGTCCCACCGCACTGGTGTATTCAAGAAATTTAAGAAGAATGAACGGCCTCCACCTGACCAACAGTTCTTGTTTTAAGTTATCATCATACATATTAAAAAACATGCAGTTTTACCTAAATTTGCATATTGGAAAGAAAATTTGCTCAGACAAAAAAGCATTTCTTCAGAGTTGAATTACAATCTGTTTAAAATGGAGCATTATATTTATGTTGTGTTGTTGGTGCATAGCTAATGTTACAGCTTTTAATGAAAGAGGAAAAGAGTTAATCATAATACCAACCTTCCCAATACTGTGTAAGAGTTGGGTCTTAGAATTTTTTTTTTATACTCTCATGCAGAACTATATCCTTCTAAGTCCAAAGGGAACTACGACCTTCGACTAAACATGAACCGAAAGTTTAAATAGTTTCTAAGCCAGTCGAATGTTCGGCAGGGCTAATGCTCTCTTTCATATCCTTCCTCTCTCTCCCTCCCTCCCTCCCTGCCTGCCTCCGTTCAGTACGCACACCTGGAAAGTACAAAATGCACCTTTCATCACAGAGGTTGATAACATTAGGCTTCAGAGAGGCCACACTGACACAGGACAAAACGCACAGGTGTGAAGCCGACACCGACTCTGTCTACCTCTCCCTCGGTTTGTAAAAGTGCAAAGCAACAAAAACATGCACACACAAATGCCCCCTTGCACACGTGCACAAACACATAAAGCTAAGGAGGAAACCTTACAGCTGCAGGTGTGATGTGTATGCCTGCCTCTAACATTGTCCTTCACAGAACACAAATCTCTGTTCACACTGTGGAATCATACCCCCTTAAATGAAACAATAATGGCTGCATTATCGGCACAGTTTTTCTGAACTGTTGCCACAGCATTACACAAATTAAAGGTTCATTTGAGCTACACACAATGCTCTGTAAATTGGTAAGGCTATTGTTTTATCTGGAGCATGCATATTAGCAATGACATATCAATATGCACCATTCTCACTGAAGCACTATCTGCCAGTTTGATTTCTTTTTCCTTTGTGAAAAAAGAATCATGTCTCTGTTTGTTAGCACAGCTGTCAAATCCTGCTGGTTTTAGACTAACATCTACATCTAAACTGTACGACCAGCCTCTCACTTTTCAAATGGACTTATTCTGCATCGTAAGGCTGTTTATTCCACATGAAAAGTAACACTGAAACATTAATCTGAGATCTTTTTTTTCTCTCTCTCAAGCAACTGATCAATCAACTAATCATTTCAGATCAATTTATTTTTCTCAAAAGGCCCCTGTGACATTCATCCATCCAATGGACTAGTTTATGTAAAGTACACAGAGGCAAGCTTCCGCTCACTGTGTCCCTGTGATGTATTACAGAAAACACAGTGACAGGAAATGATTAGATCAAAACTCGCAGCGATAGGTTGTCCCATTGTGATGTATTTGTTATACTTCTTGTGGTAGTTCGATCAGATAGGAATTTGCCTTGGCAATTTGAAAATAGGTAATGTAATGAACTGTTTTAGATTTCTATGCTGAGAAATTAAATTACATTACCAAAAGAATGAAGGAGGTAGAACTGTCACTGGAGAAAAATAAATTTAACTAGTAATATTTATTTACAAAACAGGAACTTAAGTGAAAACAATTATATTTATATGTGATTTTCTTTCAACTGGAAAGTTGGTCTTGTTACCAAAATTGATTTAACACACTTCCATGTCCCTTTTTTAGAAGAAGCACAGGTGGCGCGTTGACACTGGTGACAGCGGTGAAGCAAAGTGTCATTCAACACCATTACAATACAAAAACAACACTTGTTCTGTATTTTGAATACCCTTCATTGTCACAGAGCTTGGTTGGCTGATGTTGTTGACTAATAACAAAATGAAAGCCAGTGTTATGAGGAAATGACAATTATCTTCCCTCTTGAACTTGAACAGCCCACAGAGCACGGCATATTCATTTGGTGTGCTAATTAGGCACATATGAATGGTCTCTAAGGTAATCACTATTCGAGAAATATTGTGAGTGTTGTGGCTATTTTGCTTATCACCGATGTTTGCATACCCTCAAATTCTGGGTATTACGGTCAAGCTACAAACTTCATGATCTGAAAAATGAAGCCAACAAAAAGTGCCAAAACTGCAGTTCTTCAAATGGCTGATTGAGTCCGACTAAGAATTGGACAGTCCCCACTGACTGTTGCTATGTCCAACTTTACAGCAGCATGTTGACAGCCAAGTTTTGGTCTGTACAGCTAATTTACTCTTTGATGAAAACTGTAAAGGAGCATAACTCACTTGTTTGGAATTTTAAAGTTCTGCAGAAGTGACAACATAACAGCTTTGAGCATGGGTAAGTGTATGCCTACCATAAAAAGGATCAAGCGAAGTCTCAGATCTAGACAACCTGCTCCTAGAGAGAGCAACAACAGAGCAGCCCACTCTGACCTTCAAAACCCCTCTGCAGAAATGTAATACCTACATCAGCTGACCGACTATGGTTTTGAGCAACTAAGGTTTTTTTCTTGGCAATGCCCACTTCTAACTCAAGACCTTGATGGGATGCCTCACTGGTTTACATTGTTAATAACGCCATGTACATTTTCTTTTACTGGAATGCTGTTGTGTTTAAAACATTTGCCACATGCTATCTATGTACATGCATGTATTAGTAAAGTATTAGCAGCCTGAACCAAAAAAAAACAAAAAACAAAACCCCTTTTTATCTCAAGGAAGGATTGATTTGATAAAGACCCAGAAATACCATTTAAATTGTAACTTCATTTTGCACATTAAATATTGATGAAAGTGATATCAAACATAGTGCAAGTGAATGTTCGGTCCAATGCCCTTGTATTGCAGGATTAAGTGTTCTGTCTTGAATGCATTAACCTTTATTAATTTAGATAAAGTTTTCTGTAGTCCATTTATAGAACCATCTGACTTAAATATGGCAGGTTGAAATTTTAAAAAGGCAGCAGGAAAGCATACATTTAATAAACTCTTTGTACACTTTCTTCTTTAATTGACGAAAAGTGAAGGAATTAGAATTTAGTAATAGGTACTCATTCATGAAAAATTATGATTTTTTTTTTTTTTTTTTTGGCCCATATCTACAGGAAGGTGCAACACCTCTCTCATGCCTATTAATCTCAACTCTCAAAGTCTCATGGAGTTAGATCCCCAACCAGAGGATACTTCTCTGCATGGGCTCCACACTGTTACAGGTTCTGGCCCACCAATCAGTCCTCCAAATCTAAAATACCTCACACCAACGCACGCAAACACAACTGCTTCCATAACCAGGTTATTTGCATATTGGTTTGTTATTGTTTGTGAAAGTTGGTCAAAGCAGGTTAAACAGACAAACTAATACTATTTGCAGTATAGCACCTGATTTAAGTGCACAGTGCTAGGAGACCTCACGGCGAGTACAATGGGAAATAATTGAGGACAAAAATATGATCCACAAAATAAAAAGAAAAAATTAAGTGAATGATGAAAATTGTAAAACAACCAACATAAAGTATTGTTTTGAATAGAGATATAAGTGAGAATATATATATAGGGGATCCATCATGTTAAAAATAGTAAAAAGAAATGTCTCAAGTATGGCAAACTGGTGGCAAGCAGTTATTAAAATATATTCAGAATTTAATGATGCATATTTTCATCAATCGTGGCACATTTTTCACCCTAACATGTCATGGCACTAGCAGCTTTATTAATAAAAATTATCAATATCAGAATTGGCCCTGGTCATCAATTGACCATATATCAAACCAAATCATGTGTTATGCTCAGCCCTCATACAATTTCAGATTAGTGATCCAATATATTCAGTTCTGTAGTAAATGTTTTCCTTTATTAATAAAGGAAATTTATGTTTAATTAGTTTGAGTATTCCTCGAAAAACAAGTAAGGGAAATAGTTGGCAGTAAAAGTGGAGTGTCTGCATGTTTAAGTCAAACTATAAAGTTGAAGTGGTAGAATTATACTGTACAAGAGCTCCACTGACAGAGTGAACACTGCAGTCAAACACTGTGGTTGTCATCAAGCTAACTCTGCATGACTAAGTGAACCTGCCTGCTCCTTTGTTTACCTCCACAACAGGGGAATACTATTACCTCATATCATCAAACTGACTGCTGGAACGTCCAAGTATCCGAAGCTTTATCAGCTTGCTTCAGCTTCAAAACTCAAAACCTGATTCCAATGCAGCCATGGGATTTTACTACCCTGCTCACACTCACACACAATCACACACACACACCTGACAGTAGAAACAAAGTGGACTCAGCCCACAGGCCAAATAACATATCAATTCATTTCAACACAAAGCCCAGCCACTGACTATAAAGCTGATTTGCAGTCAAGCTTGAACTGCATCTGAAATGTTATTTAATGCAAATTATAGATCCCATTTCCTCCAGAAAAAAATAAACTACTGTAACGGAGAACTTTCACTGCAGGTGTCGACTCCTCTTTCACTGAGCTTTACTTCTCAGCCCTGACCCCAAAAATGTTGTTTTTTTTTTTCTGTCTTTCTTTCTCCACCTCACCGTTTGTCCTACTACAGAAAAACTGCAGAGCTGCATCACCAAGGACACCAGAGACACACACTCGCTAAACCTTTCTGTTTTCTCAAAAAAAAAAAAAAAAAAAAAAAAATTCTGATAAGCGTACAATGAAACATGAAATCCATTCCAGTTCAGATTTACTTCACTCTTCTGCAGAAACCAAAATTGCAAATTAGCATGCCAACACTAGATGCAGACGAACCAGTGTCCCAGTGTGACTTTCTTACACAGGAGCAAGACTGTTCTGGATCTGCTGGATGGCCCTAAAGCGTAATGATGATGCGAGCATGGTAGCATCACAAGCCCACCCTCACAGTGCTTCAAGTGCAGCCAGTTTGTACATTGCATGATAGGAAAAGTGTCAGGGGCCTACTCGAACCCCAAACCATATGTTCCCTTTGTTTCACTTCACTCACTCGCTGTGGTTCCTTTACTTAATATGCTTGATGCAAAAAAAAACAAAAAACAAAAAACAAAAAACGCAGCACTCACAGCCATGCTTATTCAAACAGCATTCAGAGGTGGGTCAAGGCATGTGGGCATAGAAACAGGAAGAAACAGGATGCCAACCAGTATCCACCTTCTCTGCTCACCAGGCGATGGAAAACAGCAGCAGAGGCAGCTTCTCTGGTTACAATAGCAGCAGTAGACCTTGTACTGTACAGCAGCTCACTTACTGTGGTTTCCACTCAGTAAAACAGTCTACAGCACATCTTTCACTCATTTCCAAACCGTTACCATAGCAACCTCTCTCCCTCCTTCCAACTAGTCCATCTATTTCACCTCTTTTTTTTCTCCTTCTTCCCGCCTTTCAGAAAGAGCTTCATCAAATAGCATGTCTATAAACAGAACTGTTAAGTTATTTGATGGTAATGTGGTGCAGCACAACATTAGTTATTATTCCTCAGATTTTTAATGGTGCATGCTGTTAAGTAAGGATCACATGTAGACTCCTGTTTTATCAAATTGAAAATGAAATTGACAGTGCGTTATTAATGACAAAGAAAAAATGAAATAGATGCATGAAATCATTTGTACTGTTAAGAAGCTTTTAACCCTCTCTCTCTCTCACACTCACACACACACACACACACACACACACACACACACAGACCAAAGATATGGTGGGTAGATTTTGCTGCAGTGGCTGTGTCGTTGGTGTCTTCACAGTGACATTGGTGCTGAGTTACAGTGCTAATGAGAACTTTAATGTCACCCACACACAGACTCCTAGCAGACAGATTAGAGCTGTGATTACACTGAGCCCGAAACACACAGGAACACAATGATACACACACTGCACACCACATGACGAGATCACAGTCACATCTAAACATAAATGGACTTGAGATTTCACTGGCAAAGACTAATAAAGGCGCCACATGCTCCACCTGCAATCTTCTTTCTTTGCTGCTGTTGCTGCTGCACTGTGCTACTGTATGCAGCTTCAAGAATGAGACACACACACACACACAAAGAGAGCGAGCTGAGCTTGGGAGAGCCAGGCAATGAGAAAGCCTATGCACCAACTGAAAGATTTGGAGACAATTTCAGCACAGTTATTGGCCAAATGAAGCACATCAGGTAACACTTAGATGTGTGAATTCACATTAAATACACATAGGTGAGGCTACTGCTGAAATCAGGGGTGGGGACGATGATGCTAGGAGTTAGACGGTTTGGTCCCTACAAACTCTTGTTGTTCTCTCTTGAATGTTCTTTGGGGCAGCATGGCAGTATAGTTGTTCGCGCTGTTGCCCTCCAACAAGGTCACATGTTCGGTTCCTGGTCTGGGGCCTTTGTGTGTGGAGTTGTTGTTTGTTTGTTGTTTTCCCCTGTCTGCATGGGTTTCCTACGGGTACTTCCGTTTCCTCCCACAGTTCAAAGACATATATTGGCCCTGCCATTGACTGGCGACCTGTCCAGGGTGTACCCTGCTGTCGCCAAATGTGAGCTGGGATTTGCTCCAGCACCCCCCATGACCTGGAAACGGAAATGCGGTAGAAGACGAGTGAATGTTCCTTATTGTTCACTATGAAGTTGTGGTTATGGCTTCTGTCTGTTGTTAGTCTTGAATGGTGTTGAATGAATTTGTGCATTGAGAACAAACATTTTTAGAAAAAAACAACTCTTGCAAAGTTGCTGTTGTAGGTTAATCAGCTTAACAGTAAGTCCAAAGTCACCGTAAAGCTCTGTAAAGCCAGAGGGAGGTGCAGATATCGAAAGAGTGGTGTCAGGTGGCTCCCAAATACTTAAAGCTGGGCATCATCAGCAAGGAGAAACGGAGAGTCAGATCAAACCATCCCCGCAGGAGAGACAGAAAGAGTTTAGGGAGGTGAATTGGGGACTGATAGACAGGTGAGATGAAAGAAAGAGAAAAAGAGTGTCCTCTGTACCATTTGACTGTCCTCCTTCCTCTCATCAGTCACAATCATTTTCGATGACATGGATGAGCAACCAGCATCCAGAGTGGCATGATTCTAAGTATCAGTCTAAGGTTAAGTGCCCATACTTTCACCCCCCCATCCTGTTCTCTTATTGTATTTTCTTTCCACCTTGTTTCTTCTTCACTAACTCTCACTCTCCACCTCCAATCTCCCGTCCACAACCTCACCCCTGCATTCAAACGGTTAATCAATAAGTCAGTTTGTGAAAGTCATCTTCGTTCGCTCACTCACTTTTTTCCCATTTACTCTCTCACTCAGCTACACGCATGCAGTATCATATGTAGGGGTATGTCTTCCGCCTCAGCCCACCACCACTGCTATTAACTCATAGCAAAGAATACATGTTGGAAATGATGAAATCCAGATATATTCTCTCCTTTTCATCCTGTTCAACCAGAAAATAGCACACACAATGGATTATACTGGAGTAATTATGCACAAATGCTGCAACGCATACCACAACTAACTGACATCAAGGGCAAAAGAACACTGGCAAAATTAACAACCCAGACAATTATTTTGCTGTTTGAAAGTGAGGACAATGGCTGATGAAGACAAATTGAGAAGCCCCTACCCATGTTTGTTTTACGTGACAAAGGGCTTCGCTTCCTCAAGCTTCTTAGAGGGTTAAAGGAAGCCCCCAAGTTCTGTCCAAACAAATTCTGTCCAAACAAATTGCTCCTCAGATGAGTACAATCTGTTCAAAAGGCATTTTCACTTGACGGGCTGTTTCAAAGATAATGGTTTATATATGTGCCAAAAGGACAGTGAAGAATGAAAATGTCTTGCTTTTCAAAAATCTTTTCATTTTGAATGCAAAATGTTTTCTCATCTTTTACACCGTATTTAAACTGTGGTTAGTTATATAAACCTTCAGGGATGTCCTACAACTGTGCTACCAAGTTTTCTGCTCTCCAAAGAGCTTGGCCCTGTAAGAACTGAAAACTACCATAAGCGTGCTAAAAGGGGGATATGTATGGGTACTGCTGTAAATCCTGTCATAAAGAGAAAGGATGGAAGACAGCTTTATCCAGCTAAGAGCCAGCAGAGGAGAATTAAGACTGCAGGAAGCAAGCTAGTGGGGGGGGGGGGGGGGGGTAAATGAACGGGAGCAGCAGTTATGTGGTGGGTAACTCCCGATGGAAGGGAGGCAAAAAATAAATGGGTCAGGGGGAACAGTGAGAAGATAGTGTGGAGAAAATATGGAGGTCAGAGTCTTTAATATTGTGGAAGGGAGAGGATATCAACACCAATACAAATGCACAATCTGTATACACCCTTTATTTTCTGAGGTGCAAAACATTGGACTGCATTATTTTAGTATCATGTATACAAACCAGCTGCACCAGTAATAATCATTTTAAAAAATATATAAAACACACACCAACCACTGGCAGGGAAGTTTAGTTGTAACTGGAGGACACATCAATGGGCCTCTTTGATCAAATGGCTCCATGATGAGGAAGTCTCTGGGGCAAACCTCAAGAACTCAGCAAGGAGCTAAGATTTGACTTCAGTTTGTTTACACTTCCATGGCATCTCTAGATCGATAATGAAAAAGTTTAAACAGCGCGAGCTGCATGCTAAGTGATGCGAGTCATGGGTTCTTCGTGTTTATTGTTCTGTGCCCATGATGTTTGTTGAAACAGACTACAGAGCCAATGCACAGAGATGGAGGTTTAAATAGCAGAAAGGTAAAGATGCCTGTTTTAAAAAAAAAAAAAAAAAAAAAAAAAAAAAAAAAAAGAGCAGCAGCATACATATCTAGATACCAACATCAAGAGACAGCAGAGCTCCAGATCTTATTCTGTGTTTTTGAAAATTTAAAGACGGATGATTACATTTGAGAATCAGTCAGGATCATTTTAGATACTGTGAAGCAAAAGCACAACAAAAGAATAAAAGCAGAACAGGGCAAAAGTATCATTTCAGTCATGCAGCTTGTTTCCTGGGAGGTTAAACATGGAATGAAGAGAATAAAGAAAAAGGAGTGAAAGTTATCAACAAAGATGGAGTAAAAGACAAAGAAAGAGTGGCACAGCTGCAGTTGACAAATGGTAGATGGGACTGAGGACAAATGGTCAAAAGGGTTTTAGACAAAGAGTGAAATTTCAGCAGGTGAGAAATCCCACTAACCCTTCCACCATCCATCCACTTCACCACACACACACACACACACACACAAACAGCAGACAAAAACCATTACTAAGAGTTGCCGATAAGACCCTCATCATCAGATCAAGCCCCCCCCCCCCCCCAATTCCTCTTCTGTCCTGCTTTGTTCCTTTTCTACGTTCTGTACCCATCGATATCCTCTCTCTCTTTCTCTGCCCCTCACTCCTCTGTCCACAATCACATTACTGTGTCGGACTGGGTGGCGAGCATACTGCTCACGTAGCATTCACCAAGTCACAAAATCCTAATTTGGATGGAAACCACCCAGTGTATAGGGCTGACATACCTAACATACAAGCCCTCCATCACACACCAAAGAAGGATCCTCGGCGGTGAGGTGGTTGCTAGGTGCCACTGGAGTAATGATGTGAATAATCAGCCTCTTTGGCTTCATAATGAGGGATGTGAGGAGGACAACACAAACTCATTTGCATCAGTTTGAATGGAGGCGTTTAGTTTAATATGCTCTAAATGCTATTTTGGAGGTTTTTCCAACCCACATGGAAAAAGGCTTTTTAGGAGAAACACGGGCAATCACACCGACCTGCATTGGTAAATTACAAAACACAATAAAAAAGAAATAAAATAATAATCGACTCAAGAGTGGTTTCCATCATGCAGCCCTGGAAACAGCTATGAAACAGCACAAGACTGTTGTTTTTATTTCTATATTTACCAGGCAAGCCTTAAAAAAAAAAAAAAAAAAAGATCACTGGGAAAAAAAAACAAAAAAAAATAAAATAAAATAAAATAAAAAAATAAAAATAAAAAAAAAAAAACAGTCCAATTTTTTCCCACACTTATTTTACTCCAGAAAAACATTTCCAACTGCTCAACAACCTGTGCTTTTATGTCAATATGTTATTAATGGTCAAATGAAAACCAGGACATTGCAGGCACAGCTGAAAAAATCTGAAAAAGTTTGTCTTTTTTTTAATGATTAGTCATTGGAGAGAAAGGTAATTAGTCGCTTTTTGGATAATTGATTTGTCGTTTGATTTTGGAAATGATAATTTTTCACTATTCCCTGAACAAAATAAGTAATTAATTAACCCACAAACGATTGGCTGATTAACTGAGAGTGAAAATATGGAAACACATTTCTGCAAACTTTCGATTTTATTTCCCATGATGTCATTCCAACTTTTTTTTTTTTTTTTATTTGAAGCTAAATTTATGACAGAGGAGGAAAACAATACAACACAGTATCCCACCTTTCCCTCATGCCAACATGCACTCATGAGCGCTCCCTAAACAAATACATGCACACAGACGCATTGAGAGTAACGCTATCCTGATTAAAATGGAAAGGATTAGGTAGGACCAGGTGCTCATATGAATTGTTTGTATAAAACTGAGGGAAAATACAGTATGTCAGGGGAACTGACACACATCATGCTGCACACACAACTGAGTATTTCCGCTGATCTAACCATTCATTTGGCAACACCTGATCACCTCTCTCCTGTGCATGTGTTTGTTGGTTGTGCTTTTGCACGTCTCTGCTAATGCCATTTGAGTACAGTACAGTATGTATAAGTTTAGAGACTTATACATGCATGTCTTCTCTCACTGTTCTGCTCTCTCTGAATCAGGACATGCTGAGCAGCTGACGATGACTCAGTAATGTGAGAATGTCGCTCGAGTCTGGGAACTGTGACTGGTTTCTGTCTCTCTGCCAGTAATGCTCTTACTTTGTGTGCTTTTCTCAGCACACCTTCACTATTGCTGCTGTTTCTTTTTTTGTTCTTATCTTCTTGTCTCGGACCCCATTTCAAGCGTCTCAAATGGAGATAAAAGCCGGAAGCAACATAATACACTTTGGGTATAACCAGGTCAAAATCTCCTAGCAATGTTTAACAAGCTGCAAGCTGTCTTCAATCCAGAGCACAACATTGGCATAGCTAAGGCAAAGGTTTTGTTGGGTTTCATTCAGGCTGTTTCCGCACTGACCAGACATCTGTGCCACAGCAGCTGATTATGGTTTGTGTATATGGCCATACATGTCCATTATCACACAGGATAGGCCCTGTACATCACTACGCCCACAGGCCATTTTAATACAGGCGGTCCGCACACTTGGGCGCACATCTTTCTGTCACCTCTAATCATTAGTTGTTTCATTTGCATTTAGATTGAGCTTTTGTAATACTGTAGTAAACCAATCTGTCTAAAACACATTCATTAATTTATCTACTACCATTTATCCGTTTCTGGGTTGCAGGAGGTGCTGGAACCAATTCCAGTTCACATTGGGCAAGGGCTGGGTACACCCTGGACAGATCACACAAAGACACACAAAGTGTTTAAAAGCCTTTTCTTCTGTATGGTAACAGTTCAACTCGACTGGCTTGTAGATAAAAGCGGGTACCTGGCACCAAGTTCCAAAGCGGAGGGACAAGATGCCAAGTTTTAATTTGAAAACAAAGCATACTACTGATTGGCCAGAGATTTTGTCATCACTGTGTTGTCACTGTGCAAGGTAGGATATTCTCAGCCGAGCAAATATGCATCACTCACTGCAGCCTGTTAGTTATTACAAAAAAAAAAAGAAAAAAAAGAAAAAAAATATCACGTTGTGGTCAATTGAGAGGGTGAAAACGATCCTTACTCTTTATTATTTGTGTGTCTTGTATTTCAGATGGAGTAAAATTGCTTAAACAACAGTGTGTCACAGAATCTGCAGTTACTGCCACCAAGAGTAGTCAGGTAGAGTGCAGTTCAGTCCATAATTGCCCAATTTTTATAAAAATGAATAAATCCTGTTAACAACAAAGCCTCATAAGCTCAGATGCTTAAAGTTATGGTAACGATGTTTGGCGTTTAGCGTTCATTCTGAAACAACCCCAGGATTTGTAAACAGACTGAAAGGAAGTGATGCCTCGAAAGTCAAGCCGGGGAACAAACCAAGCACTGCTATATAAAGACAGGAACAGCTTGGATATTTAATAAAATGGGTTTAAGATAAATCTCCTCCCACAAGGGGGAAAAAAAAACTGGATGAGAGCCAGTGGGTGTAGCTGAGGGGGGTGACAAAAAGCTGTAGTCCCCTCGTACAATACACAGCCGCATGAGCAGTAGATACACTCAGTCAGATGGATATTCATCAGAACCAGTTATTTATCAGCCTAATCTATCCGTCATAACTGAGATGCCTTTACCTGGAGGAGACATTTTAAATGAGGTGTGATGTGCTGCTCTATCCCATTTCTCATCCAATATTTACAACACCATTAAACAGCTTACTGACATCACTCTAAAAATAGTGTCTAAAGAGCACACACTTGCACTTTACACCCTATAAATGGCTTCCACAGAGCTGCCTCAATGAAGTTCTGATTAAATTAAATCCATTTTTGTCAATGACTCAATTCACAGAAAAGCCCCTTTCGCTGCCTTCCAAATAAACAATGGACTCCACAGATTAATGTCAGGCTTACACAGAGTTGAATTTATCCTTGCATTTAAAACAAAGTAGAACTTGAAACCAGACATTTGAAACAGAGCCAGGCTGTTCATGGCATGCTTTTCAAGTCCATCTCCTAAAACTACTGATTTTTATATTGCAGTTGTCATCTTTTTGTATGCAGTCAAGTACAAAATCCTCTGCAGAGGTGCATACTTGTTATTGCCCTGCTATGCAGATAGAAATTCTACTTTATACAGATGTGATCTAAGTCTAAATAAATGGCTGTTCACCAATTTTATGTCCCCAGCTTTTAATGCATTTTGTATGGAGTCAGTAATCGATTGCAGCCATTTCTGCTCTCTCGAGCCCCTTCTCACTCTATTCACTTCGTCACAGAAAATCAAACATAACACATCACCCACTCAACAAATCATTCATGTAAGCAAAACAGTGAGAAAGAGGGGGAGAGACCAACAGCAGAGTCATAATATCTTCATGTCATAGAGCCAACTGAATCTTATACATTTAAAAAAAACTCACTGCAACTTTGGGAGCTGAGCAGCTCTGAGGCCATCAGTAAATTACTGGATTCATGCAGTTTGACCTTTCACACTTGCACAAAAGCGTATATTGGTCATGCAGATGCTATAGTCTGACTTTTTTAGCTGACCTAACCAGGGCCTACGCAGCTGATAAACAGGACATCACTCCTACATATATTAATCGTGTGAGGACGAGCATTTTTATTTTTATTATTATTTTTTTTTTTTAGATGTGGCCTACAGAAGAAAGTGATGGATGACGGAAGTGTTGATAGGAGTTGAGGCCCATGACAGTGAAGGTGGGAGCTGTAGAGGCTCATTTTGCTGCGTAGATGGGAAATAGAGGACGACGAGGAGGCGTTTCCATGGGAGTGCTGCTGTTCTCTTCTCGAACAGACGCATTCCCTTATCTCCTGCCTGGGGAGAAACAAACACTGGCAGCTCATATGAAGGGGAGTTTCCCTGGATCTATTTGAGCTGCGTAGAGAAGCAACAGAGCCCTAATTGAATTTGAGAGGGAGAAAAGTGCAGAACTTGCAGTGGGGCCACGCTGTCTGTGCTGATAGCATAACAATATGAACATTATGATCTCTGTTTAAGCCCTCTTTGATCACTAAATTTAAATAATAAAAAAACAGTTAAAGTAATGCTCCGTTTAGCACATTAAACACTTGTATTAAAACAAAATATTGTATGTTTCATCTTCTTATTTCATATCACTTGTGAATGTCCCAAACTTATTACACATAGGTTACACAAAAATGAAGTCAGTTTTTTCAATTTTATCTGAAATATCAGTACATGCAGAAGCTGTTGGCATTGGCAAGGGTTGTGGATAGCAAATTGTATTGTTATTTCTATCCATTTATTTTCAGTCACATTGTAATGGGGGTTATTTGGATGATTTGTTGTCTAACTTTAATCCAATATTTCCACAGTTTCAGATGATGAAAACACCAACAACTGCTTTTGTTCATATGATCTTCCTCAGATGATGAATAAACAATTTTCTACATTTTTTTGTGAAAACCAAAAAAAAAGAAAAAAACAGCCACAATTCAATTACAACTACAAAACACAAAAGATCACCAAAAGACAAAGATCATGTTGTACAATCAAAAGCCCCAGAAAGGCCTTTCATTGCCATTGTGATGAGGTTGTTTCCAGATCAGTTTTCAATCTAAACTACTGAATGTGAAATTTTACAAAAGTTAAGTAAACTGCAGTTGCTTTGATGATCCTGATAGTTCACATTGTGCCCTCGTCAGGTCAAAATTTCAACTTCCTCTGTTCTTTTGATTATGAGCCAATGCCTGAAAAACTAATTCCTCCACTGCACATTGTGTTTAATGCTACTGTAACGGAGAAGCCTAAACAGCTAAATTAAATGAGGTCTCAGCTGAATACTCAGCTGAAACAGAGTGATAGAGGAGAGGTGATTTAATAAGCAGAAGGCTAGAGAGGCCGGGTGAGAGAGCACACAATGGGATCTGTGTGGACAGGACAGTAATTGAAGGGAAGGAAAGGACCTTAACCTAGATCAGTATCTATCATTCAAACCAGAAAAGAAAGCTCACTCATATTTCCAGAGAGAGAGAAACCAAGGCGCCCAATGATATGCGAGTTGGTGAGGAGGATAGAGAGATGAGTGCAGGTGATATAGAGAAATATTGGACACGAGTGTACGTGTGACGTTGTTCTCTCAGAGCTCTGACACTGATGACACAAAGACAAAGAGGGAGAGGATGTGAAAGTAAGCCAGAAACAATGACAAGTCGAGGGAGAAAGGACATCAACATGTTGAGACAGAGCCCTGGAGACACGGCCACCAGAGGAGCAGAGAATTATGGGAGTGCAAATTAAATTACACCGGAAGGGACAGTCAGGTCTGGACCTGCAGGAAACACTGCATATGGGGCTCTTTGTGTGCGATTGTTTGATTGTGTGTGTGTGTAAACATATCCAGAGATCAAAAGACGTAAATAACACCAAGGGCAGACCGAGGAAACAAAAGACTAGCAGCAAAAGGAGAGTTACAACATACAAGACAGATTTTGAAAACAACTAGATTTGTACACTACACAGAAGAAACCATTTTTCTACCAAAGCCAGGCTGAAACTAACATTTGAACATTCTTGAACCCTTACCAGGATTTACTGATCATTGTCAATACAACTGGCGCTTGTGAAGACCCCATAATACAACCTGCCTGCATGGCTACAGTTATAAGAATATGATAAATATGGTTTGTTTTCTTTGTTGTGTTGATATTTTTTAATGTTCTGACATGAGTTTATGAGGAAGTACTTCGGCACTGGGCAACAGTGTCCAGCAATGTAAACCACACCCATTTTACAGCAAATTTTGACTCACCACAGGAAGAGCCAGTATTACAAAAATGTTTAACAAGTCTCTTCTATATTGTATATACATAGTTTGTCATAGTTAAAGTCCTCTGGCTTAATAATAGGTTGTTAGTCCCTTCCTGCTAATGCAACGCAAGATCATCTTAGTTACAGGAGGTTTCAGTAAACATTTCAATCACACCAGAGGACCTCGATCATCAAACCAAAGGTTTAAGTTTGTCCAACATTTATATTCATCTTAAAAAACAAACAATATTGATCTATTATAAACTTATTCTCAAAGTGGTGGCTGGTCTTGAAATGCTGATTCAGCAAAGCATGCAGGATTCGGACACATCCTATTGGAAAACGAAACCTCTAAGCCACAAGTCAGGGTGAGAGGAAGCCACAGCAAGCTGCTGTATTCATTCATGATGAATTCATTCATTCATCTTCTACCACTCATCGGTTTCTGGGTGGCAGGGGCTGCTGGAGCCAATCCCAGCTCACATTGGGCAAGGGCAGGGTACACCCTGGACAGGTCGCCAGTCAATGACAGGGTTGAATGAGCAGATGTATCTGCAGGCTACGTTTGATTACATTGAGGACATGCATTTAAAAGAAAAAAGGCAGTTTAAATGAAACAAAAACATTTTTAGGGGAGCTGTTTTTAACTGGGGGTTGATAGACAGCTGGAGTAGTGATGGCTATTTACAGCAGCAAGATGGTGGATGGACTCCAAACAAGCCAGTGTCTGCATCATCACTGATGTGCTATGGACAACAATGGGAGCATGAGGACTGCAGCACAGAGGAATAAAATGCATCAAGCTTGAGTGACCAACAATTTTTGTTGGTACAGTGTGATCAGTGGATTGAACCGTGTGGTCTTTTCATGGGATTTGTTGACTGCAGTGGAAACATCATATAAACTGATTATTAAAAAGAGAACTAGGCCAATTTCTCTTTGTATTTACTCCACACATGATGCAGGTGTGATCACTGAACCAGATCATGGATCTGTCTCCTCTGATCATGCAGGTGTCAACAGGAGCAGCCTGACTCCTTCAAATCATTGATCATTGACACCAATTTACATCAAGACACCACTGCTGTCTTTTAAATGTCCATATTGTTCTTGGTAAAGAAACCAAACATTTTTAAGTGTTGTTTCAATTCCTGCAATGTCTGCTTCATTTGCACCATCAAAACATATCCACATTTAAGTTTTTTTGCTTGTCTTGTAACATATTTATTTTATTGTTTTAGTTTATCTAACAGGAAATTTTAATGACATGTTGCTCTTGCTCTCAGACAGTAAACAGGACAGACCACGTCATACTTCCAAATCACTTCAGTTTACAAACAAAGCAGAAGCATTTGTTTTCAGTAGCGAGACCTAAGATTAGTTAAAGCGGAGCACTAGAAATTAAAAGTAAATAATTATTGTTTCAAGTTGTCTAGCATGATTTTAGTGTCCAAGAGAGTGGTCTTCAAAGGGCAGTGGTTTGTGATGCAGGCCTGGGGTGCTGCGCTTTCACAAAGGTCACACGAACACTGAAGCAGATTAGCAATTCAGATTGGGCTAAAGGGGCTAAAAGGCTGCTGTAGTCCTGACTGAGTCTTATTACATTAGCAAAGAGTGGGAGTGCAAATGCACACAGCTGATTAGATTGCGTAAAAAGAAAGCAGCTATAAGATTTTACAGGAAATATATTCATGCCCAAACATAAGCACATGTTGTATATGAATGCATATGCACGCTCACTTACAAACAAGCATAACAATAAGGTACGACTCAGAATCTGTGCTATTCATATGATCTCTAACTCTAATGTGAAGGTTTGTCCATAATATGTCCCCACAGTAACTCTCCCTGTTCACACACACACACAGTTTATCAGTACTCAGTCTGGTTCCCTTAGCATCTCACCTAGTGCTACAGCCTTCTTGTAGATATGACTTTGGGTTGCAGGATCATTATCTGAGAAGTTTTGTGGAAATATTCCCGGGTTGAAAGTAATCTTCTCTGTTCTGAGTGTAGCCATGGTGATGATGCAGCTCTCTGGGCCTTACATGTATATGATACACTCTCTCATTAAAATATTTTAAAGCCTTAATGGTCAAGATGAGAAGCTTGGTCATGATATGGCAAATCTTTTAAAACCACAGTGCAGCAGAGGTGAAAAGCTGAAATGGCCAAGCACAGACAAGGTTTAGATACAGCGTGATAACGTGTGCACTGTATGTATACCAGATACAATATAAGTCAGGTTCATTATAAATCTGTGCTATACTTGTAAGGCATATACTCCCTTCTTCTATCATCAATAATATCCCATGCTCTCCTTACAGATTCCTAAGAACAACGTCCATACTCACGGTTTAACTTATCTAACTCATCCAACCCATGATCACCTATATTAACTATGCAACATTCAAACTTATGGTCACAGATTTCTTGTGTTCATCATTATTTATTATTATAATAATGTGTTTTTATGCTGATTAGCACACGTGGGGCAGAGCTTCTATTTTTGTTGTACATTTGATACAGTAACCAAAAAAAAAAAAAAAAACATCTATCCATTGTAAGTGTTGTTCATCTTTCTGATTATTTACTCAAAGAGGAACCAATGAACACACCTGACTTAGCAAATCAGGTGGGAGAGGATGAGCCTTTGCAGCAGTCCAGCACAAAACGAATGAAACAGTTTGAAGTGTAATTTAACCAACATCGCTGGTGTTTCTGTTCACAGATGGGTTATCATTGTTCAGCAAAGCCTCAACTAACCCAAGACAATCTGTGTTTAGATGATGGTAGTCCCAGGTATGCACCACTGTTGACAGGGGCGTGCACTCCAGAGCCTGATCCAGAAAGATATGTGGTCTAAGGCTGACATAATAATGGAACAACAAGCATTCTGGGGCCAATACAAAGCCTGGATTAGGCGCAGAAATCGCTCCCATGCTATTAACAATATTGAAGTGAGCACCACTCAACAGCCCTCACTGCCTTCATCACACAGAGCCGTAGTGCAACCTGGACCTTACTCCAAAAACCAAATGTCACTTCAGAAGTCTCCGCTCACAAAAGACTTAGACAGCCCAAGAAGGCGAAACAAGGAAACTGGGGAGAGAAATGTGTGAATGGCTGCAGGCTCATCAGGTGAGTTCTCCTTCAGTCCCTCTGTGCTGTATCATCAGGTGCAGTCCTGAATTTTGACTGAACCGTTACAGGCCAAATGTTGCAGCAGAGAGCACAGGCAGTCTGATCAAATAAATAAATTATCCAAAATAAAATATCACTGACAGATATGCCCAATGGTTGCCATGACGACTGTGGACCCAACCCACCCCTTTTTAAGTGCACTACCTTGTATGCGCGTGCGCGACCTAGCCTTGTCGGTCCTACCTTGCATTCCTCCATGCACGTCCTAACCGAATACACATCCGTCTCGTATTTCTGAACCAGCAGCTCAAACTCCCGGTAGTTCTCCTCCGCCTCCAGGTCCAGACGCTGATAAGCCCGGACACACCGGCTGCATCCCGGCTGATCCGTCCCCGTGGCCGTATCCAGGGTGCAATTCAAATCGACCGGACTTGTAAACCCGTTAAACAAATCCAAAAGTGAGTAGGTATTACAAAAAGAAAGGTACAAATCGCTCAGATTCACGTACGACAGCTGTGCCCCCCTTTCCCCTCCGCCGGAGAGGCCCAGGCACACGGTCTCCGCGTCCGTGAAAGTAAAGCAGTCTGCGGACAGGCTGTCGGGATGACAGGCGTCCATCCGCCACAGAGATTTAGTAGAATTCCCTAGAAAAATAGTATCTTGCTCGCTGTTGAGCCGGTGGGGGTCGGGTGATGTTGGGGTACGGTGTCGGTGTGGGAGGGAGTTGGGGTTGTCGCCCATGTCCGTGATTGCGAGCCCCTCGTCCGACCGCTTGTCTCTGGTCCGCGTCAGCTTCGCCTCGGCGCAGAACCACAAGTGATCAGACAGCAGGACGGTGATGAAGAGCAGAGAGGCCAGCGACAGTCGCCATCTCTGGGCCCGCTCCGACTCGGTGAATGGCTTCTCGTTCTCTCGGGGTGCAGACCAGTATTTTAAGCCTTCATCGTGGTGCCGACGCATCCAAGCACCCCTGGTCATATTTTAGAAAAGTGCTGCCCTGGCCGACTCCACCGTGGGGGCTGCTCTGCCACAATACTCATTGACTTGGGGAGCAGGGGTGGGGGGGGTGGAGTCCGGTTGGCTCTCCTGTAACGGTGGGGTGCCGTGCCTCCGCCGGTCCAGGGCGCTCCTGTATCGCGCCCGCAGCAAATCGGTGCTATTCCGATCCAATTAGCGCGCCCGCACACATTAAGCTCCGTGCTGCCGCATCCCGGTTCTCCATGGCTCTCCGGGGGGAAACGGCGTCCTCTTTGACCGCATGGCCCCCCTCTCCTCGCCCGTCCCTCCCCGGGTTGCTGCTCTCGTCGGCGGTGCAGGGAGACCAGCTGTTGCGAGCCTCTCGGTTCTAAAGCTGCGCGTCCGCCGCCGCTCGCTCTGCGGATGGACTTAAAGGAGAGCGACGAGCCCGTGTGATGCACGCAGGCTGGTTTCTCTGTCCCGTACCTGCGCGGAAAGCCTCCAATTCGTTCTCCTGGTGGCCATTGTCATCTTGGACCGCGGTTAAGTTGCCGCCATGTTCGTCTTGAAACACTTTTTTGGAGAGCTGGGTCTGTTTGCGTCATCTCCATCGTTGCGATAGCTCCATCGTTGCGCAGTGGCGGAGCAGCTTATTGCCTATATGCTCACAGGCGCACACGCACACGCACGGTGGGGGGAGAGGGGGGGGGGGGCACATAAAGGTTGTTAGAGGTGTTTTGGTTTTCCTCTCGGCTCTCCATGTGCAGCAGGGTTATTGTCGCCAAATGTTGTGTTTCCATGGAAAACACACTTTTGGCGACATCTTGTTTTTGGTGCAGCAGAGACACGAATATATTCACGTGAACACAAATGCAGTTCCATACAGTCATTAAAATACAATGATGCAGTCAGTTACACACAATGTAGGCAGCAGTGCTGTAACGTGAACAAACACCGTTTTAAATCTTTCATTTGATTTTTTTTTTTTTTTTTGGTTCCGCTTCATTTCAGTGAAAACTATTGCACTTTTAACACCACTACATTTATTTGACAGTTTTATCCCCTCGTTTCAAGATGAACCTTTCCCACAGTTAATATTATAACACATTCTTAAAATGCAATACATTGTTAAAATCTAACCAATAATTTCCTTTTTGGCTTCTGACATTTTATAAGAAGTGATGTGTGCTTGAGCTCACATCTCAGACATCCTATTAAATGTTAACAGCACAGCTACATAGTGATTTTATTTCTTCTAAACTTCTCCCCTGGTCATTTCAATAAACGTTTAAATGGCTCAACATCTCACCAGAAATCAAAGACGAGAAATGAACAACGTATGTATATTACCTTTCCTCTCCCATTAATCTCCTCATATTGTCTTGGGGTCCTTCTACATGAAACCGTATTCAGTACTATCGCCGCCTCCAGCAGATATAATATTATTCTTCGTGGAATCATATTATGCTTTTTTCTAATCATAAGATGTCACAAGAAATAACAGTCAAAAATACCAAACCAGTACTTTTACTTTTCAAGATGGACTTTCCTTTGTATTCGAGTACTTCATTGTATCAGTTCGTTTGCTTAATGTAAGAGACTTCATGTAACCTAAAATATAGGCTGTAAAAACCACAAATCTCAAACACTATTTCTTTTTTCATAAAGCGGTGAAATTAGGCTGTTAATAAAACCTTTGACAGCCCCAGTGAAATCTAGTCAGGTTTGAGCCTGAACAACTGGAAAGCAGCTGAACAAGCATGAGGTTTGTGCCTGTAGGTTTAACAATATCATGTACCTGTTTCCTGTAAGTGGGCCCCATCTTATCAGTTTTGTTTTGTTTGGTCAGTGGGTCTAAAATAAACATCGGACTTACAGTATGGCCCTATAGGCAACATGCTTGTGTGTTTGTGACAGACTGAGAAAGAGATAGAAAGAAACCTAGGTTGTAGTTACTCTTGGGGTGCTGGAAGTAAATTCTAACATTTATCCATGTCTTTAAAGTTACTAATGATTGTCAGTGTGAATGGCATGGATTGCCACCAGATAAGAGAATGTAGTTTAATTTTAATAGGCCGTATAGTGTGGATAAGACAAGAGATGATTGCCTGATTAATTAGTGCTTAGGGCTGTGAGGGTCGCAGCTCATAGATAGAAGACTTTATTGTCATTGTACAATGAAATTTCGTCAGCATGTGGACACAAAAGACAGACAGATATAGAAACACAACAGTAAAGTGCATGACTACAGTTTAAAAAGAAGAAACAGCAGAAGGTAAGTAAAGTCTTAGTCAGTCCATCAGTTTTTAGGGGCTGGTATGTATGTGTGTGTGTGTGTGTGCGCACAGGGGGTTGATGGAGGCCACAGCTTTGAGGAAAAAGCTACCATAAATTTGTTAAATAAATAAGTGGAAAATTATGCTCATCTAACCCTAACCCTAACCATAATTCACTTAGTTTTAATGCAGACAAGGTCCATCTACCAAAAAAAAGAAAAAAAACTAACAAACAAAAAAAAAAAAAAGTAAAAGAAAACAAATCATGCAACTGCATTTTGAACATCCCCATCAAATTTAAAGCAAGCAGCAATGTTGTCTGAACTTTCAGCACCATGGACAACTTCCCACCACAAAGCGTTGGACTGTATGGAAGCTACCATTGAACAGCTCTCCTGTGGCAGAGATTTACTTTTCTAAACTGCTTCCAAACACAAACACAACAAAGAGGGTTTAATTCTTTCACAATGTGATGTTAATGGAACTGCACCCTCCTCCGAGTGTATTTTTTTAAGCTAAAAAAATAAATAAAAATCAAGGGTTGACAAATTGTGTCCAAAAAGCCTTTTGGTAAATGTTCACCACAAGAAGTCTGGGTTTCAGTAGGAACATTAAGTGAATTTGAAACTCCGGATTGTGTTTGGGATAGTTGCCCTACATTGTCATGGAATGTTTAGTTTGCCTTTAACTGTAGTTCCTCAATGTCATACTTAATCTTTCAATCTACACATCCATGTTCCTGCTTCACTCTGTTTTTTTAGGAGGCACTGCGTGGTTATATAGTAGCATGACCACAATTCTCACTAATCTTTTTTCTGATCAGCAATTTCAGTGGTTGGACCAGAACAGCTGACTAAGTTCAGGGCCTAAGAGATGGCCAGTCAAACAACATATGGAGTGTGTGTTTGACACCACTGCCAATACTTTCTCACGTGTGTGTGTTTGTGTGTGGAGGAGTGAAGGAGACAGAAGTAGTGTGAGGACAAGAGTTAGACAGGGTAGAGAGACAGAGACGGGGGGGGGGTTAGAGAGAGAACGTCTGTGAGATGAATGCAGATTACAGGCCCTTAAATCTGGAGCCATCACAATAACAGTAAGGGCTGGCAGACATGACTCATCCACTAGCCACACTATGTGTGTGCCATGTCTGATACAACTGTACGTACATGTGTATTGATTGTATTATCTCGCTGCACTGATAGCATTTTGCTAAATTAAAGAGAATTTGCACAGCTGATGCCTCTCCTTTTTTCTGCTGAAGTCTCTAGGAATTCAAGGGCAAATAATAAATGACTCTTTCAGTATCAAAGCACTTTTGAATCTATTTTGAATCATTGTCTTGTGGAACTTTCCAAAAGGTGCTTGGAGATATTTTTGAATCCTTCATATTACATTTAAAGTGTATAAAAGTTGATTTAAGTCTTTTATAAAAAACTCAAATATAACCAAAGGGGAAGTTCAGTGCCTTTCCTACGGCTGTCTTAGATGTTTTTTTAAGTCATTCTGATTCTGACTGACTTCAGTATAAACAGTAACCGCAGTCTGAGTTGTTTCCATGACTCATACAAAAAGCTTAAACTGATACTGACAATGTTATTCTTCTAAAACATATTTGTAATGAGGATTTAAAACTTTGTCAAGACCGTTCTTGGACTCTTATGTTCACTGTCTCAACCTTTCAACGTCTCTTCACACCTGTCAGTTCGCCTGATGAAGGGAGACAGAAAGGAGGAGGAGGAGGAGATTTCACCGAGAGGAAAGAAACAGGTGACATCATCCAACTGTGCACATGGCCATTTGCCAATTTGTGTCAAATCCACAACCTTCACACCTACGCACCGTGTCAGCACAGAAATAAAAAAAACCCTCTTTAAGTGATCCAGTCACTATATCTCTAATCTCCTGTTCACTTTTTACAGCTAGCTTTAAAAGGTGTACACTAGTCAAGATCATTCGCTCATAAGAACTTTTTTGCTTATTTTCGATAATCTGCATCTCTTTTCTCATTTCCACTGCCACATCTTTCTCTCTCACTCCGTCTCCTTCCTTCACCCACTCAGCTGACCCCATGCAATTCCTCTGATATGACTCTTCCTTAAGCTCTCGCTCACCAACAGCCCTTCTTCCTCTCAATCTCTCGCTCTTGCTCACTTTCATCAGCCTGACGTCAGAGACGGTAAAGAGACAGAGTGAACCTCTCTGATTGGTTGGAGAGGACAACACCCTCAGCTTAGTCTTACTGTCCTTTGTGGATGTTAATTAATTGGCAGGGGAAGTGTGATTTAAGTTCACCCGAAGAACAGTATAGTGTATGCAACTACAGAGATTTTTGATATGCGTGTGTGCATACACACATATTCATTCATATTAGCATGTTCTTTGTGCTAACCTGATCATTTTGGGGGCTACCAAACACATTAATCACTGTCGAAGGCTGTTATTAGCTTCAAGTTAACTGCATGTACTCTATAGCCATTATTATTATTATTATTTGCAGCTGTTGTCATCTCCTGAAAAATGCGTTTACAGTTGTCCAGCTGCTGACCTTGTAGTTTTAAGCAGATTTCTGTACAGTGTGAAAGTCTAATGAAAGGAGGAGACTGTACAGAATGACAAGATAGAATGAGCCCATTGGTTGTTTGTGCAGTAGGTTATCTTGGCCCATACTTGGGTTTTGCCGTCAGGCATCCTCTAGCGGCTGTTGTAATTATGACAGAAGGAAAAGGGACTGGCATTAATTCCCACATGGAAGTAGCAGCTTGTGTTGTTTCAATTACCAATCAGCGTTATTAGTATTACTGTAACCATGTAGTGTTGAGGAAGCCTTTTCCTAAACCTACCCAGGAAGTCTTTGTGCCAAAACAAAGCCAAGCAATGACTGAATGAAAGCTAGGTTCGCTTCAACAGACTCATCACCAATTAACAACAAAAGTTTGGAAAGACTTTCAATCTTGGAGAAATTAATAGAAATTATAGACGGCTCTGAAGGTTAAAAAAATCTATTCAAGAATTTGAAATACGGGGAACTCTGGTTAAGTAACTATGATATGCTGTCATTGTGACCATTATGTATGTGCATGAATGTGAGGGGTGACTGGTGACACAAATGTTAATTTTCCAGAGTGGTCAATTGGTCTGTGGAATACAGGAGGATTAGAGAGATGATGGAGATACCATCATTCAGTTGAACCTCTCAACCCACCCATCACCACCTCATCCGCCTAAGGGTTTTACTCTCCTGATCGATTGCCTCACCACATTTCCATTCCAGGAATCCCACTGCAGCTTATCAACACAGCTTACTTTCCCAAGGACACAGCCTATTCCCATATCCATGATCCTGGATTCCTAGCCTATATTCCCATCATGCATTCTGGTACTTTATGTTCACCAAGCCTGCAGCTTCAAAGGAAATGTGCCTGTAGGGAAGGCAGCTTTTATTCAGGCAAGGAAACTTTCAGAATACAAATACATGATACCTACAGGCCTGTTTGTACAATCTACTGATTCCAGGTCCCTTCTATTAGTCCGTCTCTTTTGGCACATTGTGCAAAACGAATGATTTGAAACCTGGGAAATATTGTTGTTGTAGTTGTATTATTGTTGTGATGGCACGGCAAAATGTTCTCCACAACAGTTACATACTGTAAAAGCATCGAGTATGTGCATGACAAATATAATTGCGTCAGTTAGAGTAAGTTTTTGTCGTCATTCTCTCTTACCCTGATGTTGCATCATGGATGGTCTGATGCTCTCACAGTCTCAACACAATCTCCTGCATGGGGAGTGATTGCTCTCTCCGGGTGAAGACCAGAGGGCTGTGGAGATGGTAATCATACAGTGAGTCTTATGCCACTTATTCTAGTATTATATAGTTAAAGGTTTTGCCTTTCTGACAAGTGTGATGTTTCTTTTGAAATTTTCTAAAATCTAAAACTACATTTTCACCATGCTAGCAGCATGACTCTGTACATGATTGTGTTGGTCAGTCAGTCCATCGTTTATCCAGACCAAATTTTCACTAAAACTATTTTATGGATTGTAATGAAGTTTTGTTCAGATAATTTCAAGCTTCCCTTCAGCATGATAGCATTGTCACTGTAACAATAGATAAAGAACATCAAAAATCTATACATAGTTGTTTTAAGATTTAGAAAGCGTTTGATCAAACATGGTGTTGACATGTTCCATCAAATCAAAGCTTAAATGCAAGCAGTATCGAGCTCAGCACCAAAACCATGGGCATGTTTCCTCCAGATGGAAGGAGTGGACTCCTGTAACATCAGCGTCAGGCCTAGTGTAAACAGCAGAAGGCAGGATTTACAGGAACTCCAGGACAGAGACCAAGGCGCCACACTCCAGCAGAGAGAGCTGAGGCCCAGCCCAAACAATTTCTGTCATCAAGAATCCCTGCTGTCAATACCAGTAGAGGCTTCCTTGAGCTGAGCTATTCTTTCCTCGTTTCCCTCACCTTCCCCACCCCATAATCACATACGCAGAAATGAAAATATATTGACTGAAAAATAGAGATTAACCCGATCTTCTAGATCTGTACAAAGCTGTAAGTAGTGTTCGAAAGAAATTCAGTGACAAGACACCAGGAGCTTTCAGGAACTTCATTTTCCAACCATCCAGTCCAAAGCCAGAAGTCCCCTATTTAACCTCTGCGCATATACATATACATATATATATATATACATATACATATACATATACATATATACATATATACATATACATATACACATATACACACACACATACATATATATATATATATATATATATATATATACACATATACATATATATATATATATATATATATATATATATATATATATGAATGAATGATTTGGAGAGCTATACTATGTATTATTATGTACTAATTAACGTTGACTCTGCCACTACAGTCTCATGTGAACTGAATACCCTTCATTTCAGTTCAGATAAATATATACATGTGGTACAAGATATAGAATCCCTTGAATCAACCATTTATAAATGCAAAATATGTAGAGGCTCAGTGGGTGAGCAAAAAATAAATAAAAAATGAGCTTGGCGCTTCTAAATGCACTTGCTTCTCGCTAATCTGTGCTGTCAGAGAAAAGCACCTCCTGATGAAAGGGCTATGTCTGCCCCTGGATCCAAAGAGAAAGTGGGAAGAAATGCATTTTACAGCCTTTAGAGAATTTGGATTGAAGTGGAATCCTTGCTAACATGGAATCTGTGCTGTGTATGTGGCCGAGGTTCAGTCACCTCTTATTGGAGATTGGGGGCTCAAATGAACCAGTATACAGCTACTGCCCAGACCGTGTCTAAGACAGGGCTGGAGGAAGGCCAGGGGAACTCTGCTCCAGTCCCCCACCTCTCCTTCCCTTTCCTGATTACGCAATCTTACTACACTCAGCCCGAACAGCTAGATACTGCTGTTGCTGTGTTTATATATAAAAAAAAAAAAATTATAAATGAATAAATAAAACAGCTCACAGGGTTAATCACACTGGTTCATACTAGTTTCTCTTAATCTTCTGTCCAACTCACATCTTCACTGTCTTAGTACGCAACAGTAGTTTAAAAAAAAAAAAAAAAAATCTGGACATTACTGTATTTTTATTACTATCAAGCAGCTCTATGCTCTACATTACTGAGTTGTATCAAAGGGGTGTCTCAAAGAACTGTCTAAACAGAAATACAACCGGCTTGCCTTCAGAAAGTGAGGCTTATGACTGTCAGGACTCCTTTAACTTTGGGATGTCATGATGAAGCAGTCCCAAGCCCAGCCCACTGTAACCCACCATCCAAATCTTGCTAGACAATGGTCACCTGAAATCTGCAAATTTTTTATTTAATAATACTTAATGAGTTTGGCGTATTTAAAAAAAATACATTTTGTGTATGCTTTAAAAAAAGATTTTATTATTTTTTTTAAGCATAAACGATTGGTGTCAGTCTTGTTTTCAGACTGAAATCTCTCTAGTTCTGCTTAATGAGTTGCTCTTCGACTTGTATATATATTAAAAAAATAAACACAGCCCTATACAGATGTTATATGGCTCTAAATTCTTTACCATGTGGATCAACTGTTTTCACTCTCTGTATAGTTGTGTCGTTTGAACATAAAGCAAAGGTTTAATCTATCTAATCAAGTATTCCAAATTTTTCAGTGTGTGAGTCCAGGCCGAAGTGGCACTGTGCTGTACTTGGCCTAAGCCCTTTTATTCTGCATCGTCTGCCTCATCACACACAGACTGGCCGACCTCAGATGACTTTGCAGACACACTCTGCAGTCTACCAGTCACGTGCAAATCTCTCCCTTTGTCCCCGTCGTTGCTTGCTCCACTTCTGATCACAGCACACGTCTGTGTGTCTGCTGGAGATCTAAAATCCATGTTAGACAATCAGAGCTGGAGTGCCATTTATTAGCAAGTGTTTAGAAGTTGCTTTTTGAATGTAGTATTGTAAATTCAGTTAACCTGGAGTCACATTAAATGTAGACTGTGTCGCTCTATATCATGTTATTTGGCCAATTGCAGCTCTCTGCTCCCTAAGAGCTGCTCTGATATGAGGGAGGCAGCAAGTCACCAACATCACACTCATGACCTCCTTCCTTTCTAAACAACTCTGCTCCTCTCTCTCCTGGACACTTACCCCTTTTTTCCTAGCAGTCTGGCTCCTCTCTACAAGGCTCTGTAAATATCTGCCACAGACAGAGTAAAGTTCAGGAAAAGTCAAAAGTGATCAATGCTGCACTGGTTTGGTCCACTGTCTTTCAGTGCAAAATCAAAGTTCGAAAAAGAGCCTATTGTTCCAACTCAGCACATCAGGCTCATCAAGTGAGATTACAATATTTCTGAAGATTAGCTTTTTTTAAATCCACATTCATGCATTCATCTGTGTCGTTCTAGACCTTTTTATGGCTCTATGGAGACTGTTACTGTAAACAATCTCAGCAAAGCTTCCTAGAAGAACATCAATCCTCCTTGCTGTAGTCCTCCGGGCTCTCTGGAGTTGTGATGCATTGCACCACTGAGATACTTGATCCAGAGGAAGGAGACCAGAGGAATATAATTTATATGCTGAATTATGGCAGTAGTTAAATCCATCAGCTCAAGAAGATCAGCATCATCTAATTTTGTGAGTTGCAGACATACATTGGGGTTAATTTATGGGGTCACAATGGGGTCAGGGGTGCATCTGCCAGCCTACACTATAATCAAGCTGGAGACCGGATAATTGAGATCCTGGGAGAATAAGTCAGTCACCTGAACTGTGGTAAAACAGCATACATGCACACACAACATAGGAAATACAAACTAAATAAGATAAACTACAGCCAGGTATCGCGCCCTGTGATCAGGATGCTCACGTTCACACACAGATACAGAGCACCCTGCTCTCTGCTAATTCCTCCCATTAACAGTGACATTTAAAGATATCTCCCCAGTGCACAGCCGCCAGTGTAAAGTAGCTTTTCATTAAGATCTTATTGTGTGAGCCTCAGGGTGTTGAGGGGAGGTGCCTTGGAGAGTGTGTCTGTGTGTGAGAAAGAGAGAGAAAAATAGCTTAAAACAGACAACAACTAACGGCAAAGTGTGGCGATAAAGCGGGGAAGGCAGGGAGGGGAGGCAGAGATAGATTGTCTGGATTCACAGGTTGAAACTTCTCTTTAAATCACATGGCTTCCTGAGCTGTTGCTATTGCACTGACTTACTACAGGATCACATGACTGGAAACCAAGTGAAACAAACATATGCACATATCACAAAACAAATTTGTATGTATGCTCATTCTTGTCTATTTTCCTACTGTACATTTGTAGAAATGTCCCATTCTGCTGTTTACTGGGATTTTCATAGCAGCCACTTTATGTCGCTTCCTGTGAACTTGGTTGCATCAACTGAGGCATTTGCAATTGCTGTGCCTGTAGGTCTTCATTCATTCATTAGACAATGGAATGATCATTTACAAAATCCCCAGTGCACTTTAAGGGCTGCACCATTTCTGGAGCACCCATAACCTTACTTGTACGCTTGTATGAAAATAAAGTCCTTAACGTAGGTAACATGTTGATAAGACGTTTTACACAAGACATACCATGAGTGAAATAAGCAGTTAGGATCATGGCAGCACATTTCTATCTTTAAACTTCAGTGACAGTCATAAAAACAGATTCAGACAGCTTAACTTAGAAAAAACAACCTGTCAACGTTCAGGGACGAGAGGAGGGGAAAAAGGAACAGGAAACCTTGTCAGTATTTGGAGCTACCGTTGGCATTAGTATATTAATACTGGGTCAGCCACTACCAGTGTGTTGTTGATTGTTGTTTACGATCCCCAACAGCATAGCTGCAGCTATTCTTCCTGGGGTCTGCCCACATTTAAAATAGTACAGTTCTTAAGATAACATAAGAAAAATAAAAGTAAAATAAGAAAACATAAAAAAAAACTCAGCAAATAACAATCTGCCTAAAACAAAGCCATACTAAGAAATTAAGTGGCAAGCTAACATACGGCATAAACAAATAAATGAAGCTTAGTAGCCCACTGGTGGGATACACCTGCTGGTTGCCTTTGCACCAGTCATCTTAACACGTTTCCTTTGCCAAAACCTCATCCACTAAGGTTCACATTAGCACAGTCATTAGCAGCTAAAAGCTAACAAATAAGATAACCAATTAACTTACATCTCCGATTCATCTGACTGCGGCTCAGAAGCTCCTACTGTGTTGTTTCATCTGTTGGTGGATGGAAATTTAAGGCCCAATTCTGATTTTTCAATCAGGAAATATTCCTATTACTTAATAATATGATACACACACACACACAGACACACACAGACAAACAACGGCAGGAAAGTGTAACTGCGAACCAACAAGCAGGACAATCAGCGTGAGGTTCGTCAGGTGTGCAGCCACGCCCACTCAGAGACGCACTCTCACACACACGCGCGCGTTCAGGTGACAACTGGGGACATGCAGTAAGTGGGGAGGGGAACACACAGAGGGTTTTTTTTTTTCACTCAGTTTTTATCATGTCAGAGCATTCATACATATCAGAGAGGAACTTTTGAATCTCCTCTTAATTTGTGAACTTGAGCATCAGCATATGTGATCGAAATCCCCACTGATCAGTATAAACTGTCAGGTTTACCCACGGAATCTGAATTCTGCTAAATGTTGATATCTTGTTTCAGTCACATCACTCATTCCCATACCCATAAAGTGCCACCCTCATATGCACAAACACACTTTAAAATTAAATTTTAACTTAAAATTAAATTAAATGGGAAATGTTCCCACAGGATAAAACAGTAGCCTTTAATCTGGACCACAGCGCCGTGTTTTATGTTGTCTGGTATCAGCTCTGTCAGGAATAATCTCCCAAAACAATTCATACAATCACTTATTACTGGTTTCACTGACCTTCACAGAGTGACTTGGCTTTCTCTAAATTGACTGAATTTGCTCTTTAAGTAGACGGCGGTTAGCACTCAAATACCTGCAGTTTACTCCACCTTTAAAAACCTCAACTTCACTCACACAATGTGGCTGCATTTTTCAAGGACAGTGGGTTATATTCCTCTGCAGACTCTGAACCCTCCACAGGCCAAATTGAGCACATTTTAATTACAGCATGCCCTTGATATTGCACTTTTTCCAACAGGGCTTGCTGCTGACATTGTCTCATGGTTGCAATTTGTTCCAAAAGAAAATCTCTGCGATGAGCTCTGGACATGAGGTAGCAATTAAAATATTACTGTAATTGGCAGTAATAAGAGTAAACTAAAAGCAGGCAGCTAAAGTGGTTATTGCCTCGAGGGATTAGCTTGACATTTCATGACAAATGGTTATTCCCTTTCTTGCTAAGCAGTAGAGAGGAGGATCAATACCTTTCTCTTACCTGTTGCTGGAAACAGCAGGCTTTGCAGAAAGAGAGGAGGGACGAAAGGTTAGTTCAAAGTGAAACATAATATATTCATACCTATTAACATTATGTATTTGTTTTTTTCATAACACTATCTCTTCCCAAACAGGCTGGATGCATTACTTTGCTTGAATCTGGAGACTCCAGGAAGTTGTTGTATCTGACCGTGATTCTCAACCAAAAAGTGTAATGTAACAGAATATAATTCTTCCTTGATTAAAGACTTGTGACAAAGGATGTTAATTTGTGGGCTTTAGATGTTCTACTAGGAGCTCTGCTAATAATAAAAAAAAGATCATCTATGTCACCTAAAATTTTTTGATGGTGTCAACAAAATCAAGGATTCTGAAAGACAAAAACTGGCATGCTCACAAGTCCATCTCAAATAGATAAGAATGGGTCCTTGTATTAAATGCATGAAGAAAGTTGTAGACTGCATTATTTAGTAGTGTTGGCAAATGATGTGACCACTGTGGAAGCTCTTCAAGTGTGTGGAGAGCCAAAGGAAGCTCTCTGAAAGTCATCATTTGATCTTTATTTTTGGAACAATGGCTAATTGTGCTAATTATTTGTCTCTACCATCACAGGAAGTTGGGCAAAGACAGTGAAATTAATGATGGTTTAGATAACATCATCTCCACTCTAAAGATACAGCACTAAGAATAATAATAAGTGCATTCAAAGGGAAGCGGAGACTTTTCTTCTCAATGCTTTACATACTGTACCATGATGAATATACTAAAGTATACAAATTATACATGATATATATTATTATATAAATATAATAAAGTGTAAACAGAAGGTGCTCCTGGATGGAGGAGATGTAGCCTGTATTAAATTTTTGGTTTTTCACTACAGGAGTCCTCTAATTGCTGCCTGAGACATCAATTTACACCCAATTTATTCCTTGCAGTATACTGTATAGTGTTTACAGGGTGTGCTATTTGCTTTCTGTAGGAAGCTATTTCTCCAGAGCTGCAGAGTTTGGATGCACGGTTAAAAGACAGTCCACAATCCCGCTCAACACCTACCTGTATCACTATTATTATAATTATTAATATCATTATTGATATCATTGTTTTATTACTACTACACATCCCTGCATGGGCTTTGCATTGTGCTGTCCAGTTATATCACCCTCTCTCTTCTTTCCTCTCTCTCTATGAAAGGTTCCTCTGAGATTACTTCTGTTATCATTTGGCACTAGATAAATAAACTTGACTTGATTTAACTCTTTGGCATATACCCACAATGACAGATATGCTTACTCTCTCACTTGGTTGATAAGGAAATTGCAGTACAGCGTACAGTTTCATTAACCCTAGCTGACTGACACTTACACAGAGCCATTGGTTGCAACAGCTTCCACTGATGCTATTGTGCAGCTGTCCTCTCTGACTCTGCTGTCTCTGTGACAACGCATTTACATTGTAGCCATGGACAACGCATCACCCTGTGCATGGCATTCAGTTACTTGCAAGTAAAAGAGATATTGTCCACGCTGACGTCAACAAGCTGAAGAATGAATTTCACAAATACAGCAAAAGAAATGCAATAATAGCACCTTAGCACGTGCAGAGATAAAGTCAATGCACCAGCCATAAAAGATGCTGACTGAAAGGAAAATCAGTATGTACCAATAGGTCAGTTTCTGCATAAAAGTTAAGCACAATTTCATATTTTATCTGTGGAAATTATGGGTGCCTTGTAGAGTTATACTGTGTTGCTCTAGTGTCCATAGGAAGCCATTGGGTGCATTGCATGAGGTGAATGACAAGCATGTCCCTTGGCCTGATGATATGATGTGCCCAGCCAGCCAGGTCATCAAAGTCACTCCTCATCCTATAGCAGCTCTGAGTTTGTATTATTGAGCTTGGACCCTCCAGCTGTTTGGAGTGCTATATTTCAAGTAATTGGGTTGTGGGATATGGGAGTGGAGCAATAGAGAGTGCTTGTATGAAAGCTTGTGTGTGTGTGTGTGTGTGCATGAATCTTTGTGTGTGTATGTGTGTAAGAGATGTTTTGACTGACGTGTCAAAGGTAATTCAGTTGCAGGTGAGAGAGAGCCAACTTGCCAGCTTTCAGTCTTATAAGCTGAATCCATCAGAATCCAGCACTCCCTATAACATAAAGAGACAGGTGTTTGTGAGTGTGTGTGTGTAGGTGTATGCGTTTTATCTAAAGAAAAAAGCTAAATCTTAAAGTTAATTTCTTCATGTATTCACACGGGCTCATTGTTGACTGTACATTATTTGAACCCTAGCATAGACCATAGCACCATAGAGGTATTTGAGTGTACTGTAAGTCCAGTCTGAATCAATGTTCCAATGCTCTTGTCAAAGAGCTGGTATAAAAAAGAAGAGGTCTATATTATGCAAATGACACAGCTGTCGCCATTTATTTAATAAAGGTGGAAGGAAGCTGCTTTACTGTCTGTGAAACAATCACCGAATGCACTCGAAGAATGTGTCGACACAAACAGTCCTCATCTTCACCTTCCAAATCTCAATGCAGTCAGTAATTAAATCAAAGTCAAATCATTGAAAAATTAACACTCATATCAAAGCTCCTTGTTCTGATATCAGCTGGCTCTTTGCAAATGCAACAACCCTGAAAGGTTTTCATTAATGTCAGAGCCACACAAACCTGACACCTGTCTGGTAGATTGTCAGCAGGCCAACCAAAATATATCATTATTATCATCTTTCTGTTATGATAGCCATTTATTTCAACCACCTCCTCCAAACCTCATCACAAGGGCATCTCTGCATTATCCTAAAGGCTCAGTACTGTGGTGTCAGCATTTCTGGCTCAGCCATAATTAATCCACATTAACCATATGCTTTCAAGTGTACACAAACTTAATTTTGGTTGCCTGCAAGTTTTATATAACTATCCATAATTGAATAAAACACCACACTCTATCTAGGGATTTGATACTGACTTAGACCCCACTGAATCAAATCAAAGAACCTCAAGGGCAGAGCTGAATGGTCAACAGCTGTGCTAGCCTGCACATAATCTGTCTGTCTTCTCCAAGGTCAAACTGAGTGTGAGCAAGATGTGAAACACAGAAATTCCAATGGGAAATTTAAGAAAAAGGGAAAGCATCAATGCACAATATTGAATCCTAAAATTTGTGTTTAGCAAATCTTTTGTCATATTTTCATGTCATGTGCTTATTTATTTTCAACATTAATTTGTTGCTAGTCCTACGACATGCAGTCAGACCAATTCAGATACATTGTAATATAACCACTGATTATTTGGTTGACTGCATCCTGAACAAGCAACTGTGGGAGCCTAGGTTGAGTCATTGCCCCAGCAGGTACTGAGATGAACGTTGTGCACAGGTTGCCATGTTTTCTGAATTTCTGTTGCCACTGTTCTTTCATCAAGGGACATTTCATTCAGGGACAGCTCTCTCATCACCCTGCCTGCCAGCAGTCAAGAGTGTTACATCTCTGTCACATGTATAATTTGACCCACTTTTGTAGGCTGTGAGATGTCAACTGTCACTCTGCCAAGGCAAAAAAAGGGGGGAGGAGGAGGAGGAGAAGGAGGGGGTATTGCCTGCTTTAAGATCATAGCAGAAAGCCACTATAAGATATAGAATTATGCTTTGCATTAGGATG
The DNA here is from genome assembly GCF_900963305.1 of Echeneis naucrates. NCBI lineage: Eukaryota > Metazoa > Chordata > Actinopteri > Carangiformes > Echeneidae > Echeneis > Echeneis naucrates. The sequence goes on from NC_042531.1 coordinate 10,493,525, forward strand.
ATATAGATGAATGGATTACCTTTGAGATCACTTTTCCCATAAACATAGATTAGTTGTACTTCAGTGGGCCGAGGATTAAGATTCAAAGAGAAAACATCATCGTGTTCATGTCTGCTTTGTGTTATACGTACTTACTTGCACTTTGTACACAACATTGGTCATTTTTCATGAAGCACGTGCAAACCGACCACTTTAATTTAACTGTTAAATTAACTCCCACGATCATCTTCTTTCTAAGAGCAACATCTGGTGGACAACACTGGACCGGCATGTGGCTCAAATTTCAAACCAGCTCCATGTTGACCTCGTCTGTTGTATTGTGTGTTTTATTTACATTATAAGTTTTAATGTGGGTACATTAGCAGTGGTTGGTGCTGGTCCCTCTCTTTCGGTATTTTTAATGGATGTGTGTAAAACCAGATTATCCGCGGAACCATTTTTCCCGTGCTGAGTTCAACACGGAACTCATCAGAGCTACACCGGTGATGCTATCCAGTTGTTTCGCTAGCTTTGCCGGCTGCAGCTGTCAGTTACACACCTTGCATTTTGCATTTTAAACTCCATTTGTAATACAGTTAACTGGCACAGGGATTCATGACAGCGAGCGCGCTGTCCGCATGTTTGTATTTTGGAGGAGAAAAACCATGCATCTGAAAAAGTTAAGCTAGAAATGAGAGAAGGGTGAGTATGTGGCTTTTCTGGGAGGCTACTGTTAGCATGCTGCTAGCAGTAGCCATAGAGCAGCAAGTGTTCGCTTCACAGTTAGTATGCATTTTATTGAGCTAACTTGCTGCTAGCTAACGTCACTGACACACCTTTTCTTTTGCTTTCATGGCCAAGTAATTTTATTATTGGTGTGTGATTTCTCAACTCTTTTGCCAGTGCATGACTAGATTTCTGACTGATTGGTGACATTGATGATAAACGGTCGCTGACATTAGCTGGCTAATGCTAGCTGTTAAGTCTCTCCCCTTCGTCGTTAGATCCTCGGGCTGCACCCATCAACAGCTCTTTATTATGGGTGGGGTCGAGAGCATTCATAGTCTTGGCACATCTGTGTATGATTTTTATTCAAAGCATCGCCAACGTTAATGGGAGGTAATCCTCTCAGCGGTGCTGTGTGCTGGGAGTGTATTATGGCTACATCTTTTCCACACCTCATATACCGATCCAGTTGGATGGGGTTCTCTTATCTGGCCTGACCTGACCCCATTGTTCCCCCTGATGAGGTGCCAGTCCAGCAGGGAGAGATAGAAACCACCACACACACACACACGGGAATGTATTTGTTTTCTGCCTTGATGGGACAGATGGACAGACTAGATATGGCTCCAACGATCGAGATTTTGCCTAATCACACAGTATTATAAGTTGTGGCAAAGGCCTGAACAATCAATCAAAATGTTTTATGAATTGCATTATGGCTGTGTGTAGTATCCAAATCGCTAATAATGTTTTTAAAACCAAACCTAAGTGCATCCTTTAAATAGACGAACCTTAATAATGAGTTGTCAGTCGCATAAAACTGATTTCTCAATGTTGAATTTCTTCTTCCAAATGATTTTTGTATTAAGTAGTGAGATTATTAATACTCTAATGCATAAGGAACAAGACATACATTGCTACGTTACAATCCTGGATGGATTTATTTTATTTTACTATCTTGTGTTTAATTTCTATATTTCTCTCTTATGGGTTTACTGAAGCATCCCCCTTTCTCTCTCCCATACTCTGTCTTTGGTTCTTTCTGTGTTTGCAGAGTGTGAGTGGCGTGACTCAGCTTGTGTCTAGCCATGGAGAAACCGTGGAGGCTGTGGGGGGCAATAGAGCGTTGCACCCTGACTCTGGTGTCCTGGTCTTGGGGTGCCTGTAGAGTTTCTCTTTTGGCCCTCATTCTCACCTTCCACCTGTATGGAGGACTTTTTCTTCTCGCACTCATCCTCGTCTCTGTGGCAGGCATCCTCTACAAATTTCAGGATGTTTTGCTCTACTTCCCAGATCAGCCCTCCTCCTCTCGACTTTATGTGCCCATGCCTACAGGAATCCCCCATGAAAATGTGTACATCCGCACCAAAGATGGTGTGAAGCTCAACCTCATCCTGCTTCGATATACAGGTGGGGACACCCCCCCTGGTATCACCCCTGGCAATCAAAGTAGCCCCACTGCCTCTGCTCCACCCACTATCCTTTATTTTCATGGTAATGCTGGTAATATTGGCCACAGGGTGCCCAACGCCCTGCTAATGCTTGTAAATCTGAAAGCCAATGTAGTGCTGGTGGATTATCGGGGCTATGGGAAGAGTGAAGGTGAGCCCAGTGAGGATGGGCTGTACCTGGATGCAGAAGCCACCCTGGACTATGTCATGACCCGTCCAGATCTGGACAAGACAAAGATAGTACTCTTTGGCCGTTCACTGGGAGGCGCTGTAGCTGTTCGATTGGCTTCAGTCAACCCTCACCGTGTAGCAGCCATTATTGTTGAAAACACCTTCCTCAGCATCCCTCACATGGCAGCAACACTCTTCTCTTTCTTGCCAATGCGCTTGCTGCCCTTGTGGTGCTACAGGAATCAGTTCCTATCATACCGGCAAGTGGCTCTGTGCCGCATGCCCTCGCTGTTTGTGTCTGGTCTGTCAGACCAGCTCATCCCACCGGTGATGATGAAACAACTGTATGAGCTTTCTCCTGCACGGACTAAACGCTTGGCTATCTTTCCAGAGGGAACACACAATGACACATGGCAGTGTCAGGGCTACTTTGCTGCTTTGGAGCAGTTCATGAAAGACCTGCTGAAGAGCCATGCCCATGAGGAGAGTGCTCAGGCCTCAGCTAGTGTCACCATTATCTGAAAAGATGACTGACTACAGGTTATGTGCAGGATCAAGTGAAGGCTGTCATGGATTTTGAGTAGAGGGACTTCATTCATTTTTGGGAAGAATGTACATTTTCTAGGCTTCTTTCTGGATTTTAATTTTATTCTTTCTGTAAACATATTTGTCTTGATGATTTGATTAAGGTCAGAACAAACCCTTCTGGGATCCGTTGTTTCAGCGATGAATGCATGTATTTATGGCCTTTAATGAAGCCAGAGCATACATGCCCACACTGCAAGACATGTCACAACCATGGAGGATTTAGCTTTAATGGGTCTGTTGAAATCAATCAAGATTAAACAGTTGCACATCATAAAAGCTATGTATAACGGCCACGTTTCAGTTCAAATTGATTAGTACAATTAAAGTGACACATCTTTAATAGTCAAAAAAAGACAATGATAGTATGTTGTGCTATACTGATACATCCTTTTTGCACTTTTTTGTTCAGATTTAAGTGTTAACTTGGCTAACATCTTATGAGCAATACTTGGAGGAGCATAAGCTACCCCACTCCCTCCTGCCCTTTGGGTGAGGAACATTTAATATTGAAAACTTGCAGCAGCTTGGCATGTCATGTCATTGTAGTGATTGATGTTTATATATTCCCTTGAAGAATTTGTCTGGCACAGTAACAAAAAAAAAATAAAAAAATTGAGTAACTGCCACAAAAAACGTTGATGGAGTGGGCGCAAGATAAGATGGCATGTATTTTGTTTCTTGGTTTCCTAATAAGTTCAACGAATCTTATTTCCTGTGAAATTGCCTCTGTTTCAGTGCGATTGGGATAAGCTGAAGGATAATATCGTTGTTACTGTGTCCTATTAAAACACCAGAAGCACACAGGAAAGCAATGAGTTGCTAGCAACTTTCGCAACCTTTGCTCTTCTAGTTTGGAAAGGTGCATTATCTCTGCATGTAGTTAATTAAAGAATGGGTTCAGATTCAAGTTCAAGTCTATCTTTGTACAGCCCTGTAAATACATGTCTTTATGAGCTGAAAAACTTGACGGTTGAAGTTTTTGACTGACCTTTTTTCTTCATTTAATGCACAACACATAAATAATCCAAAATTGAGCAGGCCCTAACTTGACTCTCCAACAGAGAGAAGAAACCAAACTGAATGGGGATTTTCCAAGGTAAAATTTGAGCCCAAAATTCATCAGGTTTCGTTTTCTCCAGCATGAAAACAATCTTATAAATTCCGAAAGGGGAGTTTTGTATTAAAAAAAGACACTTTCATGTTTACCTCGTTCTTTATTTATCTAACTCGGACTGCTGGAGCCTCATATGAACTTTGTAACTAATTTCTACACTCAAGGAGCACTGTGGATTTTGTCTCACATCTCTTATGTTCTAGTCTTACTCAGAACAAATTCTTAACAGCCACTACAGACAGGAAGAACTATCATGGTGATGAGTTGCTCTGTGATCATACATACGCAGTCGTTTAAAGTGTTGTATTAAGGTAGTCTTGAAAAAGTCTGAGCCTAACTGAAGAACTCAAAATAAAACATGAGCTATTAAAATAAAATGTTGTAATTATTTGTTAGCTACTGTCATCTCACCCCACGCTTATGAGGCGAAATGGCTGATCTCACTTGGTGGGCTTTTGATAAGTTAATTAACCTTTCCTGCATGTCTTCCAGGGGGTGGAGCAGAGCTTGATGATTAAAACACTGTTTTCTGCTCTTGCTTTCCAAATGCAGCACGCTGCTCTGCAGTCGTAACAAAGCCATTTGAATACACTCACCAGATCTCTTTAGCCATATTTGATACTGTTTGTGAACAGTATGCAAAACAAAATTGAACAACATCAAAAGACCAAAATTTGTTTGTGCCTGTGTGACAACAGCTTGAGAAATGGTCAAAAGGCCACCATGAATGTAAAATATGGTCGTAAATTAACAAGCGTGCTTTCTAAGAAATAATTTATATACTGTCTTTTCTTCCTTGTGTTTGACATTTTTCCACCAGTGGCACTGAACAGTTTCAGATATTTTTGTAATATATTCAATCCATGAGCTGGGTTTGATACATTCAGTTTAATCATTTTTATCCCATCATGTTGGGAGAGCCTGCT